>NW_027175312.1:0-300000 GCF_028021215.1 Eschrichtius robustus
ATCCCGCTCATCAGCGTAGCAAGGCTGCCATTTCTCCATGGCCTGTCCTGCATTTCTGGTTTTGACACTTTTTGCAGCATGGCCCTTTTCACCGATGGGAAGCGAGACCTCTTTGTAGCGCTGATTTGCCTTTCCAGGTTGCTTGGTTGGCCAAAAAGGGCGTATGCGTTTTTTCCTGAATATATTCAGGAAAAAACGCATACGCCCTTTTTGGCCAAGGGCATCATTGTCGACGTTTTGCCGCTTTTCATGTGCTTTAAAGGCGATTCGAATCTACCTCCTGAAATCTCTTTCCTGCAATTCTGCCTTGCTTTCAAATCCTCTTCGTTGCCTTCCCTCAATATATCTGTGGATGAGAGTTATCATTTATAACTCTGCGGGTTTGTGAATTGCAGTGTCCCTGAGCTCCATTTTTCAACTCGCTTTTTTGGGAGCTGGCCACAAAAGCGCGAGATTGCCTCAGGCCCTATTGTGGTTCCTGGAGGCAGGCTGAGCCTGTGGTTAATTCTTCTTCCTGATGGGAAAATAGAGTGACCTGTGCCTGTCCCAACACCTAGATCTAGTCTCTCATTGGTTGCCCCTCTTCCCGTTCATCTTCAGGACAAATTGCAACCTGTAGGGAACAGGAGCTTAAAGGTGCTGATTCTCCAAGTAGGGAGATTGCTAGTAAAGTAGCTGGAAAGGCGAACCCTAGCACAAGGAGATGAGAAATGGGGTGCGTTTTAGAAACCTTTCAAAATCACACGGTGTACCATCTTCTGGGTTTCTCATGCATGTTTTCGATGTAGGAAGATGCCCTTGAACCTGGAGATTTGGGACCCATGGGATGGGTACCACGCAGTATTACTTTAAAGGGTCTGAGTTTGCTCACCCAACCTCACCCAACCTCTCAGCCCCAAGAGTGTCCACCCTTATGTCTCATCCAGGTGTGGGTCTAGATATGGTCAATCCAGGTTGCATCACAGCCCCTGAACGAATTTTGTAAGAATTTCTCTCTCTTTCACTGTCTTTGTTTTACGGGTTTTTAAAAGTAATTTATTTTTATAATGGGGTTTAGCTGCTTTTCACGGCTGTGTTTATGCGGCTTTACACCCACTTGGCTCACTTCCAGAGAGATATCAATACATAGGTTTTACGATTCTTACTAGTCAGATATATTCTTGTGTGGTGAATAGGGGGTGTTGAGTCCAGTTCACTGAGCAAGGAGTAGGTCTTGTCTATTACATATTGGGTGTATGGAAAAGTATCTGAGCGAATTTGAAACCCTTGTTTTATGAATCACCCCACCTCACCTTTCCCGTTAAGCAGCCATAGTGTGTTTTCTAAACGTGTGACTCTGTTATGTTTTTTAATTCAGTTCAATTGTAGCGGTTTTTACATTCTCTCTATAAGTGATAGCTTATGATAAGTGTCTTTTTCTGTGTGACTTATTTCACTTAGAATCGTCATACCTAAATCCACTCATCTTGCTTCTACTAGCCTTATGACATTGATTTCATGTCTGAGTGATATTCCTTTGTACATAAGGACCACAACTTCTTTATCCATTTTTCTCTTTCCTGGGATATTTAAGGTGTCATGAAGTGGAGGTTCTTGTCAACATAGCAGCCCTAAACATTGGGGTGCCTGTGTCTTGCTGATTTTTAGTTTTCCCAATTTATACGCCCATGAGTGGACGTGCCCTATGCTCCCTAAGCTGTGTTTTTTCGATGTTTCAGGACACACCGTATACTTCTCCAGAGTGGCTGTTGGCAATTTACATCCCGCCCATCAGCGTAGCAAGGCTGCCATTTCTCCATGGCCTGTCCTGCATTTCTGGTTTTGACACTTTTTGCAGCATGGCCCTTTTGACCGATGGGAAGCGAGACCTCTTTGTAGCGCTGATTTGCCTTTCCCGGTTGCTTGGTTGGCCAAAAAGGGCGTATGCTTTTTTTCCTGAATATATTCAGGAAAAAACGCATACGCCCTTTTTGGCCAAGGGCATCATTGTCGACGTTTTGCCGCTTTTCATGTGCTTTAAAGGCGATTCGAATCTACCTCCTGAAATCTGCTTCCTGCAATTCTGCCTTGCTTTCAAATCCTCTTCGTTGCCTTCCCTCAATATATCTGTGGATGAGAGTTATCATTTATAACTCTGCGGGTTTGTGAATTGCAGTGTCCCTGAGCTCCATTTTTCAACTCGCTTTTTTGGGAGCTGGCCGCAAAAGCGCGGGATTGCCTCAGGCCCTATTCTGGTTCCTGGCGGCTGGCTGAGCCTGTGGTTAATTCTTCTTCCTGATGGGAAAATAGAGTGACCTGGGCCTGTCCCAACACCTAGATCTAGTCTCTCATTGGTTGCCCCTCTTCCCGTTCAACCTCAGGACAAATTGCAACCTGTAGGGAACAGGAGCTTAAAGGTGCTGATTCTCCAAGTAGGGAGATTGCTAGTAAAGTAGCTCGAAAGGCGAACCCGAGCACAAGGAGATGAGAAATGGGGTGCGTTTTAGAAACCTTTCAAAATCACACGGTGTACCATCTTCTGGGTTTCTCATGCATGTTTTCGATGTAGGAAGATTCCCTTGAACCTGGAGATTTGGCACCCATGGGATGGGTACCACGCAGTATTACTTTAAAGGGTCTGAGTTTGCTCACCCAACCTCACCCAACCTCTAAGCCCCAAGAGTGTCCACCCTTATGTCTCATCCAGGTGTGGGTCTAGATATGGTCCATCCAGGTTGCATCACAGCCCCTGAACGAATTTTGTAGGAATTTCTCTCTCTTTCACTGTCTTTGTTTTACGGGTTTTTAAAAGTAATTTATTTTATAATGGGGTTTAGCTGCTTTTCACGGCTGTGTTTATGCGGCTTTACACCCACTTGGCTCACTTCCAGAGAGATATCAATACATAGGTTTTACGATTCTTACTAGTCAGAAATATTTTTGTGCGGTGAATAGGGGGTGTTGAGTCCACTTCACTGAGCAAGGAGTAGGTCTTGTCTATTACATATTGGGTGTATGGAACGGTATCTGAGCGAATTTGAAACCCTTGTTTTATGCATCACCCCACCTCACCTTTCCCGTTAAGCAGCCATAGTGTGTTTTCTAAACGTGTGACTCTGTTCTGTTTTGTAATTCAGTTCAAGTGTAGCGGTTTTTACATTCCCTCTATAAGTGATAGCTTATGATTAGTGTCTTTTTCTGTGTCACTTATTTCACTTAGAATCGTCATACCTAAATCCACTCATCTTGCTTCTACAAGCCTTATGACATTGATTTCATGTCTGAGTGATATTCCATTGTACATAAGGACCACAACTTCTTTATCCATTTTTCTCTTTCCTGGGATATTTAAGGTGTCATGAAGTGGAGGTTCTTGTCAACAGAGCAGCCCTAAACTTTGGGGTGCCTGTGTCTTGCTGATTTTTAGTTTTCCCAATTTCTACGCCCATGAGTGAAGGTGCCCTATGCTCCCTTAGCTGTGTTTTTTCGATGTTTCAGGACACACCGTACACTTCTCCAGTGTGGCTGTTGGCAATTTACATCCCGCCCATCAGCGTAGCAAGGCTGCCATTTCTCCATGGCCTGTCCTGCATTTCTGGTTTTGACACTTTTTGCAGCATGACCCTTTTGACCGATGGGAAGCGAGACTTCTTTGTAGCGCTGATTTGCCTTTCCAGGTTGCTTGGTTGGCCAAAAAGGGCGTATGCGTTTTTTCCTGAATATATTCAGGAAAAAACGCATACGCCTTTTTGGCCAAGGGCATCATTGTCGACGTTTTGCCGCTTTTCATGTGCTTTAAAGGCGATTCGGATCTACCTCCGGAAATCTGTTTCCTGCAATTCTGCCTTGCTTTGAATTCCTCTTCGTTGCCTTCCCTCAATATATCTGTGGATGACAGTTATCATTTATAACTCTGCGGGTTTGTGAATTGCAGTGTCCCTGAGCTCCATTTTTCAACTCGCTTTTTTGGGAGCTGGCCGCAAAAGCGCGGGATTGCCTCAGGCCCTATTCTGGTTCCTGGCGGCAGGCGGAGCCTGTGGTTAATTCTTCTTTCTGATGGGAAAATAGAGAGACCTGTGCCTGTCCCAACACCTAGATCTAGTCTCTCATTGGTTTCCCCTCTTCCCGTTCATCCTCAGGACAAATTGCAACCTGTAGGGAACAGGAGCTTAAAAGTGCTGATTCTCCAAGTAGGGAGATTGCTAGTAAAGTAGCTGGAAAGGCGAACCCGAACACAAGGAGATGAGAAATGGGGTGCGTTTTAGAAACCTTTCAAAATCACACGGTGTACCATCTTCTGGGTTTCTCATGCATGTTTTCGATGTAGGAAGATGCCCTTGAACCTGGAGATTTGGGACCCATGGGATGGGTACCACGCAGTATTACTTCAAAGGGTCTGCGTTTGCTCACCCAACCTCTCAGCCCCAAGAGTGTCCACCCTTATGTCTCATCCAGCTGTGGGTCTAGATATGGTCAATCCAGGTTGCATCACAGCCCCTGAACGAATTTTGTAAGAATTTCTCTCTGTTTCACTGTCTTTGTTTTATGGGTTATTAAAAGTAATTTATTTTTATAATGGGGTTTAGCTGCTTTTCACGGCTGTGTTTATGCGGATTTACACCCACTTGACTCACTTCCAGACAGATATCAGTACATAGGTTTTAAGATTGTTACTAGTCACATATATTCTTGTGCGGTGAATAGGGGGTGTTGTGTCCAGTTCACTGAGCAAGGAGTAGGTCTTGTCTATTACATATTGGGTGTATGGAACGGTATCTGAGCGAATTTGAACCCCTTGTTTTATGCATCACCCCACTTCACCTTTCCCGTTAAGCAGCCATAGTGTGTTTTCTAAACGTGTGACTCTGTTCTGTTTTGTAATTCAGTTCAAGTGTAGCGGTTTTTACATTCCCTCTATAAGTGATAGCTTATGATAAGTGTCTTTTTCTGTGTGACTTATTTCACTTAGAATCGTCGTACCTAAGTCCACTCATCTTGCTTCTACTAGCCTTATGACATTGATTTCATGTCTGAGTGATATTCCATTGTACATAAGGACCACAACTTTTTTATCCATTTTTCTCTTTCCTGGGATATTTAAGGTTTCATGAAGTGGAGGTTCTTGTCAACAGAGTAGCCCCAAACTTTGGGGTGCCTGTGTCTTGCTGATTTTTAGTTTTCCCAATTTATACGCCCATGAGTGGACGTGCCCTATGCTCACTAAGCTGTGTTTTTTCGATGTTTCAGGACACACCGTATACTTCTCCAGAGTGGCTGTTGGCAATTTACATCCCGCCCATCAGCGTAGCAAGGCTGCCATTTCTCCATGGCCTGTCCTGCATTTCTGGTTTTGACACTTTTTGGAGCATGGCCCTTTTGGCCGATGGGAAGCGAGACTTCTTTGTAGCGCTGATTTGCCTTTCCAGGTTGCTTGGTTGGCCAAAAAGGGCGTATGCGTTTTTTCCTGAATATATTCAGGAAAAAACGCATACGCCCTTTTTGGCCAAGGGCATCATTGTCGACGTTTTGCAGCTTTTCATGTGCCTTAAAGGCGATTCGAATCTACCTCCTGAAATCTGTTTCCTGCAATTCTGCCTTGCTTTCAAATCCTCTTCGTTGCCTTCCCTCAATATATCTGTGGATGAGAGTTATCATTTATAACTCTGCGGGTTTGTGAATTGCAGTGTCCCTGAGCTCCATTTTTCAACTCGCTTTTTTGGGAGCTGGCCGCAAAAGCACGGGATTGCCTCAGGCCCTATTGTGCTTCTGGGCGGCAGGCTGAGCCTGTGATTAATTCTTCTTCCTGATGGGAAATAAGAGTGACCTGTGCCTGTCCCAACACCTAGATCTAGTCTCTCATCGGTTGCCCCTCTTCCCGTTCATCCTCAGGACAAATTGCAACCTGTACGGAACAGGAGGTTAAAGGTGCTGATTCTCCAAGTAGGGAGATTGCAAGTAAAGGAGCTGGAATGGCGAACCCGAGCACAAGGAGATGAGAAATGAGGTGCGTTTTAGAAACCTTTCAAAATCACACGGTGTACCATCTTCTGAGTTTCTCATGCATGTTTTCGATGTAGGAAGATGCCCTTGAACCTGGAGACTTGGGACCCATGGGATGGGTACCACGCAGTATTACTTTAAAGGGTCTGCGTTTGCTCACCCAACCTCACCCAACCTTTCAGCCCCAAGAGTGTCCACCCTTATGTCTCATCCAGCTGTGCGTGTAGATATGGTCAATCCAGGTTGCATCACAGCCTCTGAACGAATTTTGTAAGAATTTCTCTCTCTTTCACTGTCTTTGTTTTACGGGTTTTTAAAAGTAATTTATTTTTATAATGGGGTTTAGCTGCTTTTCACGGCTGTGTTTATGCGGCTTTACACCCACTTGACTCACTTCCAGACATATATCAATACATAGGTTTTAAGATTCTTACTAGTCACCTATATTCTTGTGCGGTGAATAGGGGGTGTTGAGTCCAGTTCACTGAGCAAGGAGTAGGTCTTGTCTATTACATATTGGGTGTATGGAACGGTATCTGAGCGAATTTGAACCCCTTGTTTTATGCATCACCCCACCTCACCTTTCCCGTTAAGCAGCCATAGTGTGTTTTCTAAACGTGTGACTCTGTTCTGTTTTGTAATTCAGTTCAAGTGTAGCGGTTTTTACATTCCCTCTATAAGTGATAGCTTATGATAAGTGTCTTTTTCTGTGTGACTTATTTCACTTAGAATCGTCGTACCTAACTCCACTCATCTTGCTTCTACTAGCCTTATGACATTGATTTCATGTCTGAGTGATATTCCATTGTACATAAGGACCACGACTTCTTTATCCATTTTTCTCTTTCCTGGGATATTTAAGTTGTCATGAAGTGGAGGTTCTTGTCAACAGAGCAGCCCTAAACTTTGGGGTGCCTGTGTCTTGCTGATTTTTCTTTCTCCCAATTTATACGCCCATGAGTGGACGTGCCCTACGCTCCCTAAGCTGTGTTTTTTCGATGTTTCAGGACACACCATACACTTCTCCAGAGTGGCTGCTGGCAATTAACATCCCGCCCATCAGCGTAGCAAGGCTGCCATTTCTCCATGGCCTGTCCTGCATTTCTGGTTTTGACACTTTTTGCAGCATGACCCTTTTGACCGATGGGAAGCGAGACTTCTTTGTAGCGCTGATTTGCCTTTCCAGGTTGCTTGGTTGGCCAAAAAGGGCGTATGCGTTTTTTCCTGAATATATTCAGGAAAAAACGCATACGCCCTTTTTGGCCAAGGGCATCATTGTCGACGTTTTGCCGCTTTTCATGTGCTTTAAAGGCGATTCGAATCTACCTCCTGAAACCTGTTTCCTGCAATTCTGCCTTGCTTTCAAATCCTCTTCGTTGCCTTCCCTCAATATATTTGTGGACGAGAGTTATCGTTTATAACTCAGCAGGTTTGTGAATGGCAGTGCCCCTGAGCTCCATTTTTCAGCTGTCTTGTTTGGGAGCTGGCCGCAAAAGCACGGGATTGCCTCAGGCCCTATTCTGGTCCCCGGCGGCAGGCTGAGCCTGTGGTTAATTCTTCTTCCTGATGGGAAAATAGAGTGACCTGTGCCTGTCCCAACACCTAGATCTAGTCTCTCATTGGTTGTCCCTCTTCCCGTTCATCCTCAGGACAAATTGCAACCTGTACAGAACAGGAGGTTAAAGGTGCTGATTCTCCAAGTAGGGAGATTGCTAGTGAAGTAGCTGGAATGGCGAACCCGAGCACAAGGAGATGAGAAATGAGGTGCGTTTTAGAAACCTTTCAAAATCACACGGTGTACCTTCTTCTGGGTTCCTCATGCAAGATTTCGATGTAGGAAGATGCCCTTGAACCTGGAGATTTGGGACCCATGGGATGGGTACCATGCAGTATTACTTTAAAGGGTCTGCGTTTTCTCACCCAAGCTCACCCAACTTCTCAGCCCCAAGACTGTCCACCTTTATGTCTCATCCAGCTGTGGGTCTAGATATGGTCAATCCAGGTTGCATCACAGCCCCTGAACGAATTTTGTAAGAATTTCTCTCTCTTTCACTGTCTTTGTTTTACGGGTTTTTAAAAGTAATTTATTTTTATAATGGGGTTTAGCTGCTTTTCACGGCTGTGTTTATGCGGATTTACACCCACTTGACTCACTTTCAGACAGATATCAATACATAGGTTTTAAGATTGTTACTAGTCACATATATTCTTGTGCGGTGAATAGGGGGTGTTGAGTCCAGTTCACTGAGCAAAGAGTAGGTCTTGTCTATTACATATTGGGTGTATGGAACGGTATCTGAGCGAATTTGAAACCCTTGTTTTATGCATCACCCCACCTCACCTTTCCCGTTAAGCAGCCATAGTGTGTTTTCTAAACGTGTGATTCTGTTCTGTTCTGTAATTCAGTTCAAGTGTAGCGGTTTTTACATTCCCTCTATAAGTGATAGCTTATGATAAGTGTCTTTTTCTGTGTGACTTATTTCCCTTAGAATCGTCGTACCTGAGTCCACTCATCTTGCTTCTACTAGCCTTATGACATTGATTTCATGTCTGAGTGATATTGCATTGTACATAAGGACCACAACTTCTTTATCCATTTTTCTCTTTCCTGGGATATTTAAGGTGTCATGAAGTGGAGGTTCTTGTCAACAGAGCAGCCCTAAACTTTGGGGTGCCTGTGTCTTGCTGATTTTTAGTTTTCCCAATTTATACGCCCATGAGTGGACGTGCCCTATGCTCCCTAAGCTGTGTTTTTTCGATGTTTCAGGACACACTGTACACTTCTCCAGAGTGGCTGTTGGCAATTTACATCCCGCTCATCAGCGTAGCAAGGCTGCCATTTCTCCATGGCCTGTCCTGCATTTCTGGTTTTGACACTTTTTGCAGCATGGCCCTTTGGACCGATGGGAAGCGAGACCTCTTTGTAGCGCTGATTTGCCTTTCCAGGTTGCTTGGTTGGCCAAAAAGGGCGTATGCGTTTTTTCCTGAATATATTCAGGAAAAAACGCATACGCCCTTTTTGGCCAAGGGCATCATTGTCGACCTTTTGCCGCTTTTCATGTGCTTTAAAGGCGATTCGAATCTACCTCCTGAAATCTGTTTTCTGCAATTCTGCCTTGCTTTCAAATCCTCTTCGTTGCCTTCCCTCAATATATCTGTGGATGAGAGTTATCATTTATAACTCTGCGGGTTTGTGAATTGCAGTGTCCCTGAGCTCCATTTTTCAACTCGCTTTTTTGGGAGCTGGCCGCAAAAGCGCGGGATTGCCTCAGGCCCTATTCTGGTTCCTGGCGGCAGGCGGAGCCTGTGGTTAATTCTTCTTCCTGATGGGAAAATAGAGAGACCTGTGCCTGTCCCAACACCTAGATCTAGTCTCTCATTGGTTTCCCCTCTTCCCGTTCATCCTCAGGACAAATTGCAACCTGTAGGGAACAGGAGCTTAAAAGTGCTGATTCTCCAAGTAGGGAGATTGCTAGTAAAGTAGCTGGAAAGGCGAACCCGAGCACAAGGAGATGAGAAATGGGGTGCGTTTTAGAAACCTTTCAAAATCTCACGGTGTACCATCTTCTGGGTTTCTCATGCATGTTTTCGATGTAGGAAGATGCCCTTGAACCTGGAGATTTGGGACCCATGGGATGGGTACCACGCAGTATTACTTTAAAGTGTCTGCGTTTGCTCACCCAACCTCACCCAACCTTTCAGCCCCAAGAGTGTCCACCCTTATGTCTCATCCACCTGTGCGTGTAGATATGGTCAATCCAGGTTGCATCACAGCCTCTGAACGAATTTTGTAAGAATTTCTCTCTCTTTCACTGTCTTTGTTTTACGGGTTTTTAAAAGTAATTTATTTTTATAATGGGGTTTAGCTGCTTTTCACGGCTGTGTTTATGCGGCTTTACACCCACTTGACTCACTTCCAGACATATATCAATACATAGGTTTTAAGATTCTTACTAGTCACCTATATTCTTGTGCGGTGAATGGGGGTGTTGAGTCCAGTTCACTGAGCAAGGAGTAGGTCTTGTCTATTACATATTGGGTGTATGGAACGGTATCTGAGCGAATTTGAACCCCTTGTTTTATGCATCACCCCACCTCACCTTTCCCGTTAAGCAGCCATAGTGTGTTTTCTAAACGTGTGACTCTGTTCTGTTTTGTAATTCAGTTCAAGTGTAGCGGTTTTTACATTCCCTCTATAAGTGATAGCTTATGATAAGTGTCTTTTTCTGTGTGACTTATTTCCCTTAGAATCGTCATACCTAAATCCACTCATCTTGCTTCTACTAGCCTTATGACATTGATTTCATGGCTGAGTGATATTCCATTGTACATAAGGACCACAACTTCTTTATCCATTTTTCTCTTTCCTGGGATATTTAAGTTGTCATGAAGTGGAGGTTCTTGTCAACAGAGCAGCCCTAAACTTTGGGGTGCCTGTGTCTTGCTGATTTTTCTTTCTCCCAATTTATACGCCCATGAGTGGACGTGCCCTACGCTCCCTAAGCTGTGTTTTTTCGATGTTTCAGGACACACCATACACTTCTCCAGAGTGGCTGCTGGCAATTAACATCCCGCCCATCAGCGTAGCAAGGCTGCCATTTCTCCATGGCCTGTCCTGCATTTCTGGTTTTGACACTTTTTGCAGCATGACCCTTTTGACCGATGGGAAGCGAGACTTCTTTGTAGCGCTGATTTGCCTTTCCAGGTTGCTTGGTTGGCCAAAAAGGGCGTATGCGTTTTTTCCTGAATATATTCAGGAAAAAACGCATACGCCCTTTTTGGCCAAGGGCATCATTGTCGACGTTTTGCCGCTTTTCATGTGCTTTAAAGGCGATTCGAATCTACCTCCTGAAACCTGTTTCCTGCAATTCTGCCTTGCTTTCAAATCCTCTTCGTTGCCTTCCCTCAATATATTTGTGGACGAGAGTTATCGTTTATAACTCAGCAGGTTTGTGAATGGCAGTGCCCCTGAGCTCCATTTTTCAGCTGTCTTGTTTGGGAGCTGGCCGCAAAAGCACGGGATTGCCTCAGGCCCTATTCTGGTTCCCGGCGGCAGGCTGAGCCTGTGGTTAATTCTTCTTCCTGATGGGAAAATAGAGTGACCTGTGCCTGTCCCAACACCTAGATCTAGTCTCTCATTGGTTGCCCCTCTTCCCGTTCATCCTCAGGACAAATTGCAACCTGTACAGAACAGGAGGTTAAAGGTGCTGATTCTCCAAGTAGGGAGATTGCTAGTGAAGTAGCTGGAATGGCGAACCCGAGCACAAGGAGATGAGAAATGAGGTGCGTTTTAGAAACCTTTCAAAATCACATGGTGTACCTTCTTCTGGGTTCCTCATGCAAGATTTCGATGTAGGAAGATGCCCTTGAACCTGGAGATTTGGGACCCATGGGATGGGTACCATGCAGTATTACTTTAAAGGGTCTGCGTTTTCTCACCCAAGCTCACCCAACCTCTCAGCCCCAAGACTGTCCACCTTTATGTCTCATCCAGCTGTGGGTCTAGATATGGTCAATCCAGGTTGCATCACAGCCCCTGAACGAATTTTGTAAGAATTTCTCTCTCTTTCACTGTCTTTGTTTTACGGGTTTTTAAAAGTAATTTATTTTTATAATGGGGTTTAGCTGCTTTTCACGGCTGTGTTTATGCGGATTTACACCCACTTGACTCACTTTCAGACAGATATCAATACATAGGTTTTAAGATTGTTACTAGTCACATATATTCTTGTGCGGTGAATAGGGGGTGTTGAGTCCAGTTCACTGAGCAAAGAGTAGGTCTTGTCTATTACATATTGGGTGTATGGAACGGTATCTGAGCGAATTTGAAACCCTTGTTTTATGCATCACCCCACCTCACCTTTCCCGTTAAGCAGGCATAGTGTGTTTTCTAAACGTGTGATTCTGTTCTGTTCTGTAATTCAGTTCAAGTGTAGCGGTTTTTACATTCCCTCTATAAGTGATAGCTTATGATAAGTGTCTTTTTCTGTGTGACTTATTTCCCTTAGAATCGTCGTACCTGAGTCCACTCATCTTGCTTCTACTAGCCTTATGACATTGATTTCATGTCTGAGTGATATTGCATTGTACATAAGGACCACAACTTCTTTATCCATTTTTCTCTTTCCTGGGATATTTAAGGTGTCATGAAGTGGAGGTTCTTGTCAACAGAGCAGCCCTAAACTTTGGGGTGCCTGTGTCTTGCTGATTTTTAGTTTTCCCAATTTATACGCCCATGAGTGGACGTGCCCTATGCTCCCTAAGCTGTGTTTTTTCGATGTTTCAGGACACACTGTACACTTCTCCAGAGTGGCTGTTGGCAATTTACATCCCGCTCATCAGCGTAGCAAGGCTGCCATTTCTCCATGGCCTGTCCTGCATTTCTGGTTTTGACACTTTTTGCAGCATGGCCCTTTGGACCGATGGGAAGCGAGACCTCTTTGTAGCGCTGATTTGCCTTTCCAGGTTGCTTGGTTGGCCAAAAAGGGCGTATGCGTTTTTTCCTGAATATATTCAGGAAAAAACGCATACGCCCTTTTTGGCCAAGGGCATCATTGTCGACCTTTTGCCGCTTTTCATGTGCTTTAAAGGCGATTCGAATCTACCTCCTGAAATCTGTTTTCTGCAATTCTGCCTTGCTTTCAAATCCTCTTCGTTGCCTTCCCTCAATATATCTGTGGATGAGAGTTATCATTTATAACTCTGCGGGTTTGTGAATTGCAGTGTCCCTGAGCTCCATTTTTCAACTCGCTTTTTTGGGAGCTGGCCGCAAAAGCGCGGGATTGCCTCAGGCCCTATTGTGCTTCTGGGCGGCAGGCTGAGCCTGTGATTAATTCTTCTTCCTGATGGGAAATTAGAGTGACCTGTGCCTGTCCCAACACCTAGATCTAGTCTCTCATTGGTTGCCCCTCTTCCCGTTCATCCTCAGGACAAATTGCAACCTGTACAGAACAGGAGGTTAAAGGTGCTGATTCTCCAAGTAGGGAGATTGCTAGTAAAGTAGCTGGAATGGCGAACCCGAGCACAAGGAGATGAGAAATGAGGTGCGTTTTAGAAACCTTTCAAAATCACACGGTGTACCATCTTCTGAGTTTCTCATGCATGTTTTCGATGTAGGAAGATGCCCTTGAACCTGGAGACTTGGGACCCATGGGATGGGTACCACGCAGTATTACTTTAAAGGGTCTGCGTTTGCTCACCCAACCTAACCCAACCTCTCAGCCCCAAGAGTGTCCACCCTTATGTCTCATCCACCTGTGCGTGTAGATATGGTCAATCCAGGTTGCATCACAGCCTCTGAACGAATTTTGTAAGAATTTCTCTCTCTTTCACTGTCTTTGTTTTACGGGTTTTTAAAAGTAATTTATTTTTATAATGGGGTTTAGCTGCTTTTCACGGCTGTGTTTATGCGGCTTTACACCCACTTGACTCACTTCCAGACAGATATCAATATATAGGTTTTAAGATTCTTACTAGTCACCTATATTCTTGTGCGGTGAATAGGGGGTGTTGAGTCCAGTTCACTGAGAAAGGAGTAGGTCTTGTCTATTACATATTGGGTGTATGGAACGGTATCTGAGCGAATTTGAAACCCTTGTTTTATGCATCACCCCACCTCACTTTTCCCGTTAAGCAGCCATAGTGTGTTTTCTAAACGTGTGACTCTGTTCTGTTTTGTAATTCAGTTCAAGTGTAGCGGTTTTTACATTCCCTCTATAAGTGATAGCTTATGATAAGTGTCTTTTTCTGTGTGACTTATTTCACTTAGAATCGTCGTACCTAACTCCACTCATCTTGCTTCTACTAGCCTTATGACATTGATTTCATGTCTGAGTGATATTGCATTGTACATAAGGACCACAACTTCTTTATCCATTTTTCTCTTTCCTGGGATATTTAAGGTGTCATGAAGTGGAGGTTCTTGTCAACAGAGCAGCCCTAAACTTTGGGGTGCCTGTGTCTTGCTGATATTTAGTTTTCCCAATTTATACGCCCATGAGTGGACGTGCCCTATGCTCCCTAAGCTGTGTTTTTTCGATGTTTCAGGACACACTGTACACTTCTCCAGAGTGGCTGTTGGCAATTTACATCCCGCTCATCAGCGTAGCAAGGCTGCCATTTC
This sequence comes from Eschrichtius robustus, assembly GCF_028021215.1. Taxonomy (NCBI): domain Eukaryota; kingdom Metazoa; phylum Chordata; class Mammalia; order Artiodactyla; family Eschrichtiidae; genus Eschrichtius; species Eschrichtius robustus. The sequence goes on from NW_027175312.1 coordinate 14,102, forward strand.
TCCATGGCCTGTCCTGCATTTCTGGTTTTGACACTTTTTGCAGCATGACCCTTTTGACCGATGGGAAGCGAGACTTCTTTGTAGCGCTGATTTGCCTTTCCAGGTTGCTTGGTTGGCCAAAAAGGGCGTATGCGTTTTTTCCTGAATATATTCAAGAAAAAACGCATACGCCCTTTTTGGCCAAGGGCATCATTGTCGACGTTTTGCTGCTTTTCATGTGCTTTAAAGGCGATTCGAATCTACCTCCTGAAATCTGTTTTCTGCAATTCTGCCTTGCTTTCAAATCCTCTTCGTTGCCTTCCCTCAATATATCTGTGGATGAGAGTTATCATTTATAACTCTGCGGGTTTGTGAATTGCAGTGTCCCTGAGCTCCATTTTTCAACTCGCTTTTTTGGGAGCTGGCCGCAAAAGCGCGGGATTGCCTCAGGCCCTATTGTGCTTCTGGGCGGCAGGCTGAGCCTGTGATTAATTCTTCTTCCTGATGGGAAATTAGAGTGACCTGTGCCTGTCCCAACACCTAGATCTAGTCTCTCATTGGTTGCCCCTCTTCCCGTTCATCCTCAGGACAAATTGCAACCTGTACAGAACAGGAGGTTAAAGGTGCTGATTCTCCAAGTAGGGAGATTGCTAGTAAAGTAGCTGGAATGGCGAACCCGAGCACAAGGAGATGAGAAATGAGGTGCGTTTTAGAAACCTTTCAAAATCACACGGTGTACCATCTTCTGAGTTTCTCATGCATGTGTTCGATGTAGGAAGATGCCCTTGAACCTGGAGACTTGGGACCCATGGGATGGGTACCACGCAGTATTACTTTAAAGGGTCTGCGTTTGCTCACCCAACCTAACCCAACCTTTCAGCCCCAAGAGTGTCCACTTTTATGTCTCATCCACCTGTGCGTGTAGATATGGTCAATCCAGGTTGCATCACAGCCTCTGAACGAATTTTGTAAGAATTTCTCTCTCTTTCACTGTCTTTGTTTTACGGGTTTTTAAAAGTAATTTATTTTTATAATGGGGTTTAGTTGCTTTTCACGGCTGTGTTTATGCGGCTTTACACCCACTTGACTCACTTCCAGACATATATCAATACATAGGTTTTAAGATTCTTAATAGTCACCTATATTCTTGTGCGGTGAATAGGGGGTGTTGAGTCCAGTTCACTGAGCAAGGAGTAGGTCTTGTCTATTACATATTGGGTGTATGGAACGGTATCTGAGCGAATTTGAACCCCTTGTTTTATGCATCACCCCACCTCACCTTTCCCGTTAAGCAGCCATAGTGTGTTTTCTAAACGTGTGACTCTGTTCTGTTTTGTAATTCAGTTCAAGTGTAGCGGTTTTTACATTCCCTCTATAAGTGATAGCTTATGATAAGTGTCTTTTTCTGTGTGACTTATTTCACTTAGAATCGTCGTACCTAACTCCACTCATCTTGCTTCTACTAGCCTTATGACATTGATTTCATGTCTGAGTGATATTCCATTGTACATAAGGACCACGACTTCTTTATCCATTTTTCTCTTTCCTGGGATATTTAAGTTGTCATGAAGTGGAGGTTCTTGTCAACAGAGCAGCCCTAAACTTTGGGGTGCCTGTGTCTTGCTGATTTTTCTTTTTCCCAATTTATACGCCCATGAGTGGACGTGCCCTATGCTCCCTAAGCTGTGTTTTTTCGATGTTTCAGGACACACTGTACACTTCTCCAGAGTGGCTGTTGGCAATTTACATCCCGCTCATCAGCGTAGCTAGGCTGCCATTTCTCCATGGCCTGTCCTGCATTTCTGGTTTTGACACTTTTTGCAGCATGGCCCTTTTGACCGATGGGAAGCGAGACTTCTGTGTAGCGCTGATTTGCCTTTCCAGGTTGCTTGGTTGGCCAAAAAGGGCGTATGCGTTTTTTCCTGAATATATTCAGGAAAAAACGCATACGCCCTTTTTGGCCAAGGGCATCATTGTCGACGTTTTGCCGCTTTTCATGTGCTTTACAGGCGATTCGAATCTACCTCCTGAAATCTCTTTCCTGCAATTCTGCCTTGCTTTCAAATCCTCTTCGTTGCCTTCCCTCAATATATCTGTGGATGAGAGTTATCATTTATAACTCTGCGGGTTTGTGAATTGCAGTGTCCCTGAGCTCCATTTTTCAACTCGCTTTTTTGGGAGCTGGCCGCAAAAGCACGGGATTGCCTCAGGCCCTATTGTGCTTCTGGGCGGCAGGCTGAGCCTGTGATTAATTCTTCTTCCTGATGGGAAATTAGAGTGACCTGTGCCTGTCCCAACACCTAGATCTAGTCTCTCATTGGTTGCCCCTCTTCCCGTTCATCCTCAGGACAAATTGCAACCTGTAGGGAACAGGAGGTTAAAGGTGCTGATTCTCCAAGAAGGGAGATTGCTAGTAAAGTAGCTGGAATGGCGAACCCGAGCACAAGGAGATGAGAAATGAGGTGCGTTTTAGAAATCTTTCAAAATCACACGGTGTACCATCTTCTGAGTTTCTCATGCATGTTTTCGATGTAGGAAGATGCCCTCAACCCTGGGGGCTTGGGACCCATGGGATGGGTACCACGCAGTATTACTTTAAAGGGTCTGCGTTTGCTCACCCAACCTAACCCAACCTTTCAGCCCCAAGACTGTCCACCCTTATGTCTCATCCAGCTGTGCGTGTAGATATGGTCAATCCAGGTTGCATCACAGCCTCTGAACGAATTTTGTAAGAATTTCTCTCTCTTTCACTGTCTTTGTTTTACGGGTTTTTAAAAGTAATTTATTTTTATAATGGGGTTTAGCTGCTTTTCACGGCTGTGTTTATGCGGATTTACACCCACTTGACTCACTTTCAGACAGATATCAATACATATGTTTTAAGATTGTTACTAGTCACATATATTCTTGTGCGGTGAATAGGGGGTGTTGAGTCCAGTTCACTGAGCAAGGAGTAGGTCTTGTCTATTACATATTGGGTGTATGGAACGGTATCTGAGCGAATTTGAACCCCTTGTTTTATGCATCACCCCACCTCACCTTTCCCGTTAAGCAGCCATAGTGTGTTTTCTAAACGTGTGATTCTGTTCTGTTCTGTAATTCAGTTCAAGTGTAGCGGTTTTTACATTCCCTCTATAAGTGATAGCTTATGATAAGTGTCTTTTTCTGTGTGACTTATTTCACTTAGAATCGTCGTACCTAAGTCCACTCATCTTGCTTCTACTAGCCTTATGACATTGATTTCATGTCTGAGTGATATTGCATTGTACATAAGGACCACAACTTCTTTATCCATTTTTCTCTTTCCTGGGATATTTAAGGTGTCATGAAGTGGAGGTTCTTGTCAACAGAGCAGCCCTAAACTTTGGGGTGCCTGTGTCTTGCTGATTTTTCTTTTTCCCAATTTATACGCCCATGAGTGGACGTGCCCTATGCTCCCTAAGCTGTGTTTTTTCGATGTTTCAGTACACACTGTACACTTCTCCAGAGTGGCTGCTGGCAATTAACATCCCGCCCATCAGCGTAGCAAGGCTGCCATTTCTCCATGGCCTGTCCTGCATTTCTGGTTTTGACACTTTTTGCAGCATGACCCTTTTGACCGATGGGAAGCGAAACTTCTTTGTAGCGCTGATTTGCCTTTCCAGGTTGCTTGGTTGGCCAAAAAGGGCGTATGCGTTTTTTCCTGAATATATTCAGGAAAAAACGCATACGCCCTTTTTGGCCAAGGGCATCATTGTCGACGTTTTGCCGCTTTTCATGTGCTTTAAAGGCGATTCGAATCTACCTCCTGAAACCTGTTTCCTGCAATTCTGCCTTGCTTTCAAATCCTCTTCGTTGCTTTCCCTCAATATATTTGTGGACGAGAGTTATCATTTATAACTCAGCAGGTTTGTGAATGGCAGTGCCCCTGAGCTCCATTTTTCAACTGTCTTGTTTGGGAGCTGGCCGCAAAAGCACGGGATTGCCTCAGGCCCTATTCTGGTTCCCAGCGGCAGGCTGAGCCTGTGGTTAATTCTTCTTCCTGATGGGAAAATAGAGTGACCTGTGCCTGTCCCAACACCTAGATCTAGTCTCTCATTGGTTGCCCCTCTGCCCGTTCATCCTCAGGACAAATTGCAACCTGTACAGAACAGGAGGTTAAAGGTTCTGATTCTCCAAGTAGGGAGATTGCTAGTGAAGTAGCTGGAATGGCGAACCCGAGCACAAGGAGATGAGAAATGAGGTGCGTTTTAGAAACCTTTCAAAATCACATGGTGTACCTTCTTCTGGGTTCCTCATGCAAGATTTCGATGTAGGAAGATGCCCTTGAACCTGGAGATATGGGACCCATGGGATGGGTACCATGCAGTATTACTTTAAAGGGTCTGCGTTTTCTCACCCAACCTCACCCAACCTCTCAGCCCCAAGAGTGTCCACCCTTATGTCTCATCCAGCTGTGGGTCTAGATATGGTCAATCCAGGTTGCATCACAGCCCCTGAACGAATTTTGTAAGAATTTCTCTCTCTTTCACTGTCTTTGTTTTACGGGTTTTTAAAAGTAATTTATTTTTATAATGGGGTTTAGCTGCTTTTCACGGCTGTGTTTATGCGGATTTACACCCACTTGACTCACTTTCAGACAGATATCAATACATAGGTTTTAAGATTGTTACTAGTCACATATATTCTTGTTCGGTGAATAGGGGGTGTTGAGGCCAGTTCACTGAGCAAAGAGTAGGTCTTGTCTATTACATATTGGGTGTATGGAACGGTATCTGAGCGAATTTGAAACCCTTGTTTTATGCATCACCCCACCTCACCTTTCCCGTTAAGCAGCCATAGTGTGTTTTCTAAACGTGTGACTCTGTTCTGTTTTGTAATTCAGTTCAAGTGTAGCGGTTTTTACATTCCCTCTATAAGTGATAGCTTATGATAAGTGTCTTTTTCTGTGTGACTTATTTCACTTAGAATCGTCGTACCTAACTCCACTCATCTTGCTTCTACTAGCCTTATGACATTGATTTCATGTCTGAGTGATATTCCATTGTACATAAGGACCACGACTTCTTTATCCATTTTTCTCTTTCCTGGGATATTTAAGTTGTCATGAAGTGGAGGTTCTTGTCAACAGAGCAGCCCTAAACTTTGGGGTGCCTGTGTCTTGCTGATTTTTCTTTTTCCCAATTTATACGCCCATGAGTGGACGTGCCGTACGCTCCCTAAGCTGTGTTTTTTCGATGTTTCAGGACACACCATACACTTCTCCAGAGTGGCTGCTGGCAATTAACATCCCGCCCATCAGCGTAGCAAGGCTGCCATTTCTCCATGGCCTGTCCTGCATTTCTGGTTTTGACACTTTTTGCAGCATGACCCTTTTGACCGATGGGAAGCGAGACTTCTTTGTAGCGCTGATTTGCCTTTCCAGGTTGCTTGGTTGGCCAAAAAGGGCGTATGCGTTTTTTCCTGAATATATTCAGGAAAAAACGCATACGCCCTTTTTGGCCAAGGGCATCATTGTCGACCTTTTGCCGCTTTTCATGTGCTTTATAGGCGATTCGAATCTACCTCCTGAAATCTGTTTTCTGCAATTCTGCCTTGCTTTCAAATCCTCTTCGTTGCCTTCCCTCAATATATCTGTGGATGAGAGTTATCATTTATAACTCTGCGGGTTTGTGAATTGCAGTGTCCCTGAGCTCCATTTTTCAACTCGCTTTTTTGGGAGCTGGCCGCAAAAGCGCGGGATTGCCTCAGGCCCTATTGTGCTTCTGGGCGGCAGGCTGAGCCTGTGATTAATTCTTCTTCCTGATGGGAAATTAGAGTGACCTGTGCCTGTCCCAACACCTAGATCTACTCTCTCATTGGTTGCCCCTCTTCCCGTTCATCCTCAGGACAAATTGCAACCTGTACAGAACAGGAGGTTAAAGGTGCTGATTCTCCAAGTAGGGAGATTGCTAGTAAAGTAGCTGGAATGGCAAACCCGAGCACAAGGAGATGAGAAATGAGGTGCGTTTTAGAAACCTTTCAAAATCACACGGTGTACCATCTTCTGAGTTTCTCATGCATGTTTTCGATGTAGGAAGATGCCCTTGAACCTGGAGACTTGGGACCCATGGGATGGGTACCACGCAGTATTACTTTAAAGGGTCTGCGTTTGCTCACCCAACCTAACCCAACCTTTCAGCCCCAAGAGTGTCCACCCTTATGTCTCATCCACCTGTGCGTGTAGATATGGTCAATCCAGGTTGCATCACAGCCTCTGAACGAATTTTGTAAGAATTTCTCTCTCTTTCACTGTCTTTGTTTTACGGGTTTTTAAAAGTAATTTATTTTTATAATGGGGTTTAGTTGCTTTTCACGGCTGTGTTTATGCGGCTTTACACCCACTTGACTCACTTCCAGACATATATCAATACATAGGTTTTAAGATTCTTACTAGTCACCTATATTCTTGTGCGGTGAATAGGGGGTGTTGAGTCCAGTTCACTGAGCAAGGAGTAGGTCTTGTCTATTACATATTGGGTGTATGGAACGGTATCTGAGCGAATTTGAACCCTTTGTTTTATGCATCACCCCACCTCACCTTTCCCGTTAAGCAGCCATAGTGTGTTTTCTAAACGTGTGACTCTGTTCTGTTTTGTAATTCAGTTCAAGTGTAGCGGTTTTTACATTCCCTCTATAAGTGATAGCTTATGATAAGTGTCTTTTTCTGTGTGACTTATTTCACTTAGAATCGTCGTACCTAACTCCACTCATCTTGCTTCTTCTAGCCTTATGACATTGATTTCATGTCTGAGTGATATTCCATTGTACATAAGGACCACGACTTCTTTATCCATTTTTCTCTTTCCTGGGATATTTAAGTTGTCATGAAGTGGAGGTTCTTGTCAACAGAGCAGCCCTAAACTTTGGGGTGCCTGTGTCTTGCTGATTTTTCTTTTTCCCAATTTATACGCCCATGAGTGGACGTGCCCTACGCTCCCTAAGCTATGTTTTTTCGATGTTTCAGGACACACCATACACTTCTCCAGAGTGGCTGCTGGCAATTAACATCCCGCCCATCAGCGTAGCAAGGCTGCCATTTCTCCATGGCCTGTCCTGCATTTCTGGTTTTGACACTTTTTGCAGCATGACCCTTTTGACCGATGGGAAGCGAGACTTCTTTGTAGCGCTGATTTGTCTTTCCAGGTTGCTTGGTTGGCCAAAAAGGGCGTATGCGTTTTTTCCTGAATATATTCAGGAAAAAACGCATACGCCCTTTTTGGCCAAGGGCATCATTGTCGACGTTTTGCCGCTTTTCATGTGCTTTAAAGGCGATTCGAATCTACCTCCTGAAACCTGTTTCCTGCAATTCTGCCTTGCTTTCAAATCCTCTTCGTTGCCTTCCCTCAATATATTTGTGGACGAGAGTTATCATTTATAACTCAGCAGTTTTGTGAATGGCAGTGCCCCTGAGCTCCATTTTTCACCTGTCTTGTTTGGGAGCTGGCCGCAAAAGCACGGGATTGCCTCAGGCCCTATTCTGGTTCCCGGCGGCAGGCTGAGCCTGTGGTTAATTCTTCTTCCTAATGGGAAAATAGAGTGACCTGTGCCTGTCCCAACACCTAGATCTAGTCTCTCATTGGTTGCCCCTCTTCCCGTTCATCCTCAGGACAAATTGCAACCTGTACAGAACAGGAGGTTAAAGGTGCTGATTCTCCAAGTAGGGAGATTGCTAGTGAAGTAGCTGGAATGGCGAACCCGAGCACAAGGAGATGAGAAATGAGGTGCGTTTTAGAAACCTTTCAAAATCACACGGTGTACCATCTTCTGAGTTTCTCATGCATGTTTTCGATGTAGGAAGATGCCCTTGAACCTGGAGACTTGGGACCCATGGGATGGGTACCACGCAGTATTACTTTAAAGGGTCTGCGTTTGCTCACCCAACCTAACCCAACCTTTCAGCCCCAAGAGTGTCCACCCTTATGTCTCATCCACCTGTGCGTGTAGATATGGTCAATCCAGGTTGCATCACAGCCTCTGAACGAATTTTGTAAGAATTTCTCTCTCTTTCACTGTCTTTGTTTTACGGGTTTTTAAAAGTAATTTATTTTTATAATGGGGTTTAGTTGCTTTTCACGGCTGTGTTTATGCGGCTTTACACCCACTTGACTCACTTCCAGACATATATCAATACATAGGTTTTAAAATTCTTACTAGTCACCTATATTCTTGTGCGGTGAATAGGGGGTGTTGAGTCCAGTTCACTGAGAAAGGAGTAGGTCTTGTCTATTACATATTGGGTGTATGGAACGGTATCTGAGCGAATTTGAACCCCTTGTTTTATGCATCACCCCACCTCACCTTTCCCGTTAAGCAGCCATAGTGTGTTTTCTAAACGTGTGACTGTGTTCTGTTTTGTAATTCAGTTCAAGTGTAGCGGTTTTTACATTCCCTCTATAAGTGATAGCTTATGATAAGTGTCTTTTTCTGTGTGACTTATTTCACTTAGAATCGTCGTACCTAACTCCACTCATCTTGCTTCTACTAGCCTTATGACATTGATTTCATGTCTGAGTGATATTCCATTGTACATAAGGACCACAACTTCTTTATCCATTTTTCTCTTTCCTGGGATATTTAAGTTGTCATGAAGTGGAGGTTCTTGTCAACAGAGCAGCCCTAAACTTTGGGGTGCCTGTGTCTTGCTGATTTTTCTTTTTCCCAATTTATACGCCCATGAGTGGACGTGCCCTATGCTCCCTAAGCTGTGTTTTTTCGATGTTTCAGGACACACTGTACACTTCTCCAGAGTGGCTGTTGGCAATTTACATCCCGCTCATCAGCGTAGCAAGGCTGCCATTTCTCCATGGCCTGTCCTGCATTTCTGGTTTTGACACTTTTTGCAGCATGGCCCTTTTGACCGATGGGAAGCGAGACTTCTGTGTAGCGCTGATTTGCCTTTCCAGGTTGCTTGGTTGGCCAAAAAGGGCGTATGCGTTTTTTCCTGAATATATTCAGGAAAAAACGCATACGCCCTTTTTGGCCAAGGGCATCATTGTCGACGTTTTGCCGCTTTTCATGTGCTTTACAGGTGATTCGAATCTACCTATTGAAATCTCTTTCCTGCAATTCTGCCTTGCTTTCAAATCCTCTTCGTTGCCTTCCCTCAATATATCTGTGGATGAGAGTTATCATTTATAACTCTGCGGGTTTGTGAATTGCAGTGTCCCTGAGCTCAATTTTTCAACTCGCTTTTTTGGGAGCTGACCGCAAAAGCACGGGATAACTTCAGGCCCTATTGTGCTTCTGGGCGGCAGGCTGAGCCTGTGATTAATTCTTCTTCCTGATGGGAAATTAGAGTGACCTGTGCCTGTCCCAACACCTAGATCTAGTCTCTCATTGGTTGCCCCTCTTCCCGTTCATCCTCAGGACAAATTGCAACCTGTAGGGAACAGGAGGTTAAAGGTGCTGATTCTCCAAGTAGGGAGATTGCTAGTAAAGTAGCTGGAATGGCGAACCCGAGCACAAGGAGATGAGAAATGAGGTGCGTTTTAGAAACCTTTCAAAATCACACGGTGTACCATCTTCTGAGTTTCTCATGCATGTTTTCGATGTAGGAAGATGCCCTCAACCCTGGAGACTTGGGACCCATGGGATGGGTACCACGCAGTATTACTTTAAAGGGTCTGCGTTTGCTCACCCAACCTAACCCAACCTTTCAGCCGCAAGACTGTCCACCCTTATGTCTCATCCAGCTGTGCGTGTAGATATGGTCAATCCAGGTTGCATCACAGCCTCTGAACGAATTTTGTAAGAATTTCTCTCTCTTTCACTGTCTTTGTTTTACGGGTTTTTAAAAGTAATTTATTTTTATAATGGGGTTTAGCTGCTTTTCACGGCTGTGTTTATGCGGATTTACACCCACTTGACTCACTTTCAGACAGATATCAATACATAGGTTTTAAGATTGTTACTAGTCACATATATTCTTGTGCGGTGAATAGGGGGTGTTGAGTCCAGTTCACTGAGCAAGGAGTAGGTCTTGTCTATTACATATTGGGTGTATGGAACGGTATCTGAGCGAATTTGAAACCCTTGTTTTATGCATCACCCCACCTCACCTTTCCCGTTAAGCAGCCATAGTGTGTTTTCTAAACGTGTGATTCTGTTCTGTTCTGTAATTCAGTTCAAGTGTAGCGGTTTTTACATTCCCTCTATAAGTGATAGCTTATGATAAGTGTGTTTTTCTGTGTGACTTATTTCACTTAGAATCGTCGTACCTAAGTCCACTCATCTTGCTTCTACTAGCCTTATGACATTGATTTCATGTCTGAGTGATATTGCATTGTACATAAGGACCACAACTTCTTTATCCATTTTTCTCTTTCCTGGGATATTTAAGGTGTCATTAAGTGGAGGTTCTTGTCAACAGAGCAGCCCTAAACTTTGGTGTGCCTGTGTCTTGCTGATTTTTCTTTTTCCCAATTTATACGCCCATGAGTGGACGTGCCCTATGCTCCCTAAGCTGTGTTTTTTCGATGTTTCAGTACACACTGTACACTTCTCCAGAGTGGCTGCTGGCAATTAACATCCCGCCCATCAGCGTAGCAAGGCTGCCATTTCTCCATGGCCTGTCCTGCATTTCTGGTTTTGACACTTTTTGCAGCATGACCCATTTGACCGATGGGAAGCGAGACTTCTTTGTAGCGCTGATTTGCCTTTCCAGGTTGCTTGGTTGGCCAAAAAGGGCGTATGCGTTTTTTCCTGAATATATTCAGGAAAAAACGCATACGCCCATTTTGGCCAAGGGCATCATTGTCGACGTTTTGCCGCTTTTCATGTGCTTTAAAGGCGATTCGAATCTACCTCCTGAAACCTGTTTCCTGCAATTCTGCCTTGCTTTCAAATCCTCTTCGTTGCTTTCCCTCAATATATTTGTGGACGAGAGTAATCATTTATAACTCAGCAGGTTTGTGAATGGCAGTGCCCCTGAGCTCCATTTTTCAACTGTCTTGTTTGGGAGCTGGCCGCAAAAGCACGGGATTGCCTCAGGCCCTATTCTGGTTCCCGGCGGCAGGCTGAGCCTGTGGTTAATTCTTCTTCCTGATGGGAAAATAGAGTGACCTGTTCCTGTCCCAACACCTAGATCTAGTCTCTCATTGGTTGCCCCTCTTCCCGTTCATCCTCAGGACAAATTGCAACCTGTACAGAACAGGAGGTTAAAGGTGCTGATTCTCCAAGTAGGGAGATTGCTAGTGAAGTAGCTGGAATGGCGAACCCGAGCACAAGGAGATGAGAAATGAGGTGCGTTTTAGAAACCTTTCAAAATCGCATGATGTACCTTCTTCTGGGTTCCTCATGCAAGATTTCGATGTAGGAAGATGCCCTTGAACCTGGAGATATGGGACCCATGGGATGGGTACCATGCAGTATTACTTTAAAGGGTCTGAGTTTTCTCACCCAACCTCACCCAACCTCTCAGCCCCAAGAGTGTCCACCCTTATGTCTCATCCAGCTGTGGGTCTAGATATGGTCAATCCAGGTTGCATCACAGCCCCTGAACGAATTTTGTAAGAATTTCTCTCTCTTTCACTGTCTTTGTTTTACGGGTTTTTAAAAGTAATTTATTTTTATAATGGGGTTTAGCTGCTTTTCACGGCTGTGTTTATGCGGATTTACACCCACTTGACTCACTTTCAGACAGATATCAATACATAGGTTTTAAGATTGTTACTAGTCACATATATTCTTGTTCGGTGAATAGGGGGTGTTGAGGCCAGTTCACTGAGCAAAGAGTAGGTCTTGTCTATTACATATTGGGTGTATGGAACGGTATCTGAGCGAATTTGAAACCCTTGTTTTATGCATCACTCCACCTCACCTTTCCCGTTAAGCAGCCATAGTGTGTTTTCTAAACGTGTGACTCTGTTCTGTTTTGTAATTCAGTTCAAGTGTAGCGGTTTTTACATTCCCTCTATAAGTGATAGCTTATGATAAGTGTCTTTTTCTGTGTGACTTATTTCACTTAGAATCGTCGTACCTAACTCCACTCATCTTGCTTCTACTAGCCTTATGACATTGATTTCATGTCTGAGTGATATTCCATTGTACATAAGGACCACGACTTCTTTATCCGTTTTTCTCTTTCCTGGGATATTTAAGTTGTCATGAAGTGGAGGTTCTTGTCAACAGAGCAGCCCTAAACTTTGGGGTGCCTGTGTCTTGCTGATTTTTCTTTTTCCCAATTTATACGCCCATGAGTGGACGTGCCATACGCTCCCTAAGCTGTGTTTTTTCGATGTTTCAGGACACACCATACACTTCTCCAGAGTGGCTGCTGGCAATTAACATCCCGCCCATCAGCGTAGCAAGGCTGCCATTTCTCCATGGCCTGTCCTGCATTTCTGGTTTTGACACTTTTTGCAGCATGACCCTTTTGACCGATGGGAAGCGAGACTTCTTTGTAGCGCTGATTTGCCTTTCCAGGTTGCTTGGTTGGCCAAAAAGGGCGTATGCGTTTTTTCCTGAATATATTCAGGAAAAAACGCATACGCCCTTTTTGGCCAAGGGCATCATTGTCGACGTTTTGCCGCTTTTCATGTGCTTTAAAGGCGATTCGAATCTACCTCCTGAAACCTGTTTCCTGCAATTCTGCCTTGCTTTCAAATCCTCTTCGTTGCCTTCCCTCAATATATTTGTGGACGAGAGTTATCATTTATAACTCAGCAGGTTTGTGAATGGCAGTGCCCCTGAGCTCCATTTTTCACCTGTCTTGTTTGGGAGCTGGCCGCAAAAGCACGGGATTGCCTCAGGCCCTATTCTGGTTCCCGGCGGCAGGCTGAGCCTGTGGTTAATTCTTCTTCCTGATGGGAAAATAGAGTGACCTGTGCCTGTCCCAACACCTAGATCTAGTCTCTCATTGGTTGCCCCTCTTCCCGTTCATCCTCAGGACAAATTGCAACCTGTACAGAACAGGAGGTTAAAGGTGCTGATTCTCCAAGTAGGGAGATTGCTAGTGAAGTAGCTGGAATGGCGAACCCGATCACAAGGAGATGAGAAATGAGGTGCGTTTTAGAAACCTTTCAAAATTACACGGTGTACCTTCTTCTGGGTTCCTCATGCAAGATTTCGATGTAGGAAGATGCCCTTGAACCTGGAGATTTGGGACCCATGGGATGGGTACCATGCAGTATTACTTTAAAGGGTCTGCGTTTTCTCACCCAACCTCACCCAACCTCTCAGCCCCAAGACTGTCCACCCTTATGTCTCATCCAGCTGTGGGTCTAGATATGGTCAATCCAGGTTGCATCACAGTCCCTGAACGAATTTTTTAAGAATTTCTCTCTCTTTCACTGTCTTTGTTTTACGGGTTTTTAAAAGTAATTTATTTTTATAATGGGGTTTAGCTGCTTTTCACGGCTGTGTTTATGCGGATTTACACCCACTTGACTCACTTCCAGACAGATATCAATACATAGGTTTTAAGATTGTTACTAGTCACATATATTCTTGTGCGGTGAATAGGGGGTGTTGAGTCCAGTTCACTGAGCAAAGAGTAGGTCTTGTCTATTACATATTGGGTGTATGGAACGGTATCTGAGCGAATTTGAAACCCTTGTTTTATGCATCACCCCACCTCACCTTTCCCGTTAAGCAGCCATAGTGTGTTTTCTAAACGTGTGATTCTGTTCTGTTCTGTAATTCAGTTCAAGTGTAGCGGTTTTTACATTCCCTCTATAAGTGATAGCTTATGATAAGTGTCTTTTTCTGTGTCACTTATTTCACTTAGAATCGTCGTACCTAAGTCCACTCATCTTGCTTCTACTAGCCTTATGACATTGATTTCATGTCTGAGTGATATTGCATTGTACATAAGGACCACAACTTCTTTATCCATTTTTCTCTTTCCTGGGATATTTAAGGTGTCATGAAGTGGAGGTTCTTGTCAACAGAGCAGCCCTAAACTTTGGGGTGCCTGTGTCTTGCTGATTTTTCTTTTTCCCAATTTATACGCCCATGAGTGGACGTGCCGTACGCTCCCTAAGCTGTGTTTTTTCGATGTTTCAGGACACACCATACACTTCTCCAGAGTGGCTGCTGGCAATTAACATCCCGCCCATCAGCGTAGCAAGGCTGCCATTTCTCCATGGCCTGTCCTGCATTTCTGGTTTTGACACTTTTTGCAGCATGACCCTTTTGACCGATGGGAAGCGAGACTTCTTTGTAGCGCTGATTTGCCTTTCCAGGTTGCTTGGTTGGCCAAAAAGGGCGTATGCGTTTTTTCCTGAATATATTCAGGAAAAAACGCATACGCCCTTTTTGGCCAAGGGCATCATTGTCGACGTTTTGCCGCTTTTCATGTGCTTTAAAGGCGATTCGAATCTACCGCCTGAAACCTGTTTCCTGCAATTCTGCCTTGCTTTCAAATCCTCTTCGTTGCCTTCCCTCAATATATTTGTGGACGAGAGTTATCATTTATAACTCAGCAGGTTTGTGAATGGCAGTGCCCCTGAGCTCCATTTTTCAACTGTCTTTTTTGGGAGCTGGCCGCAAAAGCACGGGATTGCCTCAGGCCCTATTCTTGTTCCCTGCGGCAGGCTGAGCCTGTAGTTAATTCTTCTTCCTGATGGGAAAATAGAGTGACCTGTGCCTGTCCCAACACCTAGATCTAGTCTCTCATTGGTTGCCCCTCTTCCCGTTCATCCTCAGGACAAATTGCAACCTGTACAGAACAGGAGGTTAAAGGTGCTGATTCTCCAAGTAGGGAGATTGCTAGTGAAGTAGCTGGAATGGCGAACCCGAGCACAAGGAGATGAGAAATGAGGTGCGTTTTAGAAACCTTTCAAAGTCACACGGTGTACCTTCTTCTGGGTTCCTCATGCAAGATTTCGATGTAGGAAGATGCCCTTGAACCTGGAGATTTGGGACCCATGGGATGGGTACCATGCAGTATTATTTTAAAGGGTCTGCGTTTTCTCACCCAACCTCACCCAACCTCTCAGCCCCAAGAGTGTCCACCCTTATGTCTCATCCAGCTGTGGGTCTAGATATGGTCAATCCAGGTTGCATCACAGCCCCTGAACGAATTTTGTAAGAATTTCTCTCTCTTTCACTGTCTTTGTTTTATGGGTTTTTAAAAGTAATTTATTTTTATAATGGGGTTTAGCTGCTTTTCACGGCTGTGTTTATGCGGATTTACACCCACTTGACTCACTTCCAGACAGATATCAATACATAGGTATTAAGATTGTTACTAGTCACATATATTCTTGTGCGGTGAATAGGGGGTGTTGAGTCCAGTTCACTGAGCAAAGAGTAGGTCTTGTCTATTACATATTGGGTGTATGGAACGGTATCTGAGCGAATTTGAAACCCTTGTTTTATGCATCACCCCACCTCACCTTTCCCGTTAAGCAGCCATAGTGTGTTTTCTAAACGTGTGATTCTGTTCTGTTCTGTAATTCAGTTCAAGTGTAGCGGTTTTTACATTCCCTCTATAAGTGATAGCTTATGATAAGTGTCTTTTTCTGTGTGACTTATTTCACTTAGAATCGTCGTACCTAAGTCCACTCATCTTGCTTCTACTAGCCTTATGACATTGATTTCATGTCTGAGTGATATTGCATTGTACATAAGGACCACAACTTCTTTATCCATTTTTCTCTTTCCTGGGATGTTTAAGGTGTCATGAAGTGGAGGTTCTTGTCAACAGAGCAGCCCTAAACTTTGGGGTGCCTGTGTCTTGCTGATTTTTAGTTTTACCAATTTATACTCCCATGAGTGGACGTGCCCTATGCTCCATAAGCTGTGTTTTTTCGATGTTTCAGGACACACTGTACACTTCTCCAGAGTGGCTGTTGGCAATTTACATCCCGCTCATCAGCGTAGCAAGGCTGCCATTTCTCCATGGCCTGTCCTGCATTTCTGGTTTTGACACTTTTTGCAGCATGGCCCTTTTGACCGATGGGAAGCGAGACTTCTTTGTAGCGCTGATTTGCCTTTCCAGGTTGCTTGGTTGGCCAAAAAGGGCGTATGCGTTTTTTCCTGAATATATTCAGGAAAAAACGCATACGCCCTTTTTGGCCAAGGGCATCATTGTCGACCTTTTGCCGCTTTTCATGTGCTTTAAAGGCGATTCGAATCTACCTCCTGAAATCTGTTTTCTGCAATTCTGCCTTGCTTTCAAATCCTCTTCGTTGCCTTCCCTCAATATATCTGTGGATGAGAGTTATCATTTATAACTCTGCGGGTTTGTGAATTGCAGTGTCCCTGAGCTCCATTTTTCAACTCGCTTTTTTGGGAGCTGGCCGCAAAAGCGCGGGATTGCCTCAGGCCCTATTGTGCTTCTGGGCGGCAGGCTGACCCTGTGATTAATTCTTCTTCCTGATGGGAAATTAGAGTGACCTGTGCCTATCCCAACACCTAGATCTAGTCTCTCATTGGTTGCCCCTCTTCCCGTTCATCCTCAGGACAAATTGCAACCTGTACAGAACAGGAGGTTAAAGGTGCTGATTCTCCAAGTAGGGAGATTGCTAGTAAAGTAGCTGGAATGGCGAACCCGAGCACAAGGAGATGAGAAATGAGGTGCGTTTTAGAAACCTTTCAAAATCACACGGTGTACCATCTTCTGAGTTTCTCATGCATGTTTTCGATGTAGGAAGATGCCCTTGAACCTGGAGACTTGGGACCCATGGGATGGGTACCACGCAGTATTACTTTAAAGGGTCTGCGTTTGCTCACCCAACCTAACCCAACCTTTCAGCCCCAAGAGTGTCCACCCTTATGTCTCATCCACCTGTGCGTGTAGATATGGTCAATCCAGGTTGCATCACAGCCTCTGAACGAATTTTGTAAGAATTTCTCTCTCTTTCACTGTCTTTGTTTTACGGGTTTTTAAAAGTAATTTATTTTTATAATGGGGTTTAGTTGCTTTTCACGGCTGTGTTTATGCGGCTTTACACCCACTTGACTCACTTCCAGACATATATCAATACATAGGTTTTAAGATTCTTACTAGTCACCTATATTCTTGTGCGGTGAATAGGGGGTGTTGAGTCCAGTTCACTGAGCAAGGAGTAGGTCTTGTCTATTACATATTGGGTGTATGGAACGGTATCTGAGCGAATTTGAACCCCTTGTTTTATGCATCACCCCACCTCACCTTTCCCGTTAAGCAGCCATAGTGTGTTTTCTAAACGTGTGACTCTGTTCTGTTTTGTAATTCAGTTCAAGTGTAGCGGTTTTTACATTCCCTCTATAAGTGATAGCTTATGATAAGTGTCTTTTTCTGTGTGACTTATTTCACTTAGAATCGTCGTACCTAACTCCACTCATCTTGCTTCTACTAGCCTTATGACATTGATTTCATGTCTGAGTGATATTCCATTTTACATAAGGACCACGACTTCTTTATCCATTTTTCTCTTTCCTGGGATATTTAAGTTGTCATGAAGTGGAGGTTCTTGTCAACAGAGCAGCCCTAAACTTTGGGGTGCCTGTGTCTTCCTGATTTTTCTTTTTCCCAATTTATACGCCCATGAGTGGACGTGCCGTACGCTCCCTAAGCTGTGTTTTTTCGATGTTTCAGGACACACCATACACTTCTCCAGAGTGGCTGCTGGCAATTAACATCCCGCCCATCAGCGTAGCAAGGCTGCCATTTCTCCATGGCCTGTCCTGCATCTCTGGTTTTGACACATTTTGCAGCATGACCCTTTTGACCGATGGGAAGCGAGACTTCTTTGTAGTGCTGATTTGCCTTTCCAGGTTGCTTGGTTGGCCAAAAAGGGCGTATGCGTTTTTTCCTGAATATATTCAGGAAAAAACGCATACGCCCTTTTTGGCCAAGGGCATCATTGTCGACGTTTTGCCGCTTTTCATATGCTTTAAAGGCGATTCGAATCTACCTCCTGAAACCTGTTTCCTGCAATTCTGCCTTGCTTTCAAATCCTCTTCGTTGCCTTCCCTCAATATATTTGTGGACAAGAGTTATCATTTATAACTCAGCAGGTTTGTGAATGGCAGTGCCCCTGAGCTCCATTTTTCAACTGTCTTGTTTGGGAGCTGGCCGCAAAAGCACGGGATTGCCTCAGGCCCTATTCTGGTTCCTGGCGGCAGGCAGAGCCTGTGGTTAATTCTTCTTCCTGATGGGAAAATAGAGTGACCTGTGCCTGTCCCAACACCTAGATCTAGTCTCTCATTGGTTGCCCCTCTTCCCGTTCATCCTCAGGACAAATTGCAACCTGTACAGACCAGGAGGTTAAAGGTGCTGATTCTCCAAGTAGGGAGATTGCTAGTGAAGTAGCTGCAATGGCGAACCCGAGCACAAGGAGATGAGAAATGAGGTGCGTTTTAGAAACCTTTCAAAATCACACGGTGTACCTTCTTCTGGGTTCCTCATGCAAGATTTCGATGTAGGAAGATGCCCTTGAACCTGGAGATTTGGGACCCATGGGATGGGTACCATGCAGTATTACTTTAAAGGGTCTGCGTTTTCTCACCCAACCTCACCCAACCTCTCAGCCCCAAGAGTGTCCACCCTTATGTCTCATCCAGCTGTGGGTCTAGACATGGTCAATCCAGGTTGCATCACAGCCCCTGAACGAATTTTGTAAGAATTTCTCTCTCTTTCACTGTCTTTGTTTTACGGGTTTTTAAAAGTAATTTATTTTTATAATGGGGTTTAGCTGCTTTTCACGGCTGTGTTTATGCGGATTTACACCCACTTGACTCACTTCCAGACAGATATCAATACATAGGTTTTAAGATTGTTACTAGTCACATATATTCTTGTGCGGTGAAAAGGGGGTGTTGAGTCCAGTTCACTGTGCAAGGAGTAGGTCTTGTCTATTACATATTGGGTGTATGGAACGGTATCTGAGCGAATTTGAAACCCTTGTTTTATGTATCACCCCACCTCACCTTTCCCGTTAAGCAGCCATAGTGTGTTTTCTAAATGTGTGATTCTGTTCTGTTCTGTAATTCAGTTCAAGTGTAGCGGTTTTTACATTCCCTCTATAAGTGATAGCTTATGATAAGTGTCTTTTTCTGTGTGACTTATTTCACTTAGAATCGTCG
The DNA here is from genome assembly GCF_028021215.1 of Eschrichtius robustus. Lineage (NCBI taxonomy): Eukaryota > Metazoa > Chordata > Mammalia > Artiodactyla > Eschrichtiidae > Eschrichtius > Eschrichtius robustus. The sequence continues at coordinate 33,116 of NW_027175312.1, forward strand.
TACCTAAGTCCACTCATCTTGCTTCTACTAGCCTTATGACATTGATTTCATGTCTGAGTGATATTGCATTGTACATAAGGACCACAACTTCTTTATCCATTTTTCTCTTTCCTGGGATATTTAAGGTGTCATGAAGTGGAGGTTCTTGTCAACAGAGCAGCCCTTAACTTTGGGGTGCCTGTGTCTTGCTGATTTTTAGTTTTCCCAATTTATACGCCCATGAGTGGACGTGCCCTACGCTCCCTAAGCTGTGTTTTTTCGATGTTTCAGGACACACCGTACACTTCTCCAGAGTGGCTGTTGGCAATTTACATCCCGCCCATCAGCGTAGCAAGGCTGCCATTTCTCCATGGCCTGTCCTGCATTTCTGGTTTTGACACTTTTTGCAGCATGGCCCTTTTGACCGATGGGAAGCGAGACTTCTTTGTAGCGCTGATTTGCCTTTCCAGGTTGCTTGGTTGGCCAAAAAGGGCGTATGCGTTTTTTCCTGAATATATTCAGGAAAAAACGCATACGCCCTTTTTGGCCAAGGGCATCATTGTCGACGTTTTGCCGCTTTTCATGTGCTTTAAAGGCGATTCGAATCTACCTCCTGAAACCTGTTTCCTGCAATTCTGCCTTGCTTTCAAATCCTCTTCGTTGCCTTCCCTCAATATATTTGTGGACGAGAGTTATCATTTATAACTCAGCAGGTTTGTGAATGGCAGTGACCCTGAGCTCCATTTTTCAACTGTCTTGTTTGGGAGCTGGCCGCAAAAGCACGGGATTGCCTCAGGCCCTATTCTGGTTCCCGGCGGCAGGCTGAGCCTGTGGTTAATTCATCTTCCTGATGGGAAATTAGAGTGACCTGTGCCTGTCCCAACACCTAGATCTAGTCTCTCATTGGTTGCCCCTCTTCCCGTTCATCCTCAGGACAAATTGCAACCTGTACAGAACAGGAGGTTAAAGGTGCTGATTCTCCAAGTAGGGAGATTGCTAGTGAAGTAGCTGGAAACGTGAACCCGAGCACAAGGAGATGAGAAATTGGGTGTGTTTTAGAAACCTTTCAAAATCACACGGTGTACCATCTTCTGAGTTTCTCATGCATGTTTTCGATGTAGGAAGATGCCCTAGAACCTGGAGATTTGGGACCCATGGGATGGGTACCACGCAGTATTACTTTAAAGGGTCTGCACTTGCTCATCCAACATCACCCAACCTCTAAGCCCCAATAGTGTCCACCCTTATGTCTCATCCAGCTGTGGGTCCAGATATGGTCAGTCCAGATTGCATCACAGCCTCTGAACTAATTTTGTAAGAATTTCTCTCTCTTTCACTGTCTTTGTTTTACTGGTTTTTAAAAGTAATTTATTTTTATAATGGGGTTTAGCTGCTTTTCACCGCTGTGTTTATGCGGCTTTACACCCACTTGACTCACTTCCAGAGAGATATCAATACATAGGTTTTAAGATTCTTACTAGTCAGATATATACTTGTGCGGTGAATAGGGGGTGTTGAGTCCAGTTCACTGAGCAAGGAGTAGGTCTTGTCTATTACATATTGGGTGTATGGAACGGTATCTGAGCTAATATGAAACCCTTGTTTTATGCATCACCCCACCTCACCTTTCCCGTTAAGCAGCCATAGTGTGTTTTCTAAACGTGTGACTCTGTTCTGTTTTGTAATTCAGTTCAAGTGTAGCGGTTTTTACATTCCCTCTATAAGTGATAGCTTTTGATAAGTGTCTTTTTCTGTGTGACTTATTTCACTTAGAATCGTCGTACCTAAATCCACTCATCTTGCTTCTACTAGCCTTATGACATTGATTTCATGTCTGAGTGATATTGCATTGTACATAAGGACCACAACTTCTTTATCCATTTTTCTCTTTCCTGGGATGTTTAAGGTGTCATGAAGTGGAGGTTCTTGTCAACAGAGCAGCCCTAAACTTTGGGGTGCCTGTGTCTTGCTGATTTTTAGTTTTACCAATTTATACTCCCATGAGTGGACGTGCCCTATGCTACATAAGCTGTGTTTTTTCGATGTTTCAGGACACACTGTACACTTCTCCAGAGTGGCTGTTGGCAATTTACATCCCGCTCATCAGCGTAGCAAGGCTGCCATTTCTCCATGGCCTGTCCTGCATTTCTGGTTTTGACACTTTTTGCAGCATGGCCCTTTTGACCGATGGGAAGCGAGACTTCTTTGTAGCGCTGATTTGCCTTTCCAGGTTGCTTGGTTGGCCAAAAAGGGCGTATGCGTTTTTTCCTGAATATATTCAGGAAAAAACGCATACGCCCTTTTTGGCCAAGGGCATCATTGTCGACCTTTTGCCGCTTTTCATGTGCTTTAAAGGCGATTCGAATCTACCTCCTGAAATCTGTTTTCTGCAATTCTGCCTTGCTTTCAAATCCTCTTCGTTGCCTTCCCTCAATATATCTGTGGATGAGAGTTATCATTTATAACTCTGCGGGTTTGTGAATTGCAGTGTCCCTGAGCTCCATTTTTCAACTCGCTTTTTTGGGAGCTGGCCGCAAAAGCGCGGGATTGCCTCAGGCCCTATTGTGCTTCTGGGCGGCAGGCTGACCCTGTGATTAATTCTTCTTCCTGATGGGAAATTAGAGTGACCTGTGCCTATCCCAACACCTAGATCTAGTCTCTCATTGGTTGCCCCTCTTCCCGTTCATCCTCAGGACAAATTGCAACCTGTACAGAACAGGAGGTTAAAGGTGCTGATTCTCCAAGTAGGGAGATTGCTAGTAAAGTAGCTGGAATGGCGAACCCGAGCACAAGGAGATGAGAAATGAGGTGCGTTTTAGAAACCTTTCAAAATCACACGGTGTACCATCTTCTGAGTTTCTCATGCATGTTTTCGATGTAGGAAGATGCCCTTGAACCTGGAGACTTGGGACCCATGGGATGGGTACCACGCAGTATTACTTTAAAGGGTCTGCGTTTGCTCACCCAACCTAACCCAACCTTTCAGCCCCAAGAGTGTCCACCCTTATGTCTCATCCACCTGTGCGTGTAGATATGGTCAATCCAGGTTGCATCACAGCCTCTGAACGAATTTTGTAAGAATTTCTCTCTCTTTCACTGTCTTTGTTTTACGGGTTTTTAAAAGTAATTTATTTTTATAATGGGGTTTAGTTGCTTTTCACGGCTGTGTTTATGCGGCTTTACACCCACTTGACTCACTTCCAGACATATATCAATACATAGGTTTTAAGATTCTTACTAGTCACCTATATTCTTGTGCGGTGAATAGGGGGTGTTGAGTCCAGTTCACTGAGCAAGGAGTAGGTCTTGTCTATTACATATTGGGTGTATGGAACGGTATCTGAGCGAATTTGAACCCCTTGTTTTATGCATCACCCCACCTCACCTTTCCCGTTAAGCAGCCATAGTGTGTTTTCTAATCGTGTGACTCTGTTCTGTTTTGTAATTCAGTTCAAGTGTAGCGGTTTTTACATTCCCTCTATAAGTGATAGCTTATGATAAGTGTCTTTTTCTGTGTGACTTATTTCACTTAGAATCGTCGTACCTAACTCCACTCATCTTGCTTCTACTAGCCTTATGACATTGATTTCATGTCTGAGTGATATTCCATTTTACATAAGGACCACGACTTCTTTATCCATTTTTCTCTTTCCTGGGATATTTAAGTTGTCATGAAGTGGAGGTTCTTGTCAACAGAGCAGCCCTAAACTTTGGGGTGCCTGTGTCTTGCTGATTTTTCTTTTTCCCAATTTATACGCCCATGAGTGGACGTGCCGTACGCTCCCTAAGCTGTGTTTTTTCGATGTTTCAGGACACACCATACACTTCTCCAGAGTGGCTGCTGGCAATTAACATCCCGCCCATCAGCGTAGCAAGGCTGCCATTTCTCCATGGCCTGTCCTGCATTTCTGGTTTTGACACATTTTGCAGCATGACCCTTTTGACCGATGGGAAGCGAGACTTCTTTGTAGTGCTGATTTGCCTTTCCAGGTTGCTTGGTTGGCCAAAAAGGGCGTATGCGTTTTTTCCTGAATATATTCAGGAAAAAACGCATACGCCCTTTTTGGCCAAGGGCATCATTGTCGACGTTTTGCCGCTTTTCATATGCTTTAAAGGCGATTCGAATCTACCTCCTGAAACCTGTTTCCTGCAATTCTGCCTTGCTTTCAAATCCTCTTCGTTGCCTTCCCTCAATATATTTGTGGACAAGAGTTATCATTTATAACTCAGCAGGTTTGTGAATGGCAGTGCCCCTGAGCTCCATTTTTCAACTGTCTTGTTTGGGAGCTGGCCGCAAAAGCACGGGATTGCCTCAGGCCCTATTCTGGTTCCTGGCGGCAGGCAGAGCCTGTGGTTAATTCTTCTTCCTGATAGGAAAATAGAGTGACCTGTGCCTGTCCCAACACCTAGATCTAGTCTCTCATTGGTTGCCCCTCTTCCCGTTCATCCTCAGGACAAATTGCAACCTGTACAGACCAGGAGGTTAAAGGTGCTGATTCTCCAAGTAGGGAGATTGCTAGTGAAGTAGCTGCAATGGCGAACCCGAGCACAAGGAGATGAGAAATGAGGTGCGTTTTAGAAACCTTTCAAAATCACACGGTGTACCTTCTTCTGGGTTCCTCATGCAAGATTTCGATGTAGGAAGATGCCCTTGAACCTGGAGATTTGGGACCCATGGGATGGGTACCACACAGTATTACTTTAAAGGGTCTGCGTTTGCTCACCCAACCTCACCCAACCTCTCAGCCCCAAGAGTGTCCACCCTTATGTCTCATCCAGCTGTGGGTCTAGATATGGTCAATCCAGGTTGCATCACAGCCCCTGAACGAATTTTGTAAGAATTTCTCTCTCTTTCACTGTCTTTGTTTTACGGGTTTTTAAAAGTAATTTATTTTTATAATGGGGTTTAGCTGCTTTTCACGGCTGTGTTTATGCGGATTTACACCCACTTGACTCACTTCCAGACAGATATCAATACATAGGTTTTAAGATTGTTACTAGTCACATATATTCTTGTGCGGTGAATAGGGGGTGTTGAGTCCAGTTCACTGTGCAAGGAGTAGGTCTTGTCTATTACATATTGGGTGTATGGAACGGTATCTGAGCGAATTTGAAACCCTTGTTTTATGTATCACCCCACCTCACCTTTCCCGTTAAGCAGCCATAGTGTGTTTTCTAAATGTGTGATTCTGTTCTGTTCTGTAATTCAGTTCAAGTGTAGCGGTTTTTACATTCCCTCTATAAGTGATAGCTTATGATAAGTGTCTTTTTCTGTGTGACTTATTTCACTTAGAATCGTCGTACCTAAGTCCACTCATCTTGCTTCTACTAGCCTTATGACATTGATTTCATGTCTGAGTGATATTGCATTGTACATAAGGACCACAACTTCTTTATCCATTTTTCTCTTTCCTGGGATATTTAAGGTGTCATGAAGTGGAGGTTCTTGTCAACAGAGCAGCCCTTTACTTTGGGGTGCCTGTGTCTTGCTGATTTTTAGTTTTCCCAATTTATACGCCCATGAGTGGACGTGCCCTACGCTCCCTAAGCTGTGTTTTTTCGATGTTTCAGGACACACCGTACACTTCTCCAGAGTGGCTGTTGGCAATTTACATCCCGCCCATCAGCGTAGCAAGGCTGCCATTTCTCCATGGCCTGTCCTGCATTTCTGGTTTTGACACTTTTTGCAGCATGGCCCTTTTGAACGATGGGAAGCGAGACTTCTTTGTAGCGCTGATTTGCCTTTCCAGGTTGCTTGGTTGGCCAAAAAGGGCGTATGCGTTTTTTCCTGAATATATTCAGGAAAAAACGCATACGCCCTTTTTGGCCAAGGGCATCATTGTCGACGTTTTGCCGCTTTTCATGTGCTTTAAAGGCGATTCGAATCTAACTCCTGAAACCTGTTTCCTGCAATTCTGCCTTGCTTTCAAATCCTCTTCGTTGCCTTCCCTCAATATATTTGTGGACGAGAGTTATCATTTATAACTCAGCAGGTTTTTGAATGGCAGTGCCCCTGAGCTCCATTTTTCAACTGTCTTGTTTGGGAGCTGGCCGCAAAAGCACGGGATTGCCTCAGGCCCTATTCTGGTTCCCGGCGGCAGGCTGAGCCTGTGGTTAATTCATCTTCCTGATGGGAAATTAGAGTGACCTGTGCCTGTCCCAACACCTAGATCTAGTCTCTCATTGGTTGCCCCTCTTCCCGTTCATCCTCAGGACAAATTGCAACCTGTACAGAACAGGAGGTTAAAGGTGCTGATTCTCCAAGTAGGGAGATTGCTAGTGAAGTAGCTGGAAACGCGAACCCGAACACAAGGAGATGAGAAATTGGGTGTGTTTTAGAAACCTTTCAAAATCACACGGTGTACCATCTTCTGAGTTTCTCATGCATGTTTTCGATGTAGGAAGATGCCCTAGAACCTGGAGATTTGGGACCCATGGGATGGGTACCACGCAGTATTACTTTAAAGGGTCTGCACTTGCTCATCCAACATCACCCAACCTCTAAGCCCCAATAGTGTCCACCCTTATGTCTCATCCAGCTGTGGGTCCAGATATGGTCAGTCCAGATTGCATCACAGCCTCTGAACTAATTTTGTAAGAATTTCTCTCTCTTTCACTGTCTTTGTTTTACTGGTTTTTAAAAGTAATTTATTTTTATAATGGGGTTTAGCTGCTTTTCACCGCTGTGTTTATGCGGCTTTACACCCACTTGACTCACTTCCAGAGAGATATCAATACATAGGTTTTAAGATTCTTACTAGTCAGATATATACTTGTGCGGTGAATAGGGGGTGTTGAGTCCAGTTCACTGAGCAAGGAGTAGGTCTTGTCTATTACATATTGGGTGTATGGAACGGTATCTGAGCTAATATGAAACCCTTGTTTTATGCATCACCCCACCTCACCTTTCCCGTTAAGCAGCCATAGTGTGTTTTCTAAACGTGTGACTCTGTTCTGTTTTGTAATTCAGTTCAAGTGTAGCGGTTTTTACATTCCCTCTATAAGTGATAGCTTTTGATAAGTGTCTTTTTCTGTGTGACTTATTTCACTTAGAATCGTCGTACCTAAATCCACTCATCTTGCTTCTACTAGCCTTATGACATTGATTTCATGTCTGAGTGATATTCCATTGTACATAAGGACCACAACTTCTTTATCTATTTTTCTCTTTCCTGGGATATTTAAGGTGTCATGAAGTGGAGGTTCTTATCAACAGAGCAGCCCTAAACTTTGGTGTGCCTGTGTCTTGCTGATTTTTAGTTTTCCCAATTTATACGCCCATGAGTGGACGTGCCCTACGCTCCCTAAGCTGTGTTTTTTCGATGTTTCAGGACACACCGTACACTTCTCCAGAGTGGCTGTTGGCAATTTACATCCCGCCCATCAGCGTAGCAAGGCTGCCATTTCTCCATGGCCTGTCCTGCATTTCTGGTTTTGACACTTTTTGCAGCATGGCCCTTTTGACCGATGGGAAGCGAGACTTCTTTGTAGCGCTGATTTGCCTTTCCAGGTTGCTTGGTTGGCCAAAAAGGGCGTATGCGTTTTTTCCTGAATATATTCAGGAAAAAACGCATACGCCCTTTTTGGCCAAGGGCATCATTGTCGACGTTATGCCAATTTTCATGTGCTTTAAAGGTGATTCGAATCTACCTCCTGAAACCTGTTTCCTGCAATTCTGCGTTGCTTTCAAATCCTCTTCGTTGCCTTCCCTCAATATATTTGTGGACGAGAGTTATCATTTATAACTCAGCAGGTTTGTGAATTGCAGTGCCCCTGAGCTCCATTTTTCAACTGTCTTTTTTGGGAGCTGGCCGCAAAAGTTCGGGATTGCCTCAGGCCCTATTCTGGTTCCTGGCGGCAGGCTGAGCCTGTGGTTAATTCTTCTTCCTGATGGGAAAATAGAGTGACCTGTGCCTGTCCCAACACCTAGATCTAGTCTCTCATTGGTTGTCCCTCTTCCCTTTCATCCTCAGGACAAATTGCAACCTGTACAGAACAGGAGCTTAAAGGTGCTGATTCTCCAAGTAGGGAGATTGCTAGTAAAGTAGCTGGAAAGGCGAACCCGAGCACAAGGAGATGAGAAATGAGGTGCGTTTTAGAAAGCTTTCAAAATCACAGGGTGTACCATCTTCTGGGTTTCTCATGCATGTTTTCGATGTAGGAAGATGCCCTTGAACCTGGAGATTTGGGACCCATGGGATGGGTACCATGCAGTATTATTTTAAAGGGTCTGCGTTTTCTCACCCAACCTCACCCAACCTCTCAGCCCCAAGAGTGTCCACCCTTATGTCTCATCCAGCTGTGGGTCTAGATATGGTCAATCCAGGTTGCATCACAGCCCCTGAACGAATTTTGTAAGAATTTCTCTCTCTTTCACTGTCTTTGTTTTACGGGTTTTTAAAAGTAATTTATTTTTATAATGGGGTTTAGCTGCTTTTCACGGCTGTGTTTATGCGGATTTACACCCACTTGACTCACTTCCAGACAGATATCAATACATAGGTATTAAGATTGTTACTAGTCACATATATTCTTGTGCGGTGAATAGGGGGTGTTGAGTCCAGTTCACTGAGCAAAGAGTAGGTCTTGTCTATTACATATTGGGTGTATGGAACGGTATCTGAGCGAATTTGAAACCCTTGTTTTATGCATCACCCCACCTCACCTTTCCCGTTAAGCAGCCATAGTGTGTTTTCTAAACGTGTGATTCTGTTCTGTTCTGTAATTCAGTTCAAGTGTAGCGGTTTTTACATTCCCTCTATAAGTGATAGCTTATGATAAGTGTCTTTTTCTGTGTGACTTATTTCACTTAGAATCGTCGTACCTAAGTCCACTCATCTTGCTTCTACTAGCCTTATGACATTGATTTCATGTCTGAGTGATATTGCATTGTACATAAGGACCACAACTTCTTTATCCATTTTTCTCTTTCCTGGGATGTTTAAGGTGTCATGAAGTGGAGGTTCTTGTCAACAGAGCAGCCCTAAACTTTGGGGTGCCTGTGTCTTGCTGATTTTTAGTTTTACCAATTTATACTCCCATGAGTGGACGTGCCCTATGCTCCATAAGCTGTGTTTTTTCGATGTTTCAGGACACACTGTACACTTCTCCAGAGTGGCTGTTGGCAATTTACATCCCGCTCATCAGCGTAGCAAGGCTGCCATTTCTCCATGGCCTGTCCTGCATTTCTGGTTTTGACACTTTTTGCAGCATGGCCCTTTTGACCGATGGGAAGCGAGACTTCTTTGTAGCGCTGATTTGCCTTTCCAGGTTGCTTGGTTGGCCAAAAAGGGCGTATGCGTTTTTTCCTGAATATATTCAGGAAAAAACGCATACGCCCTTTTTGGCCAAGGGCATCATTGTCGACCTTTTGCCGCTTTTCATGTGCTTTAAAGGCGATTCGAATCTACCTCCTGAAATCTGTTTTCTGCAATTCTGCCTTGCTTTCAAATCCTCTTCGTTGCCTTCCCTCAATATATCTGTGGATGAGAGTTATCATTTATAACTCTGCGGGTTTGTGAATTGCAGTGTCCCTGAGCTCCATTTTTCAACTCGCTTTTTTGGGAGCTGGCCGCAAAAGCGCGGGATTGCCTCAGGCCCTATTGTGCTTCTGGGCGGCAGGCTGACCCTGTGATTAATTCTTCTTCCTGATGGGAAATTAGAGTGACCTGTGCCTATCCCAACACCTAGATCTAGTCTCTCATTGGTTGCCCCTCTTCCCGTTCATCCTCAGGACAAATTGCAACCTGTACAGAACAGGAGGTTAAAGGTGCTGATTCTCCAAGTAGGGAGATTGCTAGTAAAGTAGCTGGAATGGCGAACCCGAGCACAAGGAGATGAGAAATGAGGTGCGTTTTAGAAACCTTTCAAAATCACACGGTGTACCATCTTCTGAGTTTCTCATGCATGTTTTCGATGTAGGAAGATGCCCTTGAACCTGGAGACTTGGGACCCATGGGATGGGTACCACGCAGTATTACTTTAAAGGGTCTGCGTTTGCTCACCCAACCTAACCCAACCTTTCAGCCCCAAGAGTGTCCACCCTTATGTCTCATCCACCTGTGCGTGTAGATATGGTCAATCCAGGTTGCATCACAGCCTCTGAACGAATTTTGTAAGAATTTCTCTCTCTTTCACTGTCTTTGTTTTACGGGTTTTTAAAAGTAATTTATTTTTATAATGGGGTTTAGTTGCTTTTCACGGCTGTGTTTATGCGGCTTTACACCCACTTGACTCACTTCCAGACATATATCAATACATAGGTTTTAAGATTCTTACTAGTCACCTATATTCTTGTGCGGTGAATAGGGGGTGTTGAGTCCAGTTCACTGAGCAAGGAGTAGGTCTTGTCTATTACATATTGGGTGTATGGAACGGTATCTGAGCGAATTTGAACCCCTTGTTTTATGCATCACCCCACCTCACCTTTCCCGTTAAGCAGCCATAGTGTGTTTTCTAAACGTGTGACTCTGTTCTGTTTTGTAATTCAGTTCAAGTGTAGCGGTTTTTACATTCCCTCTATAAGTGATAGCTTATGATAAGTGTCTTTTTCTGTGTGACTTATTTCACTTAGAATCGTCGTACCTAACTCCACTCATCTTGCTTCTACTAGCCTTATGACATTGATTTCATGTCTGAGTGATATTCCATTTTACATAAGGACCACGACTTCTTTATCCATTTTTCTCTTTCCTGGGATATTTAAGTTGTCATGAAGTGGAGGTTCTTGTCAACAGAGCAGCCCTAAACTTTGGGGTGCCTGTGTCTTGCTGATTTTTCTTTTTCCCAATTTATACGCCCATGAGTGGACGTGCCGTACGCTCCCTAAGCTGTGTTTTTTCGATGTTTCAGGACACACCATACACTTCTCCAGAGTGGCTGCTGGCAATTAACATCCCGCCCATCAGCGTAGCAAGGCTGCCATTTCTCCATGGCCTGTCCTGCATCTCTGGTTTTGACACATTTTGCAGCATGACCCTTTTGACCGATGGGAAGCGAGACTTCTTTGTAGTGCTGATTTGCCTTTCCAGGTTGCTTGGTTGGCCAAAAAGGGCGTATGCGTTTTTTCCTGAATATATTCAGGAAAAAACGCATACGCCCTTTTTGGCCAAGGGCATCATTGTCGACGTTTTGCCGCTTTTCATATGCTTTAAAGGCGATTCGAATCTACCTCCTGAAACCTGTTTCCTGCAATTCTGCCTTGCTTTCAAATCCTCTTCGTTGCCTTCCCTCAATATATTTGTGGACAAGAGTTATCATTTATAACTCAGCAGGTTTGTGAATGGCAGTGCCCCTGAGCTCCATTTTTCAACTGTCTTGTTTGGGAGCTGGCCGCAAAAGCACGGGATTGCCTCAGGCCCTATTCTGGTTCCTGGCGGCAGGCAGAGCCTGTGGTTAATTCTTCTTCCTGATGGGAAAATAGAGTGACCTGTGCCTGTCCCAACACCTAGATCTAGTCTCTCATTGGTTGCCCCTCTTCCCGTTCATCCTCAGGACAAATTGCAACCTGTACAGACCAGGAGGTTAAAGGTGCTGATTCTCCAAGTAGGGAGATTGCTAGTGAAGTAGCTGCAATGGCGAACCCGAGCACAAGGAGATGAGAAATGAGGTGCGTTTTAGAAACCTTTCAAAATCACACGGTGTACCTTCTTCTGGGTTCCTCATGCAAGATTTCGATGTAGGAAGATGCCCTTGAACCTGGAGATTTGGGACCCATGGGATGGGTACCATGCAGTATTACTTTAAAGGGTCTGCGTTTTCTCACCCAACCTCACCCAACCTCTCAGCCCCAAGAGTGTCCACCCTTATGTCTCATCCAGCTGTGGGTCTAGATATGGTCAATCCAGGTTGCATCACAGCCCCTGAACGAATTTTGTAAGAATTTCTCTCTCTTTCACTGTCTTTGTTTTACGGGTTTTTAAAAGTAATTTATTTTTATAATGGGGTTTAGCTGCTTTTCACGGCTGTGTTTATGCGGATTTACACCCACTTGACTCACTTCCAGACAGATATCAATACATAGGTTTTAAGATTGTTACTAGTCACATATATTCTTGTGCGGTGAAAAGGGGGTGTTGAGTCCAGTTCACTGTGCAAGGAGTAGGTCTTGTCTATTACATATTGGGTGTATGGAACGGTATCTGAGCGAATTTGAAACCCTTGTTTTATGTATCACCCCACCTCACCTTTCCCGTTAAGCAGCCATAGTGTGTTTTCTAAATGTGTGATTCTGTTCTGTTCTGTAATTCAGTTCAAGTGTAGCGGTTTTTACATTCCCTCTATAAGTGATAGCTTATGATAAGTGTCTTTTTCTGTGTGACTTATTTCACTTAGAATCGTCGTACCTAAGTCCACTCATCTTGCTTCTACTAGCCTTATGACATTGATTTCATGTCTGAGTGATATTGCATTGTACATAAGGACCACAACTTCTTTATCCATTTTTCTCTTTCCTGGGATATTTAAGGTGTCATGAAGTGGAGGTTCTTGTCAACAGAGCAGCCCTTAACTTTGGGGTGCCTGTGTCTTGCTGATTTTTAGTTTTCCCAATTTATACGCCCATGAGTGGACGTGCCCTACGCTCCCTAAGCTGTGTTTTTTCGATGTTTCAGGACACACCGTACACTTCTCCAGAGTGGCTGTTGGCAATTTACATCCCGCCCATCAGCGTAGCAAGGCTGCCATTTCTCCATGGCCTGTCCTGCATTTCTGGTTTTGACACTTTTTGCAGCATGGCCCTTTTGACCGATGGGAAGCGAGACTTCTTTGTAGCGCTGATTTGCCTTTCCAGGTTGCTTGGTTGGCCAAAAAGGGCGTATGCGTTTTTTCCTGAATATATTCAGGAAAAAACGCATACGCCCTTTTTGGCCAAGGGCATCATTGTCGACGTTTTGCCGCTTTTCATGTGCTTTAAAGGCGATTCGAATCTACCTCCTGAAATCTGTTTTCTGCAATTCTGCCTTGCTTTCAAATCCTCTTCGTTGCCTTCCCTCAATATATTTGTGGACGAGAGTTATCATTTATAACTCAGCAGGTTTGTGAATGGCAGTGACCCTGAGCTCCATTTTTCAACTGTCTTGTTTGGGAGCTGGCCGCAAAAGCACGGGATTGCCTCAGGCCCTATTCTGGTTCCCGGCGGAAGGCTGAGCCTGTGGTTAATTCATCTTCCTGATGGGAAATTAGAGTGACCTGTGCCTGTCCCAACACCTAGATCTAGTCTCTCATTGGTTGCCCCTCTTCCCGTTCATCCTCAGGACAAATTGCAACCTGTACAGAACAGGAGGTTAAAGGTGCTGATTCTCCAAGTAGGGAGATTGCTAGTGAAGTAGCTGGAAACGCGAACCCGAGCACAAGGAGATGAGAAATTGGGTGTGTTTTAGAAACCTTTCAAAATCACACGGTGTACCATCTTCTGAGTTTCTCATGCATGTTTTCGATGTAGGAAGATGCCCTAGAACCTGGAGATTTGGGACCCATGGGATGGGTACCACGCAGTATTACTTTAAAGGGTCTGCACTTGCTCATCCAACATCACCCAACCTCTAAGCCCCAATAGTGTCCACCCTTATGTCTCATCCAGCTGTGGGTCCAGATATGGTCAGTCCAGATTGCATCACAGCCTCTGAACTAATTTTGTAAGAATTTCTCTCTCTTTCACTGTCTTTGTTTTACTGGTTTTTAAAAGTAATTTATTTTTATAATGGGGTTTAGCTGCTTTTCACCGCTGTGTTTATGCGGCTTTACACCCACTTGACTCACTTCCAGAGAGATATCAATACATAGGTTTTAAGATTCTTACTAGTCAGATATATACTTGTGCGGTGAATAGGGGGTGTTGAGTCCAGTTCACTGAGCAAGGAGTAGGTCTTGTCTATTACATATTGGGTGTATGGAACGGTATCTGAGCTAATATGAAACCCTTGTTTTATGCATCACCCCACCTCACCTTTCCCGTTAAGCAGCCATAGTGTGTTTTCTAAACGTGTGACTCTGTTCTGTTTTGTAATTCAGTTCAAGTGTAGCGGTTTTTACATTCCCTCTATAAGTGATAGCTTTTGATAAGTGTCTTTTTCTGTGTGACTTATTTCACTTAGAATCGTCGTACCTAAATCCACTCATCTTGCTTCTACTAGCCTTATGACATTGATTTCATGTCTGAGTGATATTGCATTGTACATAAGGACCACAACTTCTTTATCCATTTTTCTCTTTCCTGGGATGTTTAAGGTGTCATGAAGTGGAGGTTCTTGTCAACAGAGCAGCCCTAAACTTTGGGGTGCCTGTGTCTTGCTGATTTTTAGTTTTACCAATTTATACTCCCATGAGTGGACGTGCCCTATGCTACATAAGCTGTGTTTTTTCGATGTTTCAGGACACACTGTACACTTCTCCAGAGTGGCTGTTGGCAATTTACATCCCGCTCATCAGCGTAGCAAGGCTGCCATTTCTCCATGGCCTGTCCTGCATTTCTGGTTTTGACACTTTTTGCAGCATGGCCCTTTTGACCGATGGGAAGCGAGACTTCTTTGTAGCGCTGATTTGCCTTTCCAGGTTGCTTGGTTGGCCAAAAAGGGCGTATGCGTTTTTTCCTGAATATATTCAGGAAAAAACGCATACGCCCTTTTTGGCCAAGGGCATCATTGTCGACCTTTTGCCGCTTTTCATGTGCTTTAAAGGCGATTCGAATCTACCTCCTGAAATCTGTTTTCTGCAATTCTGCCTTGCTTTCAAATCCTCTTCGTTGCCTTCCCTCAATATATCTGTGGATGAGAGTTATCATTTATAACTCTGCGGGTTTGTGAATTGCAGTGTCCCTGAGCTCCATTTTTCAACTCGCTTTTTTGGGAGCTGGCCGCAAAAGCGCGGGATTGCCTCAGGCCCTATTGTGCTTCTGGGCGGCAGGCTGACCCTGTGATTAATTCTTCTTCCTGATGGGAAATTAGAGTGACCTGTGCCTATCCCAACACCTAGATCTAGTCTCTCATTGGTTGCCCCTCTTCCCGTTCATCCTCAGGACAAATTGCAACCTGTACAGAACAGGAGGTTAAAGGTGCTGATTCTCCAAGTAGGGAGATTGCTAGTAAAGTAGCTGGAATGGCGAACCCGAGCACAAGGAGATGAGAAATGAGGTGCGTTTTAGAAACCTTTCAAAATCACACGGTGTACCATCTTCTGAGTTTCTCATGCATGTTTTCGATGTAGGAAGATGCCCTTGAACCTGGAGACTTGGGACCCATGGGATGGGTACCACGCAGTATTACTTTAAAGGGTCTGCGTTTGCTCACCCAACCTAACCCAACCTTTCAGCCCCAAGAGTGTCCACCCTTATGTCTCATCCACCTGTGCGTGTAGATATGGTCAATCCAGGTTGCATCACAGCCTCTGAACGAATTTTGTAAGAATTTCTCTCTCTTTCACTGTCTTTGTTTTACGGGTTTTTAAAAGTAATTTATTTTTATAATGGGGTTTAGTTGCTTTTCACGGCTGTGTTTATGCGGCTTTACACCCACTTGACTCACTTCCAGACATATATCAATACATAGGTTTTAAGATTCTTACTAGTCACCTATATTCTTGTGCGGTGAATAGGGGGTGTTGAGTCCAGTTCACTGAGCAAGGAGTAGGTCTTGTCTATTACATATTGGGTGTATGGAACGGTATCTGAGCGAATTTGAACCCCTTGTTTTATGCATCACCCCACCTCACCTTTCCCGTTAAGCAGCCATAGTGTGTTTTCTAATCGTGTGACTCTGTTCTGTTTTGTAATTCAGTTCAAGTGTAGCGGTTTTTACATTCCCTCTATAAGTGATAGCTTATGATAAGTGTCTTTTTCTGTGTGACTTATTTCACTTAGAATCGTCGTACCTAACTCCACTCATCTTGCTTCTACTAGCCTTATGACATTGATTTCATGTCTGAGTGATATTCCATTTTACATAAGGACCACGACTTCTTTATCCATTTTTCTCTTTCCTGGGATATTTAAGTTGTCATGAAGTGGAGGTTCTTGTCAACAGAGCAGCCCTAAACTTTGGGGTGCCTGTGTCTTGCTGATTTTTCTTTTTCCCAATTTATACGCCCATGAGTGGACGTGCCGTACGCTCCCTAAGCTGTGTTTTTTCGATGTTTCAGGACACACCATACACTTCTCCAGAGTGGCTGCTGGCAATTAACATCCCGCCCATCAGCGTAGCAAGGCTGCCATTTCTCCATGGCCTGTCCTGCATTTCTGGTTTTGACACATTTTGCAGCATGACCCTTTTGACCGATGGGAAGCGAGACTTCTTTGTAGTGCTGATTTGCCTTTCCAGGTTGCTTGGTTGGCCAAAAAGGGCGTATGCGTTTTTTCCTGAATATATTCAGGAAAAAACGCATACGCCCTTTTTGGCCAAGGGCATCATTGTCGACGTTTTGCCGCTTTTCATATGCTTTAAAGGCGATTCGAATCTACCTCCTGAAACCTGTTTCCTGCAATTCTGCCTTGCTTTCAAATCCTCTTCGTTGCCTTCCCTCAATATATTTGTGGACAAGAGTTATCATTTATAACTCAGCAGGTTTGTGAATGGCAGTGCCCCTGAGCTCCATTTTTCAACTGTCTTGTTTGGGAGCTGGCCGCAAAAGCACGGGATTGCCTCAGGCCCTATTCTGGTTCCTGGCGGCAGGCAGAGCCTGTGGTTAATTCTTCTTCCTGATAGGAAAATAGAGTGACCTGTGCCTGTCCCAACACCTAGATCTAGTCTCTCATTGGTTGCCCCTCTTCCCGTTCATCCTCAGGACAAATTGCAACCTGTACAGACCAGGAGGTTAAAGGTGCTGATTCTCCAAGTAGGGAGATTGCTAGTGAAGTAGCTGCAATGGCGAACCCGAGCACAAGGAGATGAGAAATGAGGTGCGTTTTAGAAACCTTTCAAAATCACACGGTGTACCTTCTTCTGGGTTCCTCATGCAAGATTTCGATGTAGGAAGATGCCCTTGAACCTGGAGATTTGGGACCCATGGGATGGGTACCACACAGTATTACTTTAAAGGGTCTGCGTTTGCTCACCCAACCTCACCCAACCTCTCAGCCCCAAGAGTGTCCACCCTTATGTCTCATCCAGCTGTGGGTCTAGATATGGTCAATCCAGGTTGCATCACAGCCCCTGAACGAATTTTGTAAGAATTTCTCTCTCTTTCACTGTCTTTGTTTTACGGGTTTTTAAAAGTAATTTATTTTTATAATGGGGTTTAGCTGCTTTTCACGGCTGTGTTTATGCGGATTTACACCCACTTGACTCACTTCCAGACAGATATCAATACATAGGTTTTAAGATTGTTACTAGTCACATATATTCTTGTGCGGTGAATAGGGGGTGTTGAGTCCAGTTCACTGTGCAAGGAGTAGGTCTTGTCTATTACATATTGGGTGTATGGAACGGTATCTGAGCGAATTTGAAACCCTTGTTTTATGTATCACCCCACCTCACCTTTCCCGTTAAGCAGCCATAGTGTGTTTTCTAAATGTGTGATTCTGTTCTGTTCTGTAATTCAGTTCAAGTGTAGCGGTTTTTACATTCCCTCTATAAGTGATAGCTTATGATAAGTGTCTTTTTCTGTGTGACTTATTTCACTTAGAATCGTCGTACCTAAGTCCACTCATCTTGCTTCTACTAGCCTTATGACATTGATTTCATGTCTGAGTGATATTGCATTGTACATAAGGACCACAACTTCTTTATCCATTTTTCTCTTTCCTGGGATATTTAAGGTGTCATGAAGTGGAGGTTCTTGTCAACAGAGCAGCCCTTTACTTTGGGGTGCCTGTGTCTTGCTGATTTTTAGTTTTCCCAATTTATACGCCCATGAGTGGACGTGCCCTACGCTCCCTAAGCTGTGTTTTTTCGATGTTTCAGGACACACCGTACACTTCTCCAGAGTGGCTGTTGGCAATTTACATCCCGCCCATCAGCGTAGCAAGGCTGCCATTTCTCCATGGCCTGTCCTGCATTTCTGGTTTTGACACTTTTTGCAGCATGGCCCTTTTGACCGATGGGAAGCGAGACTTCTTTGTAGCGCTGATTTGCCTTTCCAGGTTGCTTGGTTGGCCAAAAAGGGCGTATGCGTTTTTTCCTGAATATATTCAGGAAAAAACGCATACGCCCTTTTTGGCCAAGGGCATCATTGTCGACGTTTTGCCGCTTTTCATGTGCTTTAAAGGCGATTCGAATCTAACTCCTGAAACCTGTTTCCTGCAATTCTGCCTTGCTTTCAAATCCTCTTCGTTGCCTTCCCTCAATATATTTGTGGACGAGAGTTATCATTTATAACTCAGCAGGTTTTTGAATGGCAGTGCCCCTGAGCTCCATTTTTCAACTGTCTTGTTTGGGAGCTGGCCGCAAAAGCACGGGATTGCCTCAGGCCCTATTCTGGTTCCCGGCGGCAGGCTGAGCCTGTGGTTAATTCATCTTCCTGATGGGAAATTAGAGTTACCTGTGCCTGTCCCAACACCTAGATCTAGTCTCTCATTGGTTGCCCCTCTTCCCGTTCATCCTCAGGACAAATTGCAACCTGTACAGAACAGGAGGTTAAAGGTGCTGATTCTCCAAGTAGGGAGATTGCTAGTGAAGTAGCTGGAAACGCGAACCCGAACACAAGGAGATGAGAAATTGGGTGTGTTTTAGAAACCTTTCAAAATCACACGGTGTACCATCTTCTGAGTTTCTCATGCATGTTTTCGATGTAGGAAGATGCCCTAGAACCTGGAGATTTGGGACCCATGGGATGGGTACCACGCAGTATTACTTTAAAGGGTCTGCACTTGCTCATCCAACATCACCCAACCTCTAAGCCCCAATAGTGTCCACCCTTATGTCTCATCCAGCTGTGGGTCCAGATATGGTCAGTCCAGATTGCATCACAGCCTCTGAACTAATTTTGTAAGAATTTCTCTCTCTTTCACTGTCTTTGTTTTACTGGTTTTTAAAAGTAATTTATTTTTATAATGGGGTTTAGCTGCTTTTCACCGCTGTGTTTATGCGGCTTTACACCCACTTGACTCACTTCCAGAGAGATATCAATACATAGGTTTTAAGATTCTTACTAGTCAGATATATACTTGTGCGGTGAATAGGGGGTGTTGAGTCCAGTTCACTGAGCAAGGAGTAGGTCTTGTCTATTACATATTGGGTGTATGGAACGGTATCTGAGCTAATATGAAACCCTTGTTTTATGCATCACCCCACCTCACCTTTCCCGTTAAGCAGCCATAGTGTGTTTTCTAAACGTGTGACTCTGTTCTGTTTTGTAATTCAGTTCAAGTGTAGCGGTTTTTACATTCCCTCTATAAGTGATAGCTTTTGATAAGTGTCTTTTTCTGTGTGACTTATTTCACTTAGAATCGTCGTACCTAAATCCACTCATCTTGCTTCTACTAGCCTTATGACATTGATTTCATGTCTGAGTGATATTCCATTGTACATAAGGACCACAACTTCTTTATCTATTTTTCTCTTTCCTGGGATATTTAAGGTGTCATGAAGTGGAGGTTCTTATCAACAGAGCAGCCCTAAACTTTGGTGTGCCTGTGTCTTGCTGATTTTTAGTTTTCCCAATTTATACGCCCATGAGTGGACGTGCCCTACGCTCCCTAAGCTGTGTTTTTTCGATGTTTCAGGACACACCGTACACTTCTCCAGAGTGGCTGTTGGCAATTTACATCCCGCCCATCAGCGTAGCAAGGCTGCCATTTCTCCATGGCCTGTCCTGCATTTCTGGTTTTGACACTTTTTGCAGCATGGCCCTTTTGACCGATGGGAAGCGAGACTTCTTTGTAGCGCTGATTTGCCTTTCCAGGTTGCTTGGTTGGCCAAAAAGGGCGTATGCGTTTTTTCCTGAATATATTCAGGAAAAAACGCATACGCCCTTTTTGGCCAAGGGCATCATTGTCGACGTTATGCCAATTTTCATGTGCTTTAAAGGTGATTCGAATCTACCTCCTGAAACCTGTTTCCTGCAATTCTGCGTTGCTTTCAAATCCTCTTCGTTGCCTTCCCTCAATATATTTGTGGACGAGAGTTATCATTTATAACTCAGCAGGTTTGTGAATTGCAGTGCCCCTGAGCTCCATTTTTCAACTGTCTTTTTTGGGAGCTGGCCGCAAAAGTTCGGGATTGCCTCAGGCCCTATTCTGGTTCCTGGCGGCAGGCTGAGCCTGTGGTTAATTCTTCTTCCTGATGGGAAAATAGAGTGACCTGTGCCTGTCCCAACACCTAGATCTAGTCTCTCATTGGTTGTCCCTCTTCCCTTTCATCCTCAGGACAAATTACAACCTGTACAGAACAGGAGCTTAAAGGTGCTGATTCTCCAAGTAGGGAGATTGCTAGTAAAGTAGCTGGAAAGGCGAACCCGAGCACAAGGAGATGAGAAATGAGGTGCGTTTTAGAAAGCTTTCAAAATCACAGGGTGTACCATCTTCTGGGTTTCTCATGCATGTTTTCGATGTAGGAAGATGCCCTTGAACCTGGAGATTTGGGACCCATGGGATGGGTACCACGCAGTATTATTTAAAGGGTCTGCGTTTGCTCACCCAACCTCACCCAAACTCTCAGCCCCAAAAGTGTCCACCCTTATGTCTCATCCAGCTGTGGGTCTAGATATGGTCAATCCAGGTTGCATCACAGCCCCTGAAGGAATTTTGTAAGAATTTCTCTCTCTTTCACTGTCTTTGTTTTACGGGTTTTTAAAAGTAATTTATTTTTATAATGGGGTTTAGCTGCTTTTCACGGCTGTGTTTATGCGGCTTTACACCCACTTGACTCACTTCCAGACAGATATCAATACATAGGTTTTAAGATTCTTACTAATCAGATATATTCTTGTGCGGTGAATAGGGGGTGTTGAGTCCAGTTCACTGAGCAAGGAGTAGGTCTTGTCTATTACATATTGGGTGTATGGAACGGTATCTGAGCGAATTTGAAACCCTTGTTTTATGCATCACCCCACCTCACCTTTTCCGTTAACAAGCCATAGTGTGTTTTCTAAACGTGTGACTCTGTTCTCTTTTGTAATTCAGTTCAAGTGTAGCGGTTTTTACATTCCCTCTATAAGTGATAGCTTATGATAAGTGTCTATTTCTGTGTGACTTATTTCACTTAGAATCGTCGTACCTAAATCCACTCATCTTGCTTCTACTAGCCTTATGACATTGATTTCATGTCTGAGTGATATTGCATTGTACATAAGGACCACAACTTCTTTATCCATTTTTCTCTTTCCTGGGATATTTAAGGTGTCATGAAGTGGAGGTTCTTGTCAACAGAGCAGCCCTAAACTTTGGGGTGCCTGTGTCTTGCTGATTTTTAGTTTTCAAAATTTATACGCCCATGAGTGGACGTGCCCTATGCTCCCTAAGCTGTGTTTTTTCGATGTTTCAGGCCTCACCGTACACTTCTCCAGAGTGGCTGTTGGCAATTTACATCCCGCCCATCAGCGTAGCAAGGCTCCAATTTCTCCATGGCCTGTCCTGCATTTGTGGTTTTGACACTTTTATCAGCATGGCCCTTTTGATGGATGGGAAGCGAGACTTCTTTGTAGCGCTGATTTGCCTTTCCAGGTTGCTTGGTTGGCCAAAAAGGGCGTATGCGTTTTTTCCTGAATATATTCAGGAAAAAACGCATACGCCCTTTTTGGCCAAGGGCATCATTGTCGACGTTTTGCCGCTTTTCATGTGCTTTAAAGGCGATTCGAATCTACCTCCTGAAACCTGTTTCCTGCAATTCTGCCTTGCTTTCAAATCCTCTTCGTTGCCTTCCCTCAGTATATTTGTGGACGAGAGTTATCATTTATAACTCTGCAGGGTTGTGAATTGCAGTGCCCATGTGCTCCATTTTTCAACTGTCTTTTTTGGGAGCTGGCCGCAGAAGCACGGGATTGCCTCAGGCCCTATTCTGGTTCCGGGCGGCAGGCTGAGCCTGTGGTTAATTCTTCTTCCTGATGAGAAAATAGAGTGACCTGTGCCTGTCCCAAAACCTAGATCTAGTCTCTCATTGGCTGCCCCTCTTCCCGTTCATCCTCAGGACAAATTGCCACCTGTACGGAACAGGAGTTTAAAGGTGCTGATTCTGCAAGTAGGGAGATTGCTAGTGAAGTAGCTGGAATGGCGAACCCGAGCACAAGGAGATGAGAAATGAGGTGCGTTTTAGAAACCTTTCAAAATCACACGGTGTACCATCTTCTGGGTTCCTCATGCAAGTTTTCGATGTAGGAAGATGCCCTTGAACCTGGAGATTTGGGACCCATGGGATGGGTACCACGCAGTATTACCTTAAAGGGTCTGCGTTGGCTCACCCAACCTCACCAAAACTCTCAGCCCCAAGAATGTCCACCCTTATGTCTCATCCAGCTGTGGGTCTAGATATGTTCAATCCAGGTTGAGTCACAGCCCCTGAATGAATTTTGTAAGAATTTCTGTCTCTTTCACTGTCTTTGTTTCATGGGTTTTTAAAACTAATTTATTTTTATAATGGGATTTAGCTGCTTTTCACGGCTGTGTTTATGCGGCTTTACACCCACTTGACACACTTCCAGAGAGATATCAATACATAGGTTTTAAGATTCTTACTAGTCACATATATTCTTGTGCGGTGAATAGGGGGTGTTGAGTCCAGTTCACTGAGCAAGGAGTAGGTCTTGTCTATTACGTATTGGGTGTATGGAACGGTATCTGAGCTAATTTGAAACCCTTGTTTTATGCATCACCCCACCTCACCTTTCCCGTTAAGCAACCATAGTCTTTTTTCTAAATGTTTGACTTTGTTCTGTTTTTTAATTCAGTTCAAATGTAGCGGTTTTTACATTCCCTGTATAAGTTATAGCTTTTGATAAGTGTCTTTTTCTGTGTGACTTATTTCACTTAGAATCGTCGTACCTAAGTCCACCCATCTTGCTTCTACTTGCCTTATGACATTGATTTCATGGCTGAGTGATATTCCATTGTACATAAGGACCACAACTTCTTTATCCATTTTTCTCTTTCCTGGGATATTTAAGGTGTCATGAAGTGGAGGTTCTTGTCAACAGAGCAGCCCTAAACTTTGGGGTGCCTGTGTCTTGCTGATTTTTAGTTTTCAAAATTTATACGCCCATGAGTGGAAGTGCCCTATGCTCCCTAAGCTGTGTTTTTTCGAAGTTTCAGGCCTCACCGTACACTTCTCCAGAGTGGCTGTTGGCAGTTTACATCCCGCCCATCAGCGTAGCAAGGCTCCAATTTCTCCATGGCCTGTCCTGCATTTGTGGTTTTGACACTTTTATCAGCATGGCCCTTTTGACGGATGGGAAGCGAGACTTCTTTGTAGCGCTGATTTGCCTTTCCAGGTTGCTTGGTTGGCCAAAAAGGGCGTATGCGTTTTTTCCTGAATATATTCAGGAAAAAACGCCTACGCCCTTTTTGGCCAAGGGCATCATTGTCCACGTTTTGCCGCTTTTCATGTGCTTTAAAGGCGATTCGAATCTACCTCCTGAAACCTGTTTCCTGCAATTCTGCCTTGCTTTCAAATCCTCTTCGTTGCCTTCCCTCAATATATTTGTGGACGAGAGTTATCATTTATAACTCAGCAGGTTTGTGAATGGCAGTGTCCCTGAGGTCCATTTTTCAACTCGCTTTTTTGGGATCTGGCCGCAAAAGCGCGGGATTGCCTCAGGCCCTATTCTGGTTTCGGGTGGTAGGCTGAGCCTGTGGTATTTTCTTCTTCCTGATGGGAAAATAGAGTGACCTGTGCCTGTCCCAACACCTAGATCTAGTCTCTCATTGGTTGCCCCTCTTCCCGTTCATCCTCAGGACAAATTGCAACCTGTACAGAACAGGAGGTTAAAGGTGCTGATTCTCCAAGTAGGGAGATTGCTAGTGAAGTAGCTGGAATGGCGAACCCGAGCACAAGGAGATGAGAAATGGGGTGTGTTTTAGAAACATTTCAAAATCACACGGTGTACCATCTTCTAGTTTTCCCATGCGTGTTTTCGATGTAGGAAGATGCCCTTGAACCTGGAGACTTGGGACCCATGGGATGGGTACCACGCAGTATTACTTTAAAGGGTCTGCGTTGGCTCACCCAACCTCACCCAACCTCTCAGCCCCAAGAGTGTCCACCCTTAGGTCTCATCCAGCTGTGGGTCTAGATATGTTCAATCCAGGTTGCATCACAGCCCCTGAACGAATTGGGTAAGAATTTCTCTCTCTTTCACTGTCTTTGTTTTACGGGTTTTTACAAGTAATTTATTTTTATAATGGGGTTTAGCTGCTTTTCACGGCTGTGTTTATGCGGCTTTACACCCACTTGACACACTTCCAGAGAGATATCAATACATAGGTTTTAAGATTCTTACTAGTCAGATATATACTTGTGCGGTGAATAGGGGGTGTTGTGTCCAGTTCACTGAGCAAGGAGTAGGTCTTGTCTATTACATATTGGGTGTATGGAACGGTATCTGAGCTAATTTGAAACCCTTGTTTTATGCATCACACCACCTCACCTTTACCGTTAAGCAGCCATAGTGTGTTTTCTAAACGTGTGACTCTGTTCTCTTTTGTAATTCAGTTCAAGTGTAGCAGTTTTTACATTCCCTCTATACGTGATAGCTTATGATAAGTGTCTTTTTCTGTGTGACTTATTTCACTTAGAGTCGTCGTACCTAAATCCACTCATCATGCTGCTACTAGCCTTATGACATTGATTTCATGGCTGAGTGATATTCCATTGTACATAAGGACCACAACTTCTTTATCCATTTTTCTCTTCCCTGGGATATTTAAGGTGTCATGAAGTGGAGGTTCTTGTCAACAGAGCAGCCCTAAACTTTGGGGTGCCTGTGTCTTGCTGATTTTTAGTTTTCAAAATTTATACGCCCATGAGTGGAAGTGCCCTATGCTCCCTAAGCTGTGTTTTTTCGATGTTTCAGGCCTCACCGTACACTTCTCCAGAGTGGCTGTTGGCAATTTACATCCCGCCCATGAGCGTAGCAAGGCTCCAATTTCTCCATGGCCTGTCCTGCATTTGTGGTTTTGACACTTTTATCAGCATGGCCCTTTTGACGGATGGGAAGCGAGACTTCTTTGTAGCGCTGATTTGCCTTTCCAGGTTGCTTGGTTGGCCAAAAAGGGCGTATGCGTTTTTTCCTGAATATATTCAGGAAAAAACGCATACGCCCTTTTTGGCCAAGGGCATCATTGTCCACGTTTTGCCGCTTTTCATGTGCTTTAAAGGCGATTCGAATCTACCTCCTGAAACCTGTTTCCTGCAATTCTGCCTTGCTTTCAAATCCTCTTCGTTGCCTTCCCTCAGTATATTTGTGGACGAGAGTTATCATTTATAACTCTGCAGGGTTGTGAATTGCAGTGCCCATGTGCTCCATTTTTCAACTGACTTTTTTGGGAGCTGGCCGCAGAAGCGCGGGATTGCCTCAGGCCCTATTCTGGTTCCGGGTGGCAGGCTGAGCCTGTGGTTATTTCTTCTTCCTGATGAGAAAATAGAGTGACCTGTGCCTGTCCCAACACCTAGATCTAGTCTCTCATTGGCTGCCCCTCTTCCCGTTCATCCTCAGGACAAATTGCAACCTGTACGGAACAGGAGGTTAAAGGTGCTGATTCTCCAAGTAGGGAGATTGCTAGTGAAGTAGCTGGAATGGCGAACCCGAGCACAAGGAGATGAGAAATGAGGTGCGTTTTAGAAACCTTTCAAAATCACACGGTGTACCATCTTCTGGGTTCCTCATGCAAGTTTTCGATGTAGGAAGATGCCCTTGAACCTGGAGATTTGGGACACATTGGATGGGTACCACGCAGTATTACCTTAAAGGGTCTGCTTTGGCTCACGCAACCTCACCAAACCTCTCAGCCCCAAGAATGTCCACCCTTATGTCTCATCCAGCTGTGGGTCTAGATATGGTCAATCCAGGTTGCGTCACAGCCCCTGAATGAATTTTGTAAGAATTTCTGTCTCTTTCTCTGTCTTTGTTTCATGGGTTTTTAAAACTAATTTATTTTTATAATGGGCTTTAGCTGCTTTTCACGGCTGTGTTTATGCGGCTTTACACCCACTTGACACACTTCCAGAGAGATATCAATACATAGGTTTTAAGATTCTTACTAGTCACATATATTCTTGTGCAGTGAATAGGGGGTGTTGAGTCCAGTTCACTGAGCAAGGAGTAGGTCTTGTCTATTACGTATTGGGTGTATGGAACGGTATCTGAGCTAATTTGAAACCCTTGTTTTATCCATCACCCCACCTCACCTTTCCCGTTAAGCAACCATAGTTTTTTTTCTAAATGTGTGACTTTGTTCTGTTTTGTAATTCAGTTCAAATGTAGCGGTTTTTACATTCCCTGTATAAGTTATAGCTTTTGATAAGTGTCTTTTTCTGTGTGACTTATTTCACTTAGAATCGTCGTACCTACGTCCACCCATCTTGCTTCTACTAGCCTTATGACATTGATTTCATGGCTGAGTGATATTCCATTGTACATAAGGACCACAACTTCTTTATCCATTTTTCTCTTTCCTGGGATATTTAAGGTGTCATGAAGTGGAGGTTCTTGTCAACAGAGCAGCCCTAAACTTTGGGGTGCCTGTGTCTTGCTGATTTTTAGTTTTCAAAATTTATACGCCCATGAGTGGACGTGCCCTATGCTCCCTAAGCTGTGTTTTTTCGATGTTTCAGGCCTCACCGTAAACTTCTCCAGAGTGGCTGTTGGCAATTTACATCCCGCCCATCAGCGTAGCAAGGCTCCAATTTCTCCATGGCCTGTCCTGCATTTGTGGTTTTGACACTTTTATCAGCATGGCCCTTTTGACGGATGGGAAGCGAGACTTCTTTGTAGCGCTGATTTGACTTTCCAGGTTGCTTGGTTTGCCAAAAAGGGCGTATGCGTTTTTTCCTGAATATATTCAGGAAAAAACGCATACGCCCTTTTTGGCCAAGGGCATCATTGTCCACGTTTTGCCGCTTTTCATGTGCTTTAAAGGCGATTTGAATCTACCTCCTGAAACCTGTTTCCTGCAATTCTGCCTTGCTTTCAAATCCTCTTCGTTGCCTTCCCTCAATATATTTGTGGACGAGAGTTATCATTTATAACTCTGCAGGGTTGTGAATTGCAGTGCCCATGTGCTCCATTTTTCAACTGGCTTTTTTGGGAGCTGGCCGCAGAAGCGCGGGATTGCCTCAGGCCCTATTCTGGTTCCGGGTGGCAGGCTGAGCCTGTGGTTATTTCTTCTTCCTGACGAGAAAATAGAGTGACCTGTGCCTGTCCCAACACCTAGATCTAGTCTCTCATTGGCTGCCCCTCTTCCCGTTCATCCTCAGGACAAATTGCAACCTGTACGGAACAGGAGGTTAAAGGTGCTGATTCTCCAAGTAGGGAGATTGCTAGTGAAGTAGCTGGAATGGCGAACCCGAGTACAAGGAGATGAGAAATGAGGTGCGTTTTAGAAACCTTTCAAAATCACACGGTGTACCATCTTCTGGGTTCCTCATGCAAGTTTTCGATGTAGGAAGATGCCCTTGAACCTGGAGATTTGGGACCCAAGGGATGGGTACCACGCAGTATTACCTTAAAGGGTCTGCGTTGGCTCACCCAACCTCACCATACCTCTCAACCCCAAGAATGTCCACCCTTATGTCTCATCCAGCTGTGGGTCTAGATATGGTCAATCCAGGTTGCGTCACAGCCCCTGAATGAATTTTGTAAGAATTTCTGTCTCTTCCACTGTCTTTGTTTCATGGGTTTTTAAAACTAATTTATTTTTATAATGGGGTTTAGCTGCTTTTCACGGCTGTGTTTATGCGGCTTTACACCCACTTGGCTCACTTCCAGAGAGATATGAATACATAGGTTTTAAGATTCTTACTAGTCAAATATATTCTTGTGCGGTGAATAGGGGGTGTTGAGTCCAGTTCACTGAGCAAGGAGTAGGTCTTGTCTATTACGTATTAGGTGTATGGAACGGTATCTGAGCTAATTTGAAACCCTTGTATTATGCATCACCCCACCTCACCTTCCCCGTTAAGCAACCATAGTTTTTTTTCTAAATGTGTGACTTTGTTCTGTTTTCTAATTCAGTTCAAATGTAGCGGTTTTTACATTCCCTGTATAAGATATAGCTTTTGATAAGTGTCTTTTTCTGTGTGACTTATTTCACTTAGAATCATCGTACCTAAATCCACTCATCATGCTGCTACTAGCCTTATGACATTGATTTCATGGCTGAGTGATATTCCATTGTACATAAGGACCACAACTTCTTTATCCATTTTTCTCTTTCCTGGGATATTTAAGGTGTCATGAAGTGGAGGTTCTTGTCAACAGAGCAGCCCTAAACTTTGGGGTGCCTGTGTCTTGCTGATTTTTAGTTTTCCCAATTTATACGCCCATGAGTGGAAGTGCCCTATGCTCCCTATGCTGTGTTTTTTCGATGTTTCAGGCCTCACCGTAAACTTCTCCAGAGTGGCTGTTGGCAATTTACATCCCGCCCATCAGCGTAGCAAGGCTCCAATTTCTCCATGGCCTGTCCTGCATTTGTGGTTTTGACACTTTTATCAGCATGGCCCTTTTGACGGATGGGAAGCGAGACTTCTTTGTAGCGCTGATTTGACTTTCCAGGTTGCTTGGTTTGCCAAAAAGGGCGTATGCGTTTTTTCCTGAATATATTCAGGAAAAAACGCATACGCCCTTTTTGGCCAAGGGCATCATTGTCCACGTTTTGCCGCTTTTCATGTGCTTTAAAGGCGATTTGAATCTACCTCCTGAAACCTGTTTCCTGCAATTCTGCCTTGCTTTCAAATCCTCTTCGTTGCCTTCCCTCAATATATTTGTGGACGAGAGTTATCATTTATAACTCTGCAGGGTTGTGAATTGCAGTGCCCATGTGCTCCATTTTTCAACTGGCTTTTTTGGGAGCTGGCCGCAGAAGCGCGGGATTGCCTCAGGCCCTATTCTGGTTCCGGGTGGCAGGCTGAGCCTGTGGTTATTTCTTCTTCCTGACGAGAAAATAGAGTGACCTGTGCCTGTCCCAACACCTAGATCTAGTCTCTCATTGGCTGCCCCTCTTCCCGTTCATCCTCAGGACAAATTGCAACCTGTACGGAACAGGAGGTTAAAGGTGCTGATTCTCCAAGTAGGGAGATTGCTAGTGAAGTAGCTGGAATGGCGAACCCGAGTACAAGGAGATGAGAAATGAGGTGCGTTTTAGAAACCTTTCAAAATCACACGGTGTACCATCTTCTGGGTTCCTCATGCAAGTTTTCGATGTAGGAAGATGCCCTTGAACCTGGAGATTTGGGACCCAAGGGATGGGTACCACGCAGTATTACCTTAAAGGGTCTGCGTTGGCTCACCCAACCTCACCATACCTCTCAACCCCAAGAATGTCCACCCTTATGTCTCATCCAGCTGTGGGTCTAGATATGGTCAATCCAGGTTGCGTCACAGCCCCTGAATGAATTTTGTAAGAATTTCTGTCTCTTCCACTGTCTTTGTTTCATGGGTTTTTAAAACTAATTTATTTTTATAATGGGGTTTAGCTGCTTTTCACGGCTGTGTTTATGCGGCTTTACACCCACTTGGCTCACTTCCAGAGAGATATGAATACATAGGTTTTAAGATTCTTACTAGTCAAATATATTCTTGTGCGGTGAATAGGGGGTGTTGAGTCCAGTTCACTGAGCAAGGAGTAGGTCTTGTCTATTACGTATTGGGTGTATGGAACGGTATCTGAGCTAATTTGAAACCCTTGTATTATGCATCACCCCACCTCACCTTCCCCGTTAAGCAACCATAGTTTTTTTTCTAAATGTGTGACTTTGTTCTGTTTTCTAATTCAGTTCAAATGTAGCGGTTTTTACATTCCCTGTATAAGATATAGCTTTTGATAAGTGTCTTTTTCTGTGTGACTTATTTCACTTAGAATCATCGTACCTAAATCCACTCATCATGCTGCTACTAGCCTTATGACATTGATTTCATGGCTGAGTGATATTCCATTGTACATAAGGACCACAACTTCTTTATCCATTTTTCTCTTTCCTGGGATATTTAAGGTGTCATGAAGTGGAGGTTCTTGTCAACAGAGCAGCCCTAAACTTTGGGGTGCCTGTGTCTTGCTGATTTTTAGTTTTCCCAATTTATACGCCCATGAGTGGAAGTGCCCTATGCTCCCTATGCTGTGTTTTTTCGATGTTTCAGGCCTCACCGTAAACTTCTCCAGAGTGGCTGTTGGCAATTTACATCCCGCCCATCAGCGTAGCAAGGCTCCAATTTCTCCATGGCCTGTCCTGCATTTGTGGTTTTGACACTTTTATCAGCATGGCCCTTTTGACGGATGGGAAGCGAGACTTCTTTGTAGCGCTGATTTGACTTTCCAGGTTGCTTGGTTTGCCAAAAAGGGCGTATGCGTTTTTTCCTGAATATATTCAGGAAAAAACGCATACGCCCTTTTTGGCCAAGGGCATCATTGTCCACGTTTTGCCGCTTTTCATGTGCTTTAAAGGCGATTTGAATCTACCTCCTGAAACCTGTTTCCTGCAATTCTGCCTTGCTTTCAAATCCTCTTCGTTGCCTTCCCTCAATATATTTGTGGACGAGAGTTATCATTTATAACTCTGCAGGGTTGTGAATTGCAGTGCCCATGTGCTCCATTTTTCAACTGGCTTTTTTGGGAGCTGGCCGCAGAAGCGCGGGATTGCCTCAGGCCCTATTCTGGTTCCGGGTGGCAGGCTGAGCCTGTGGTTATTTCTTCTTCCTGACGAGAAAATAGAGTGACCTGTGCCTGTCCCAACACCTAGATCTAGTCTCTCATTGGCTGCCCCTCTTCCCGTTCATCCTCAGGACAAATTGCAACCTGTACGGAACAGGAGGTTAAAGGTGCTGATTCTCCAAGTAGGGAGATTGCTAGTGAAGTAGCTGGAATGGCGAACCCGAGTACAAGGAGATGAGAAATGAGGTGCGTTTTAGAAACCTTTCAAAATCACACGGTGTACCATCTTCTGGGTTCCTCATGCAAGTTTTCGATGTAGGAAGATGCCCTTGAACCTGGAGATTTGGGACCCAAGGGATGGGTACCACGCAGTATTACCTTAAAGGGTCTGCGTTGGCTCACCCAACCTCACCATACCTCTCAACCCCAAGAATGTCCACCCTTATGTCTCATCCAGCTGTGGGTCTAGATATGGTCAATCCAGGTTGCGTCACAGCCCCTGAATGAATTTTGTAAGAATTTCTGTCTCTTCCACTGTCTTTGTTTCATGGGTTTTTAAAACTAATTTATTTTTATAATGGGGTTTAGCTGCTTTTCACGGCTGTGTTTATGCGGCTTTACACCCACTTGGCTCACTTCCAGAGAGATATGAATACATAGGTTTTAAGATTCTTACTAGTCAAATATATTCTTGTGCGGTGAATAGGGGGTGTTGAGTCCAGTTCACTGAGCAAGGAGTAGGTCTTGTCTATTACGTATTGGGTGTATGGAACGGTATCTGAGCTAATTTGAAACCCTTGTATTATGCATCACCCCACCTCACCTTCCCCGTTAAGCAACCATAGTTTTTTTTCTAAATGTGTGACTTTGTTCTGTTTTCTAATTCAGTTCAAATGTAGCGGTTTTTACATTCCCTGTATAAGATATAGCTTTTGATAAGTGTCTTTTTCTGTGTGACTTATTTCACTTAGAATCATCGTACCTAAATCCACTCATCATGCTGCTACTAGCCTTATGACATTGATTTCATGGCTGAGTGATATTCCATTGTACATAAGGACCACAACTTCTTTATCCATTTTTCTCTTTCCTGGGATATTTAAGGTGTCATGAAGTGGAGGTTCTTGTCAACAGAGCAGCCCTAAACTTTGGGGTGCCTGTGTCTTGCTGATTTTTAGTTTTCCCAATTTATACGCCCATGAGTGGAAGTGCCCTATGCTCCCTATGCTGTGTTTTTTCGATGTTTCAGGCCTCACCGTAAACTTCTCCAGAGTGGCTGTTGGCAATTTACATCCCGCCCATCAGCGTAGCAAGGCTCCAATTTCTCCATGGCCTGTCCTGCATTTGTGGTTTTGACACTTTTATCAGCATGGCCCTTTTGACGGATGGGAAGCGAGACTTCTTTGTAGCGCTGATTTGACTTTCCAGGTTGCTTGGTTTGCCAAAAAGGGCGTATGCGTTTTTTCCTGAATATATTCAGGAAAAAACGCATACGCCCTTTTTGGCCAAGGGCATCATTGTCCACGTTTTGCCGCTTTTCATGTGCTTTAAAGGCGATTTGAATCTACCTCCTGAAACCTGTTTCCTGCAATTCTGCCTTGCTTTCAAATCCTCTTCGTTGCCTTCCCTCAATATATTTGTGGACGAGAGTTATCATTTATAACTCTGCAGGGTTGTGAATTGCAGTGCCCATGTGCTCCATTTTTCAACTGGCTTTTTTGGGAGCTGGCCGCAGAAGCGCGGGATTGCCTCAGGCCCTATTCTGGTTCCGGGTGGCAGGCTGAGCCTGTGGTTATTTCTTCTTCCTGACGAGAAAATAGAGTGACCTGTGCCTGTCCCAACACCTAGATCTAGTCTCTCATTGGCTGCCCCTCTTCCCGTTCATCCTCAGGACAAATTGCAACCTGTACGGAACAGGAGGTTAAAGGTGCTGATTCTCCAAGTAGGGAGATTGCTAGTGAAGTAGCTGGAATGGCGAACCCGAGTACAAGGAGATGAGAAATGAGGTGCGTTTTAGAAACCTTTCAAAATCACACGGTGTACCATCTTCTGGGTTCCTCATGCAAGTTTTCGATGTAGGAAGATGCCCTTGAACCTGGAGATTTGGGACCCAAGGGATGGGTACCACGCAGTATTACCTTAAAGGGTCTGCGTTGGCTCACCCAACCTCACCATACCTCTCAACCCCAAGAATGTCCACCCTTATGTCTCATCCAGCTGTGGGTCTAGATATGGTCAATCCAGGTTGCGTCACAGCCCCTGAATGAATTTTGTAAGAATTTCTGTCTCTTCCACTGTCTTTGTTTCATGGGTTTTTAAAACTAATTTATTTTTATAATGGGGTTTAGCTGCTTTTCACGGCTGTGTTTATGCGGCTTTACACCCACTTGGCTCACTTCCAGAGAGATATGAATACATAGGTTTTAAGATTCTTACTAGTCAAATATATTCTTGTGCGGTGAATAGGGGGTGTTGAGTCCAGTTCACTGAGCAAGGAGTAGGTCTTGTCTATTACGTATTGGGTGTATGGAACGGTATCTGAGCTAATTTGAAACCCTTGTATTATGCATCACCCCACCTCACCTTCCCCGTTAAGCAACCATAGTTTTTTTTCTAAATGTGTGACTTTGTTCTGTTTTCTAATTCAGTTCAAATGTAGCGGTTTTTACATTCCCTGTATAAGATATAGCTTTTGATAAGTGTCTTTTTCTGTGTGACTTATTTCACTTAGAATCATCGTACCTAAATCCACTCATCATGCTGCTACTAGCCTTATGACATTGATTTCATGGCTGAGTGATATTCCATTGTACATAAGGACCACAACTTCTTTATCCATTTTTCTCTTTCCTGGGATATTTAAGGTGTCATGAAGTGGAGGTTCTTGTCAACAGAGCAGCCCTAAACTTTGGGGTGCCTGTGTCTTGCTGATTTTTAGTTTTCCCAATTTATACGCCCATGAGTGGAAGTGCCCTATGCTCCCTATGCTGTGTTTTTTCGATGTTTCAGGCCTCACCGTAAACTTCTCCAGAGTGGCTGTTGGCAATTTACATCCCGCCCATCAGCGTAGCAAGGCTCCAATTTCTCCATGGCCTGTCCTGCATTTGTGGTTTTGACACTTTTATCAGCATGGCCCTTTTGACGGATGGGAAGCGAGACTTCTTTGTAGCGCTGATTTGACTTTCCAGGTTGCTTGGTTTGCCAAAAAGGGCGTATGCGTTTTTTCCTGAATATATTCAGGAAAAAACGCATACGCCCTTTTTGGCCAAGGGCATCATTGTCCACGTTTTGCCGCTTTTCATGTGCTTTAAAGGCGATTTGAATCTACCTCCTGAAACCTGTTTCCTGCAATTCTGCCTTGCTTTCAAATCCTCTTCGTTGCCTTCCCTCAATATATTTGTGGACGAGAGTTATCATTTATAACTCTGCAGGGTTGTGAATTGCAGTGCCCATGTGCTCCATTTTTCAACTGGCTTTTTTGGGAGCTGGCCGCAGAAGCGCGGGATTGCCTCAGGCCCTATTCTGGTTCCGGGTGGCAGGCTGAGCCTGTGGTTATTTCTTCTTCCTGACGAGAAAATAGAGTGACCTGTGCCTGTCCCAACACCTAGATCTAGTCTCTCATTGGCTGCCCCTCTTCCCGTTCATCCTCAGGACAAATTGCAACCTGTACGGAACAGGAGGTTAAAGGTGCTGATTCTCCAAGTAGGGAGATTGCTAGTGAAGTAGCTGGAATGGCGAACCCGAGTACAAGGAGATGAGAAATGAGGTGCGTTTTAGAAACCTTTCAAAATCACACGGTGTACCATCTTCTGGGTTCCTCATGCAAGTTTTCGATGTAGGAAGATGCCCTTGAACCTGGAGATTTGGGACCCAAGGGATGGGTACCACGCAGTATTACCTTAAAGGGTCTGCGTTGGCTCACCCAACCTCACCATACCTCTCAACCCCAAGAATGTCCACCCTTATGTCTCATCCAGCTGTGGGTCTAGATATGGTCAATCCAGGTTGCGTCACAGCCCCTGAATGAATTTTGTAAGAATTTCTGTCTCTTCCACTGTCTTTGTTTCATGGGTTTTTAAAACTAATTTATTTTTATAATGGGGTTTAGCTGCTTTTCACGGCTGTGTTTATGCGGCTTTACACCCACTTGGCTCACTTCCAGAGAGATATGAATACATAGGTTTTAAGATTCTTACTAGTCAAATATATTCTTGTGCGGTGAATAGGGGGTGTTGAGTCCAGTTCACTGAGCAAGGAGTAGGTCTTGTCTATTACGTATTGGGTGTATGGAACGGTATCTGAGCTAATTTGAAACCCTTGTATTATGCATCACCCCACCTCACCTTCCCCGTTAAGCAACCATAGTTTTTTTTCTAAATGTGTGACTTTGTTCTGTTTTCTAATTCAGTTCAAATGTAGCGGTTTTTACATTCCCTGTATAAGATATAGCTTTTGATAAGTGTCTTTTTCTGTGTGACTTATTTCACTTAGAATCATCGTACCTAAATCCACTCATCATGCTGCTACTAGCCTTATGACATTGATTTCATGGCTGAGTGATATTCCATTGTACATAAGGACCACAACTTCTTTATCCATTTTTCTCTTTCCTGGGATATTTAAGGTGTCATGAAGTGGAGGTTCTTGTCAACAGAGCAGCCCTAAACTTTGGGGTGCCTGTGTCTTGCTGATTTTTAGTTTTCCCAATTTATACGCCCATGAGTGGAAGTGCCCTATGCTCCCTATGCTGTGTTTTTTCGATGTTTCAGGCCTCACCGTAAACTTCTCCAGAGTGGCTGTTGGCAATTTACATCCCGCCCATCAGCGTAGCAAGGCTCCAATTTCTCCATGGCCTGTCCTGCATTTGTGGTTTTGACACTTTTATCAGCATGGCCCTTTTGACGGATGGGAAGCGAGACTTCTTTGTAGCGCTGATTTGACTTTCCAGGTTGCTTGGTTTGCCAAAAAGGGCGTATGCGTTTTTTCCTGAATATATTCAGGAAAAAACGCATACGCCCTTTTTGGCCAAGGGCATCATTGTCCACGTTTTGCCGCTTTTCATGTGCTTTAAAGGCGATTCGAATCTACCTCCTGAAACCTGTTTCCTGCAATTCTGCCTTGCTTTCAAATCCTCTTCGTTGCCTTCCCTCAATATATTTGTGGACGAGAGTTATCATTTATAACTCTGCAGGGTTGTGAATTGCAGTGCCCATGTGCTCCATTTTTCAACTGGCTTTTTTGGGAGCTGGCCGCAGAAGCGCGGGATTGCCTCAGGCCCTATTCTGGTTCCGGGTGGCAGGCTGAGCCTGTGGTTATTTCTTCTTCCTGACGAGAAAATAGAGTGACCTGTGCCTGTCCTAACACCTAGATCTAGTCTCTCATTGGCTGCCCCTCTTCCCGTTCATCCTCAGGACAAATTGCAACCTGTACGGAACAGGAGGTTAAAGGTGCTGATTCTCCAAGTAGGGAGATTGCTAGTGAAGTAGCTGGAATGGCGAACCCGAGTACAAGGAGATGAGAAATGAGGTGCGTTTTAGAAACCTTTCAAAATCACACGGTGTACCATCTTCTGGGTTCCTCATGCAAGTTTTCGATGTAGGAAGATGCCCTTGAACCTGGAGATTTGGGACCCAAGGGATGGGTACCACGCAGTATTACCTTAAAGGGTCTGCGTTGGCTCACCCAACCTCACCATACCTCTCAACCCCAAGAATGTCCACCCTTATGTCTCATCCAGCTGTGGGTCTAGATATGGTCAATCCAGGTTGCGTCACAGCCCCTGAATGAATTTTGTAAGAATTTCTGTCTCTTCCACTGTCTTTGTTTCATGGGTTTTTAAAACTAATTTATTTTTATAATGGGGTTTAGCTGCTTTTCACGGCTGTGTTTATGCGGCTTTACACCCACTTGGCTCACTTCCAGAGAGATATGAATACATAGGTTTTAAGATTCTTACTAGTCAAATATATTCTTGTGCGGTGAATAGGGGGTGTTGAGTCCAGTTCACTGAGCAAGGAGTAGGTCTTGTCTATTACGTATTGGGTGTATGGAACGGTATCTGAGCTAATTTGAAACCCTTGTATTATGCATCACCCCACCTCACCTTCCCCGTTAAGCAACCATAGTTTTTTTTCTAAATGTGTGACTTTGTTCTGTTTTCTAATTCAGTTCAAATGTAGCGGTTTTTACATTCCCTGTATAAGATATAGCTTTTGATAAGTGTCTTTTTCTGTGTGACTTATTTCACTTAGAATCATCGTACCTAAATCCACTCATCATGCTGCTACTAGCCTTATGACATTGATTTCATGGCTGAGTGATATTCCATTGTACATAAGGACCACAACTTCTTTATCCATTTTTCTCTTTCCTGGGATATTTAAGGTGTCATGAAGTGGAGGTTCTTGTCAACAGAGCAGCCCTAAACTTTGGGGTGCCTGTGTCTTGCTGATTTTTAGTTTTCAAAATTTATACGCCCATGAGTGGACGTGCCCTATGCTCCCTAAGCTGTGTTTTTTCGATGTTTCAGGCCTCACCGTAAACTTCTCCAGAGTGGCTGTTGGCAATTTACATCCCGCCCATCAGCGTAGCAAGGCTCCAATTTCTCCATGGCCTGTCCTGCATTTGTGGTTTTGACACTTTTATCAGCATGGCCCTTTTGACGGATGGGAAGCGAGACTTCTTTGTAGCGCTGATTTGACTTTCCAGGTTGCTTGGTTTGCCAAAAAGGGCGTATGCGTTTTTTCCTGAATATATTCAGGAAAAAACGCATACGCCCTTTTTGGCCAAGGGCATCATTGTCCACGTTTTGCCGCTTTTCATGTGCTTTAAAGGCGATTTGAATCTACCTCCTGAAACCTGTTTCCTGCAATTCTGCCTTGCTTTCAAATCCTCTTCGTTGCCTTCCCTCAATATATTTGTGGACGAGAGTTATCATTTATAACTCTGCAGGGTTGTGAATTGCAGTGCCCATGTGCTCCATTTTTCAACTGGCTTTTTTGGGAGCTGGCCGCAGAAGCGCGGGATTGCCTCAGGCCCTATTCTGGTTCCGGGTGGCAGGCTGAGCCTGTGGTTATTTCTTCTTCCTGACGAGAAAATAGAGTGACCTGTGCCTGTCCCAACACCTAGATCTAGTCTCTCATTGGCTGCCCCTCTTCCCGTTCATCCTCAGGACAAATTGCAACCTGTACGGAACAGGAGGTTAAAGGTGCTGATTCTCCAAGTAGGGAGATTGCTAGTGAAGTAGCTGGAATGGCGAACCCGAGTACAAGGAGATGAGAAATGAGGTGCGTTTTAGAAACCTTTCAAAATCACACGGTGTACCATCTTCTGGGTTCCTCATGCAAGTTTTCGATGCAGGAAGATGCCCTTGAACCTGGAGATTTGGGACCCAAGGGATGGGTACCACGCAGTATTACCTTAAAGGGTCTGCGTTGGCTCACCCAACCTCACCATACCTCTCAACCCCAAGAATGTCCACCCTTATGTCTCATCCAGCTGTGGGTCTAGATATGGTCAATCCAGGTTGCGTCACAGCCCCTGAATGAATTTTGTAAGAATTTCTGTCTCTTCCACTGTCTTTGTTTCATGGGTTTTTAAAACTAATTTATTTTTATAATGGGGTTTAGCTGCTTTTCACGGCTGTGTTTATGCGGCTTTACACCCACTTGGCTCACTTCCAGAGAGATATGAATACATAGGTTTTAAGATTCTTACTAGTCAAATATATTCTTGTGCGGTGAATAGGGGGTGTTGAGTCCAGTTCACTGAGCAAGGAGTAGGTCTTGTCTATTACGTATTGGGTGTATGGAACGGTATCTGAGCTAATTTGAAACCCTTGTATTATGCATCACCCCACCTCACCTTCCCCGTTAAGCAACCATAGTTTTTTTTCTAAATGTGTGACTTTGTTCTGTTTTCTAATTCAGTTCAAATGTAGCGGTTTTTACATTCCCTGTATAAGATATAGCTTTTGATAAGTGTCTTTTTCTGTGTGACTTATTTCACTTAGAATCATCGTACCTAAATCCACTCATCATGCTGCTACTAGCCTTATGACATTGATTTCATGGCTGAGTGATATTCCATTGTACATAAGGACCACAACTTCTTTATCCATTTTTCTCTTTCCTGGGATATTTAAGGTGTCATGAAGTGGAGGTTCTTGTCAACAGAGCAGCCCTAAACTTTGGGGTGCCTGTGTCTTGCTGATTTTTAGTTTTCCCAATTTATACGCCCATGAGTGGAAGTGCCCTATGCTCCCTATGCTGTGTTTTTTCGATGTTTCAGGCCTCACCGTAAACTTCTCCAGAGTGGCTGTTGGCAATTTACATCCCGCCCATCAGCGTAGCAAGGCTCCAATTTCTCCATGGCCTGTCCTGCATTTGTGGTTTTGACACTTTTATCAGCATGGCCCTTTTGACGGATGGGAAGCGAGACTTCTTTGTAGCGCTGATTTGACTTTCCAGGTTGCTTGGTTTGCCAAAAAGGGCGTATGCGTTTTTTCCTGAATATATTCAGGAAAAAACGCATACGCCCTTTTTGGCCAAGGGCATCATTGTCCACGTTTTGCCGCTTTTCATGTGCTTTAAAGGCGATTTGAATCTACCTCCTGAAACCTGTTTCCTGCAATTCTGCCTTGCTTTCAAATCCTCTTCGTTGCCTTCCCTCAATATATTTGTGGACGAGAGTTATCATTTATAACTCTGCAGGGTTGTGAATTGCAGTGCCCATGTGCTCCATTTTTCAACTGGCTTTTTTGGGAGCTGGCCGCAGAAGCGCGGGATTGCCTCAGGCCCTATTCTGGTTCCGGGTGGCAGGCTGAGCCTGTGGTTATTTCTTCTTCCTGACGAGAAAATAGAGTGACCTGTGCCTGTCCCAACACCTAGATCTAGTCTCTCATTGGCTGCCCCTCTTCCCGTTCATCCTCAGGACAAATTGCAACCTGTACGGAACAGGAGGTTAAAGGTGCTGATTCTCCAAGTAGGGAGATTGCTAGTGAAGTAGCTGGAATGGCGAACCCGAGTACAAGGAGATGAGAAATGAGGTGCGTTTTAGAAACCTTTCAAAATCACACGGTGTACCATCTTCTGGGTTCCTCATGCAAGTTTTCGATGTAGGAAGATGCCCTTGAACCTGGAGATTTGGGACCCAAGGGATGGGTACCACGCAGTATTACCTTAAAGGGTCTGCGTTGGCTCACCCAACCTCACCATACCTCTCAACCCCAAGAATGTCCACCCTTATGTCTCATCCAGCTGTGGGTCTAGATATGGTCAATCCAGGTTGCGTCACAGCCCCTGAATGAATTTTGTAAGAATTTCTGTCTCTTCCACTGTCTTTGTTTCATGGGTTTTTAAAACTAATTTATTTTTATAATGGGGTTTAGCTGCTTTTCACGGCTGTGTTTATGCGGCTTTACACCCACTTGGCTCACTTCCAGAGAGATATGAATACATAGGTTTTAAGATTCTTACTAGTCAAATATATTCTTGTGCGGTGAATAGGGGGTGTTGAGTCCAGTTCACTGAGCAAGGAGTAGGTCTTGTCTATTACGTATTGGGTGTATGGAACGGTATCTGAGCTAATTTGAAACCCTTGTATTATGCATCACCCCACCTCACCTTCCCCGTTAAGCAACCATAGTTTTTTTTCTAAATGTGTGACTTTGTTCTGTTTTCTAATTCAGTTCAAATGTAGCGGTTTTTACATTCCCTGTATAAGATATAGCTTTTGATAAGTGTCTTTTTCTGTGTGACTTATTTCACTTAGAATCATCGTACCTAAATCCACTCATCATGCTGCTACTAGCCTTATGACATTGATTTCATGGCTGAGTGATATTCCATTGTACATAAGGACCACAACTTCTTTATCCATTTTTCTCTTTCCTGGGATATTTAAGGTGTCATGAAGTGGAGGTTCTTGTCAACAGAGCAGCCCTAAACTTTGGGGTGCCTGTGTCTTGCTGATTTTTAGTTTTCCCAATTTATACGCCCATGAGTGGAAGTGCCCTATGCTCCCTATGCTGTGTTTTTTCGATGTTTCAGGACACACCGTACACTTTTCCAGAGTGAATGTTGGCAATTTACATACCGCCCATCAGCGTAGCAAGGCTCCCCTTTCTCCATGGCCTGTACTGCATTTCTGGTTTTGACACTTTTTGCAGCATGGCCCTTTTGACCGATGGGAAGCGAGACTTCTTTGTAGCGCTGATTTGCCTTTCCAGGTTGCTTGGTTGGCCAAAAAGGGTGTATGCGTTTTTTCCTAAATATATTCAGGAAAAAACGCATACGCCCTTTTTGGCCAAGGGCATCATTGTCGACGTTTTGCCGCTTTTCATGTGCTTTAAAAGCGATTCGAATCTACCTCCTGAAACCTGTTTCCTGCAATTCTGCCTTGCTTTCAAATCCTCTTCGTTGCCTTCCCTCAATATATTTCTGGACGAGAGTTATCATTTATAACTCTGCAGGTTTGTGAATTGCAGTGAACCTGATCTCCATTTTTCAACTCGCTTTTTTGGGATATGCCCGCAAAAGCACGGGATTGCCTCAGGCCTTATTCTGGTTCCTGGCAGCAGGCTGAGCCTGTGGTTATTTCTTCTTCCTGATGGGAACATAGAGTGACCTGTGCCTGTCCCAACACCTAGATCTAGTCTGTAATTGGTTGCCCCTCTTCCCGTTCATCCTCAGGACAAATTGCAAGCTGTACGGAACAGGAGGTTAAAGGTGCTGATTCTCCAAGTAGGGAGATTGCTATTAAAGAAGCTGCAATGGCGAACCTGAGCACACGGAGTTGAGAAATGAGGTGCGTTTTAGAAACTTTCCCAATCACACGGTGTACCATCTTCTGGGTTTCTCATGCATGTTTTCGATGTAGGAAGATGCCCTTAAACCTGGAGATTTGGGACCCATGGGATGGGAACCGCGCAGTATTACTTTCAAGGGTCTGCGTTTGCTCACTCAACCTCACCAAAACTCTTAGCCCCAAGAGTGTCCACCCTTATGTCTCATCCAGCTGTGGGTCTAGATATGGTCAATCCAGGTTGTGTCACAGCCCCTGAATGAATTTTGTAAGAATTTCTCTCTCTTTCACTGTCTTTGTTTTACGGGTTTTTAAAAGTAATTTATTTTTATAATGGGGTTTAGCGGCTTTTCACGGCTGTGTTTATGCGGCTTTACACCCACTTGACTCACTTCCAGAGAGATATCAATACATAAGTTTTAAGATTCTCACTAGTCAGATATATTCTTGTGCGGTGAATAGGGGGTGTTGAGTCCAGTTCACTGAACAAGGAGTAGGTCTTGTCTATTACATATTGGGTGTATGGAACGGTATCTGAGCTAATTTGAAACCCTTGTTTTATGCATCACCCCACGTCACCTTTCCCGTTAAGCAGCCATAGTGTGTTTTCTAAATGTGTGACTCTGTTCTGATTTGTAATTCAATTCAAGTGTAGTGGTTTTTACATTCACTCTATAAGTGATAGCTTTTGATAAGTGTCTTTTTCTGTGTGTCTTATTTCCCTTAGAATCGTCGTACCTAATTCCACCCATCTTGCTTCTACTGGCCTTATGACATTGATTTCATGGCTGAGTGATATTTCATTGTACATAAGGACCACGATTTCTTTATCCATTTTTCTCTTTCCTGGGATATTTAAGGTTTCGTGAAGTGGAGGTTCTTCTCAACAGAGCAGCCCTAAACTTTGGGGTGCCTGAGTCTTGCTGATTTTTAGTTTTCCCAATTTATACGCCCATGAGTGGAAGTGCCCTATGCTCCCTTAGCTGTGTTTTTTCGATATTTCAGGCCACACCGTACACTTCTTCAGAGTGGCTGTTAGCAATTTACATCCCGCCCATCAGCGTAGCAAGGCTTCCATTTCTCCATGGCCTGTCCTGCATTTGTGGTTTTGACACTTTTTTCAGCATGGCCCTTTTAACCGATGGGAAGCGAGACTTCTTTGTAGCGCTGATTTGTCTTTCCAGGTTGCTTGGTTGGCCAAAAAGGGCGTATGCGTTTTTTCCTGAATATATTCAGGAAAAAACGCATACGCCCTTTTTGGCCAAGGGCATCATTGTCCACGTTTTGCCGATTTTCATGTGGTTTAAAGGCGATTCTAATCTACCTCCTGAAACCTGTTTTCTGCAATTCTGCCTTGCTTTCAAATCCTCTTCGTTTCCTTCCCTCAATATATTTGTGGACGAGAGTTATCATTTATAACTCTGCATGTTTGTGAATTGCAGTGCCC
The DNA here is from genome assembly GCF_028021215.1 of Eschrichtius robustus. Lineage (NCBI taxonomy): Eukaryota > Metazoa > Chordata > Mammalia > Artiodactyla > Eschrichtiidae > Eschrichtius > Eschrichtius robustus. Next base: position 76,066 of record NW_027175312.1, read on the forward strand.
CTGAGCTCCATTTTTCAACTGTCTTTTTTGGGAGCTGGCCGCAAAAGCACGGGATTGCCTCAGGCCCTATTCTGATTCCGGGCGGCAGGCTGAGCCTGTAGTTAATACTTCTTCCTGATGGGAAAATAGAGTGACCTGTGCCTGTCCCAACACCTAGATCTAGTCTCTCATTGGTTGCCCCTCTTCCCGTAAATCCTCAGGACAAATTGCAACCTGTACGGAACAGGAGGTTAAAGGTGCTGATTCTCCAAGTAGGGAGATTGCTAGTAAAGTAGCTGGAATGGTGAACCCGAGCACAAGGAGATGAGAAATGAGGTGCCTTTTAAAAACCTTTCAAAATCACACGGTGTACCGTCTTCTGGGTTCGTCATGCAAGTTTTCGATGTAGGAAGATGCCCTTGAAACTGGAGATTTGGGACCCATGGGATGGGTACCACGCAGTATTACCTTAAACGGTCTGTGTTTGCTCACCCAACCTCACCAAACCTGTCAGCCCCAAGAGTGTCCACCCTTAGGTTTCATCCAACTGTGGGTCTAGATTTGTTCAATCCAGGTTGCATCACATCTCCTGAAAGAATTGTGTAATAATTTCTCTCTCTTTCACTGTCTTTGTTTTACGGGTTTTTACAAGTAATTTATTTTTATAATGGGGTTTAGCTGCTTTTCACGGATGTGTTTATGCGGCTTTACACCCACTTGACACACTTCCAAAGAGATATCAATACATAGGTTTTAAGATTCTTACTAGTCAGATATATACTTGTGCGGTGAATAGGGGGTGTTGAGTCCAGTTCACTGAGCAAGGAGTAGGTCTTGTCTATTACATATTGGGTGTATGGAACGGTATCTGAGCTAATGTGAAACCCTTGTTTTATGCATCACACCACCTCACCTTTCCCGTTAAACAGCCATAGTGTGTTTTCTAAACGTGTGACACTGTTCTCTTTTGTAATTCAGTTCAAGTGTAGCAGTTTTTACATTCCCTCTATAAGTGATAGCTTATGATAATTGTGTTTTTCTGTGTGACTTATTTCACTTAGAGTCGTCGTACCTAAATCCACTCATCATGCTGCTACTAGCCTTATGACATTGATTTCATGGCTGAGTGATATTCCATTGTACATAAGGACCACAACTTCTTTATCCATTTTTCTCTTTCCTGGGATATTTAAGGTGTCATGAAGAGGAGGTTCTTGTCAACAGAGCAGCCCTAAAATTTGGGGTGCCTGTGTCTTGCTGATTTTTAGTTTTCCCAATTTATACGCCCATGAGTGGACGTGCTCTATGCTCCCTAAGCTGTGTTTTTTCGATGTTTAAGGCAACACCGTACACTTCTCGAGAGTGGCTGCTGGCAATTTACATCCCGCCCTTCAGTGTAGCAAGGCTCCCATTTCTCCATGGCCTCTCCTGCTTTTGTGGTTTTGACACTTTTTTCAGCATGGCCCTTTTGACCGATTCGAAGTGAGACTCCTTTTTAGCGCTGATTTGCCTTTCCAGGTTGCTTGGTTGGCCAAAAAGGGCGTATGCGTTTTTTCCTGAATATATTCAGGAAAAAACGCATACGCCCTTTTTGGCCAAGGGCATCATTGTCCACATTTTGCCGCTTTTCATGTGCTTTAAAGGCGATTCGAATCTACCTCCTGAAATCTGTTTCCTGCAATTCTGGCTTGCTTTCAAATCCTCTTCGTTGCCTTCCCTCAATATATTTCTGGACGAGAGTTATCATTTATACCTCTGCAGGTCTGTGAATTGCAGTGCCCATGTGCTCCATTTTTCAACTGCCTTTTTTGGGAGCTGGCCGCATAAGCGCGGATTTGCCTCAGGCAATATTCTGGTTCCTGGCGGCAGGCCTAGCCTGTGCTTAATTCTTCTTCCTGATGGGAAAATACAGTGACCTGTGCCTGTCCAAACACCTAGATCTAGTCTCTCATTGGTTGCCCCTCTTCCCGTTCATCCTCAGGACAAATTGCAACCTGTACAGAACAGGAGGTTAAAGGTGCTGATTCTCCAAGTAGGGAGATTGCTAGTAAAGTAGCTGGAATGGCGAACCCGAGAACAAGGAAATGAGAAATGAGGTGCGTTTCAGAAACCTTTCCCGATCAGACGGTGTACGATCTTCTAGTTTTCCCATGCGTGTTTTCGATGTAGGAAGATGCCCTTGAACCTGGAGATTTGGGACCCATGGGATGGGTACCACGCAGTATTACTTTAAAGGGTCTGTGTTTGCTCACGCAACCTCACCCAACCTCTCAGCCCCAAGAGTGTCCACCCTTATGTCTCATCCAGCTGTGGGTCTAGATATGGTCAATCCAGGTTGCATCACAGCCTCTGAACGAATTTTGTAAGAATGTCTCTCTCTTTCACTGTCTTTGTTTTACGGGTTTTTACAAGTAATTTATTTTTATAATGGGGTTTAGCTGCTTTTCATGGCTCTGTTTATGCGGCTTTACACCCACTTGACTCACTTCCAGGTTGATATCAATACATAGGTTTTAAGATTCTCACTAGTCAGATATATTCTTGTGCGGTGAATAGGGGGTGTTGAGTCCAGTTCACTGAGCAAGGAGTAGGTCTTTTCTATTACTTATTGGGTGTATGGAACGGTATCTGAGCTAATTTGAAACCCTTGTTTTATGCATCAGCGCACATCACCTTTCCCGTTAAGCAGCCATAGTGTGTTTTCTAAATGTGTGACTCTGTTCTGATTTGTAATTCAATTCAAGTGTAGCGGTTTTTACATTCCCTTTATAAGTGATAGCTTTTGATAAGTGTCTTTTTCTGTGTGACTTATTTCACTTAGAGTCATCGTACCTAAATCCACTCATCATGCTGCTACTAGCCTTATGACATTGATTTCATGGCTGAGTGATATTCCATTGTACATAAGGACCACAACTTCTTTATCCATTTTTCTCTTTCCTGGGATATTTAAGATTTCCTGAAGTGGAGGTTCTTGTCAACAGAGCAGCCCTAAACTTTGGGTTGCCTGAGTCTTGCTGATTTTTAGTTTTCCCAATTTATACGCCCATGAGTGGAAGTGCCCTATGCTCCATAAACTGTGTTTTTTCGATGTTTTAGGCCACACCGTACAGTTCTCCAGAGTGGCTGTTGGCAATTTACATCCCGCTCATCAGCGTAGCAAGGCTCCTATTTCTCCATGGCCTGTCCTGCATTTGTGGTTTTGACACTTTTTTCAGCATGGCCCTTTGGACCGATGGGAAGCGAGACTTCTTGTAGCGCTGATTTGCCTTTCCAGGTTGCTTGGTTGGCCAAAAAGGGCGTATGCGTTTTTTCCTGAATATATTCAGGAAAAAACGCATACGCCCTTTTTGGCCAAGGGCATCATTGTCGACGTTTTGCCGCTTTTCATGTGCTTTAAAGGCGATTCGAATCTACCTCCTGAAACCTGTTTCCTGCAACTCTGCCTTGCTTTCAAATCCTCTTCGTTGCCTTCCCTCAATATATTTGTGGACGAGAGTTATCATTTATAACTCTGCAGGTTTGTGAATTGCAGTGCCCATGTGCTCCATTTTTCAACTGGCTTTTTTGGGAGCTGGCCGCAGAAGCGCGGGATTGCCTCAGGCCCTATTCTGGTTCCGGGCGGCAGGCTGAGCCTGTGGTTAATTCTTCTTTCTGATGGGAAAATAGAATGACCTGTGCCTGTCCCAACACCTAGATCTAATCTCTCATTCGTTGCCCCTCTTCCCATTCATCCTTAGGACAAATTGCACCCTGTACGGAACAGGAGCTTAAAGGTGCTGATTCTCCAAGTAGGGAGATTGCTAGTAAAGTAGCTGGAATGGCGAACCCGAGAACAAGGAAATGAGAAATGAGGTGCGTTTCAGAAACCTTTCCCGATCAGACGGTGTACCATCTTCTAGGTTTCCCATGCGTGTTTTCGATGTAGGAAGATGCCCTTGAACCTGGAGATTTCGGACCCATGGGATGGGTACCACGCAGTATTACTTTAAACGGTCTACGTTTGCTCTCCCAACCTCACTAAACCTCTCAGCCCCAAGAGTGTCCACCCTTAGGTCTCATCCAACTGTGGGTCTAGATATGTTCAACCCAGGTTGCGTCACAGCCCCTGAAGGAATTTTGTAAGAATTTCTCTCTCTTTCACTGTCTTTGTTTTACGGGTTTTTAGAAGTAATTTATTTTTATAATGGAGTTTAGCTGCTTTTCACGGCTGTGTTTATGCGGCTTTACACACACTTGACTCACTTCCAGAGAGATATCAATACATAGGTTTTAAGATTCTCACTAGTCAGATATATTCTTGTGCGGTGAATAGGGGGTGTTGAGTCCAGTTCACTGAGCAAGGAGTAGGTCTTTTCTATTACTTATTGGGTGTATGGAACGGTATCTGAGCTAATTTGAAACCCTTGTTTTATGCATCACCGCACATCACCTTTCCCGTTAAGCAGCCATAGTGTGTTTTCTAAATGTGTGACTCTGTTCTGATTTGTAATTCAATTCAAGTGTAGCGGTTTTTACATTCCCTTTATAAGTGATAGCTTTTGATAAGTGTCTTTTTCTGTGTGACTTATTTCACTTAGAGTCATCGTACCTAAATCCACTCATCATGCTGCCACTAGCCTTATGACATTGATTTCATGGCTGAGTGATATTCCATTGTACATAAGGACCACAATTTCTTTATCCATTTTTCTCTTTCCTGGGATATTTAAGGTTTCCTGAAGTGGAGGTTCTTGTCAACAGAGCAGCCCTAACCTTTCGTTGCCTAAGTCTTGCTGATTTTTAGTTTTCCCAATTTATACGCCCATGAGTGGAAGTGCCCTATGCTCCATAAACTGTGTTTTTTCGATGTTTCAGGCCACACCGTACACTTCTCCAGAGTGGCTGTTGGCAATTTACATCCCGCCCATCAGCGTAGCAAGGCTCCCATTTCTCCATGGCCTGTCCTGCATTTGTGGTTTTGACACTTTTTTCAGCATGACCCTTTTGACCGATGGGAAGCGAGACTTCTTTGTAGCGCTGATTTGCCTTTCCAGGTTGCTTGGTTGGCCAAAAAGGGCGTATGCGTTTTTTCCTGAATATATTCAGGAAAAAAGGCATACGCCCTTTTTTTCCAAGGGCATCATTTTCCACGTTTTGCCGCTTTTCATGTGCTTGAAAGGCGATTCGAATCTACCTCCTGAAATCTGTGTTTTGCAGTTCTGCCTTGCTTTCAAATCCTCTTCGTTGCCTTCCCTCAATATATTTGTGGACGAGAGTTATCATTTATAACTCTGCAGGCTTGTGAATTGCAGTGCCACTGAGCTCCATTTTTCAACTCGCTTTTTTGGGATCTGGCCGCAAAAGCGCGGGATTGCCTCAGGCCCTTTTCTGCTTCCGGGTGGCAGGCTGAGCCTGTGGTTATTTCTTCTTCCTGATGGGAAAATAGAGTGACCTGTGCCTGTCCCAACACCTAGATCTAGTCTCTCATTGGTTGCCCCTCTTCCCGTTCATCCTCAGGACAAATTGCAACCTATACGGAACTGGAGGTTAAAGGTGCTGATTCTCCAAGTAGGGAGATTGCTAGTAAATTAGCTAGAATGGCGTACCCGAGCACAAGGAGATGAGAAATGAGGTGCGTTTTAGAAACCTTTCAAAATCACATGCTGTAACATCTTCTAGGTTCCTCATGCAAGTTTTCAATGTAGGAAGATGCCCTTGAACCTGGAGATTTGGGACCCATGGGATGGGTACCATGCATTATTACTTTAAAGGGTCTGCGTTGGCTCACCCAACCTCACCAAACCTCTCAGCCCCAAGAGTGTCCACCATTATGTCTCATCCAGCTGTGGGTCTAGATATGGTCAATCCAGGTTGCGTCACAGCCCCTGAATGAATTTTGTAAGAATTTCTCTCTCTTTCACTGTCTTTGTTTCATGCGTTTTTAAAACTAATTTATTTTTATAATGGGGTTTAGCTGCTTTTCACGGCTGTGTTTATGCGGATTTACACCCACTTGACTCACTTCCAGAGAGATATCAATACATAGGTTTTAAGATTCTCACTAGTCAGATATATTCTTGTGCGGTGAATAGAGGGTGTTGAGTCCAGTTCACTGAGCAAGGAGTAGGTCTTGTCTATTACATATTGGGTGTATGGAACGGTATCTGAGCGAATTTGAAACCCTTGTTTTATGCATCACCCCACCTCACCTTTCCCGTTAAGCAGCCATAGTGTGTTTTCAAAATGGGTGACACTGTTCTGATTTGTAATTCAGTTCAAGTGTAGCGGTTTTTACATTCCCTCTATAAGTGATAGCTTTTGATATGTGTCTTTTTCTGTGTGACTTATTTCACTTAGAGTCGTCGTACCTAAAACCAATCATCATGCTGCTACTAGCCTTATTATATTGATTTCATGGCTGAGTGATATTCCATTGTACATAAGGACCACAACTTCTTTATCCATTTTTCTCTTTCCTGGGATATTTAAGGTGTCATGAAGTGGAGGTTCTTGTCAACAGAGCAGCCCTAAACTTTGGGGTGCCTGTGTCTTGCTGATTTTAGTTTTCCCAATTTATACGCCCATGAGTGGAAGTGCCCTATGCTCCCTAAGCTTTGTTTTTTCGATGTTTCAGGACACACCGTACACTTCTCCAGAGTGGCTGTTGGCAATTTACATCCCGCTCATCAGCGTAGCAAGGCTCCTATTTCTCCATGGCCTGTCCTGCATTTGTGGTTTTGACACTTTTTTCAGCATGGCCTTTTGGACCGATGGGAAGCGAGACTTCTTTGTAGCGCTGATTTGCCTTTCCAGGTTGCTTGGTTGGCCAAAAAGGGCGTATGCGTTTTTTCCTGAATATATTCAGGAAAAAACGCATACGCCCTTTTTGGCCAAGGGCATCATTGTCGACCTTTTGCCGCTTTTCATGTGCTTTAAAGGCGATTCGAATCTACCTCCTGAAACCTGTTTCCTGCAACTCTGCCTTGCTTTCAAATCCTCTTCGTTGCCTTCCCTCAATATATTTGTGGACGAGAGTTATCATTTATAACTCTGCAGGTTTGTGAATTGCAGTGCCCATGTGCTGCATTTATCAACTGGCTTTTTTGGGAGCTGGCCGCAGAAGCGCGGGATTGCCTCAGGCCCTATTCTGGTTCCGGGCGGCAGGCTGAGCCTGTGGTTAATTCTTCTTCCTGATGGGAAAATAGAGTGACCTCTGCCTGTCCCAACACCTAGATCTAGTCTCTCATTGGTTGCCCCTCTTCCCATTCATCCTTAGGACAAATTGCAACCTGTATGGAACAGGAGGTTAAAGGTGCTGATTCTCCAAGTAGGGAGATTGCTAGTAAAGTAGCTGGAATGGGGAACCCGAGCACACGGAGTTGAGAAATGAGGTGCGTTTTAGAAACTTTCCCAATCTCACGGTGTACCATCTTCTGGGTTTCTCATGCATGTTTTCGATGTAGGAAGATGCCTTTGAACCTGGAGATTTGGGACCCATGGGATGGGTACCACGCAGTATTACTTTAAAGCGTCTGCATTTGCTCACCCAACCACACCAAACCTCTCAGCCCCAAGAGTGTCCACCCTTATGTCTCATCCAGCTGTGGGTCTAGATATGGTCAATCCAGGTTGCGTCACAGCCCCTGAATGAATTTTGTAAGAATTTCTCTCTCTTTCACTGTCTTTGTTTCATGGGTTTTTAAAACTAATTTATTTTTATAATGGGGTTTAGCTGCTTTACACGGCTGTGTTTATGCGGCTTTACACCCACTTGACTCACTTCCAGAGAGATATCAATACATAAGTTTTACGATTCTCACTAGTCAGATATATTCTTGTGTGGTGAATAGGGGGTGTTGAGTCCAGTTCACTGAGCAAGGAGTAGGTCTTGTCTATTACATATTGGGTGTATGGAACGGTATCTGAGCTAATTTGAAACCCTTGTTTTATGCATCACCCCACGTCACCTTTCCCGTTAAGCAGCCATAGTGTGTTTTCTAAATGTGTGACTCTGTTTTGATTTGTAATTCAGTTCAATTGTAGCGGTTTTTACATTCCCTTTATAAGTGATAGCTTTTGATAAGTGTATTTTTCTGTGTGACTTATTTCACTTAGAGTCGTCGTACCTAAATCCACTCATCATGCTGCTACTAGCCTTATGACATTGATTTCATGGCTGAGTGATATTCCATTGTACATAAGGACCACGACTTCTTTATCCATTTTTCTCCTTCCTGGGATATTTAAGGTTTCGTGAAGTGGAGGTTCTTGTCAACAGAGCAGCCCTAAACTTTGGGGTGCCTGAGTCTTGCTGATTTTTAGTTTTCCCAATTTATACGCCCATGAGTGGAAGTGCCCTATGCTCCATAAACTTTGTTTTTTCGATGTTTCAGGCCACACCGTACACTTCTCCAGAGTGGCTGTTGGCAATTTACATCCCGCCCATCAGCGTGGCAAGGCTCCCATTTCTCCATGGCCTGTCCTGCATTTGTGGTTTTGACACTTTTTTCAGCATGGCCCTTTTGACCCATGGGAAGCGAGACTTCTTTGTAGCGCTGATTTGCCTTTCCAGGTTGCTTGGTTGGCCAAAAAGGGCGTATGCGTTTTTTCCTGAATATATTCAGGAAAAAACGCATACGCCCTTTTTGGCCAAGGGCATCATTTTCCACGTTTTGCCGCTTTTCATGTGCTTGAAAGGCGATTCGAATCTACCTCCTGAAACCTGTTTCATGCAACTCTGCCTTGCTTTCAAATCCTCTTCGTTGCCTTCCCTCAATATATTTGTGGACGAGAGTTATCATTTATAACTCTGCAGGTTTGTGAATTGCAGTGCCCATGTGCTCCATTTTTCAACTGGCTTTTTTCGGAGCTGGCCGCAGAAGCGCGGGATTGCCTCAGGCACTAATCTGGTTCCCGGCGGCAGGCTGAGCCTGTGCTTAATTCTTCTTCCTGATGGGAAAATAGAGTGACCTGTGCCTGTCCCAACACCTAGATGTAGTCTCTCATTGGTTGCCCCTCTTCCCGTTCATCCTCAGGACAAATTGCAACCTGTACAGAGCAGGAGGTTAAAGGTGTTGATTCTCCAAGTAGGGAGATTGCTAGTAAAGTAGCTGGAATGGCAAACCCGAGCACAAGGAGATGAGAAATGAGGTGCGTTTTAGAAACCTTTCAAAATCACACGGTGTACCATCTTCTGAGTTTCTCATGCATGTTTTCGATGTAGGAAGATGCCCTTGAACCTGGAGACTTGGGACCCATGGGATGGGTACCACGCAGTATTACTTTAAAGGGTCTGCGTTTGCTCACCCAACCTAACCCAACCTTTCAGCCCCAAGAGTGTCCACCCTTATGTCTCATCCACCTGAGCGTGTAGATATGGTCAATCCAGGTTGCATCACAGCCTCTGAACGAATTTTGTAAGAATTTCTCTCTCTTTCACTGTCTTTGTTTTACGGGTTTTTAAAAGTAGTTTATTTTTATAATGGGGTTTAGCTGCTTTTCACGGCTGTGTTTATGCGGCTTTACACCCACTTGACTCACTTACAGACAGATATCAATACATAGGTTTAAAGATTGTTACTAGTCACATATATTCTTGTGCGGTGAATAGGGGGTGTTGAGTCCAGTTCACTGAGCAAGGAGTAGGTCTTGTCTATTACATATTGGGTGTATGGAACGGTATCTGAGCGAATTTGAACCCCTTGTTTTATGCATCACCCCACCTCACCTTTCCCGTTAAGCAGCCATAGTGTGTTTTCTAAACGTGTGACTCTGTTCTGTTTTGTAATTCAGTTCAAGTGTAGCGGTTTTTACATTCCCTCTATAAGTGATAGCTTATGATAAGTGTCTTTTTCTGTGTGACTTATTTCACTTAGAATCGTCGTACCTAACTCCACTCATCTTGCTTCTACTAGCCTTATGACATTGATTTCATGTCTGAGTGATATTCCATTGTACATAAGGACCACAACTTCTTTATCCATTTTTCTCTTTCCTGGGATATTTAAGGTGTCATGAAGTGGAGGTTCTTGTCAACATAGCAGCCCTAAACATTGGGGTGCCTGTGTCTTGCTGATTTTTAGTTTTCCCAATTTATACGCCCATGAGTGGAAGTGCCCTATGCTCCCTTAGCTGTGTTTTTTCGATATTTCAGGCCACACCGTACACTTCTTCAGAGTGGCTGTTAGCAATTTACATCCCGCCCATCAGCGTAGCAAGGCTTCCATTTCTCCATGGCCTGTCCTGCATTTCTGGTTTTGACACTTTTTGCAGCATGACCCTTTTGACCGATGGGAAGCGAGACTTCTTTGTAGCGCTGATTTGCATTTCCAGGTTGCTTGGTTGGCCAAAAAGGGCGTATGCGTTTTTTCCTGAATATATTCAGGAAAAAACGCCTACGCCCTTTTTGGCCAAGGGCATCATTGTCCACGTTTTGCCGCTTTTCATGTGCTTTAAAGGCGATTCGAATCTACCTCCTGAAACCTGTTTCCTGCAATTCTGCCTTGCTTTCAAATCCTCTTCGTTGCCTTCCCTCAATATATTTGTGGACGACAGTTATCATTTATAACTCAGCAGGTTTGTGAATGGCAGTGCCCCTGAGCTCCATTTTTCAACTGTCTTGTTTGGGAGCTGGCTGCAAAAGCACGGGATTGCCTCAGGCCCTATTCTGGTTCCCGGCGGCAGGCTGAGCCTGTGGTTAATTCTTCTTCCTGATGGGAAAATAGAGTGACCTGTGCCTGTCCCAACACCTAGATCTAGTCTCTCATTGGTTGCCCCTCTTCCCGTTCATCCTCAGGACAAATTGCAACCTGTACGGAACAGGAGGTTAAAGGTGCTGATTCTCCAAGTAGGGAGATTGCTAGTGAAGTAGCTGGAATGGCGAACCCGAGCACAAGGAAATGAGAAATGAGGTGCGTTTTAGAAACCTTTCAAAATCACACGGTGTACCTTCTTCTGGGTTCCTCATGCAAGATTTCGATGTAGGAAGATGCCCTTGAACCTGGAGATTGGGGACCCATGGGATGGGTACCATGCAGTATTACTTTAAAGGGTCTGCGTTTTCTCACCCAACCTCACCCAACCTCTCAGCCCCAAGAGTGTCCACCCTTATGTCTCATCCAGCTGTGGGTCTAGATATGGTCAATCCAGGTTGCATCACAGCCCCTGAACGAATTTTGTAAGAATTTCTCTCTCTTTCACTGTCTTTGTTTTACGGGTTTTTAAAAGTAATTTATTTTTATAATGGTGTTTAGCTGCTTTTCACGGCTGTGTTTATGCGGATTTACACCCACTTGACTCACTTTCAGACAGATATCAATACATAGGTTTTAAGATTGTTACTAGTCACATATATTCTTGTTCGGTGAATAGGGGGTGTTGAATCCAGTTCACTGAGCAAAGAGTAGGTCTTGTCTATTACATATTGGGTGTATGGAACGGTATCTGAGCGAATTTGAAACCCTTGTTTTATGCATCACCCCACCTCACCTTTCCCGTTAAGCAGCCATAGTGTGTTTTCTAAACGTGTGACTCTGTTCTGTTTTGTAATTCAGTTCAAGTGTAGCGGTTTTTACATTCCCTCTATAAGTGATAGCTTATGATAAGTGTCTTTTTCTGTGTGACTTATTTCACTTAGAATCGTCGTACCTAACTCCACTCATCTTGCTTCTACTAGCCTTATGACATTGATTTCATGTCTGAGTGATATTCCATTGTACATAAGGACCACGACTTCTTTATCCATTTTTCTCTTTCCTGGGATATTTAAGTTGTCATGAAGTGGAGGTTCTTGTCAACAGAGCAGCCCTAAACTTTGGGGTGCCTGTGTCTTGCTGATTTTTAGTTTTCCCAATTTATACTCCCATGAGTGGACGTGCCCTATGCTCCATAAGCTATTTTTTTTCGATGTTTCAGTACACACTGTACACTTCTCCAGAGTGGCTGTTGGCAATTTACATCCCGCTCATCAGCGTAGCAAGGCTGCCATTTCTCCATGGCCTGTCCTGCATTTCTGGTTTTGACACTTTTTGCAGCATGGCCCTTTTGACCGATGGGAAGCGAGACTTCTTTGTAGCGCTGATTTGCCTTTCCAGGTTGCTTGGTTGGCCAAAAAGGGCGTATGCGTTTTTTCCTGAATATATTCAGGAAAAAACGCATACGCCCTTTTTGGACAAGGGCATCATTGTCGACCTTTTGCCGCTTTTCATGTGCTTTAAAGGCGATTCGAATCTACCTCCTGAAATCTGTTTTCTGCAATTCTGCCTTGCTTTCAAATCCTCTTCGTTGCCTTCCCTCAATATATCTGTGGATGAGAGTTATCATTTATAACTCTGCGGGTTTGTGAATTGCAGTGTCCCTGAGCTCCATTTTTCAACTCGCTTTTTTGGGAGCTGGCTGCAAAAGCGCGGGATTGCCTCAGGCCCTATTGTGCTTCTGGGCGGCAGGCTGAGCCTGTGATTAATTCTTCTTCCTGATGGGAAATTAGAGTGACCTGTGCCTGTCCCAACACCTAGATCTAGTCTCTCATTGGTTGCCCCCCTTCCCGTTCATCCTCAGGACAAATTGCAACCTGTACAGAACAGGAGGTTAAAGGTGCTGATTCTCCAAGTAGGGAGATTGCTAGTAAAGTAGCTGGAATGGCGAACCCGAGCACAAGGAGATGAGAAATGAGGTGCGTTTTAGAAACCTTTCAAAATCACACGGTGTACCATCTTCTGAGTCTCTCATGCATGTTTTCGATGTAGGAAGATGCCCTTGAACCTGGAGACTTGGGAACCATGGGATGGGTACCACGCAGTATTACTTTAAAGGGTCTGCGATTGCTCACCTAACCTAACCCAACCTTTCAGCCCCAAGAGTGTCCACCCTTATGTCTCATCCACCTGTGCGTGTAGATATGGTCAATCCAGGTTGCATCACAGCCTCTGAACGAATTTTGTAAGAATTTCTCTCTCTTTCACTGTCTTTGTTTTACGGGTTTTTAAAAGTAATTTATTTTTATAATGGGGTTTAGTTGCTTTTCACGGCTGTGTTTATGCGGCTTTACACCCACTTGACTCACTTCCAGACATATATCAATACATAGGTTTTAAGATTCTTACTAGTCACCTATATTCTTGTGCGGTGAATAGGGGGTGTTGAGTCCTGTTCACTGAGCAAGGAGTAGGTCTTGTCTATTACATATTGGGTGTATGGAACGGTATCTGAGCGAATTTGAACCCCTTGTTTTATGCATCACCCCACCTCACCTTTCCCGTTAAGCAGCCATAGTGTGTTTTCTAAACGTGTGACTCTGTTCTGTTTTGTAATTCAGTTCAAGTGTAGCGGTTTTTACATTCCCTCTATAAGTGATAGCTTATGATAAGTGTCTTTTTCTGTGTGACTTATTTCACTTAGAATCGTCGTACCTAACTCCACTCATCTTGCTTCTACTAGCCTTATGACATTGATTTCATGTCTGAGTGATATTCCATTGTACATAAGGACCACGACTTCTTTATCCATTTTTCTCTTTCCTGGGATATTTAAGTTGTCATGAAGTGGAGGTTCTTGTCAACAGAGCAGCCCTAAACTTTGGGGTGCCTGTGTCTTGCTGATTTTTCTTTTTCCCAATTTATACGCCCATGAGTGGACGTGCCGTACGCTCCCTAAGCTGTGTTTTTTCGATGTTTCAGGACACACCATACACTTCTCCAGAGTGGCTGCTGGCAATTAACATCCCGCCCATCAGCGTAGCAAGGCTTCCATTTCTCCATGGCCTGTCCTGCATTTCTGGTTTTGACACTTTTTGCAGCATGACCCTTTTGACCGATGGGAAGCGAGACTTCTTTGTAGCGCTGATTTGCCTTTCCAGGTTGCTTGGTTGGCCAAAAAGGGCGTATGCGTTTTTTCCTGAATATATTCAGGAAAAAACGCATACGCCCTTTTTGGCCAAGGGCATCATTGTCGACGTTTTGCCGCTTTTCATGTGCTTTAAAGGCGATTCGAATCTACCTCCTGAAACCTGTTTCCTGCAATTCTGCATTGCTTTCAAATCCTCTTCGTTGCCTTCCCTCAATATATTTGTGGACGAGAGTTATCGTTTATAACTCAGCAGGTTTGTGAATGGCAGTGCCCGTGAGCTCCATTTTTCAACTGTCTTGTTTGGGAGCTGGCCGCAAAAGCACGGGATTGCCTCAGGCCCTATTCTGGTTCCCGGCGGCAGGCTGAGCCTGTGGTTAATTCTTCTTCCTGATGGGAAAATAGAGTGACCTGTGCCTGTCCCAACACCTAGATCTAGTCTCTCATTGGTTGCCCCTCTTCCCGTTCATCCTCAGGACAAATTGCAACCTGTACAGAACAGGAGGTTAAAGGTGCTGATTCTCCAAGTAGGGAGATTGCTAGTGAAGTAGCTGGAATGGCGAACCCGAGCACAAGGAGATGAGAAATGAGGTGCGTTTTAGAAACCTTTCAAAATCACACGGTGTACCTTCTTCTGGGTTCCTCATGCAAGATTTCGATGTAGGAAGATGCCCTTGAACCTGGAGATTTGGGACCCATGGGATGGGTACCATGCAGTATTACTTTAAAGGGTCTGCGTTTTCTCACCCAACCTCACCCAACCTCTCAGCCCCAAGAGTGTCCACCCTTATGTCTCATCCAGCTGTGGGTCTAGATATGGTCAATCCAGGTTGCATCACAGCCTCTGAACGAATTTTGTAAGAATTTCTCTCTCTTTCACTGTCTTTGTTTTACGGGTTTTTAAAAGTAATTTATTTTTATAATGGGGTTTAGCTGCTTTTCACGGCTGTGTTTATGCGGCTTTACACCCACTTGACTCACTTCCAGACAGATATCAATACATAGGTTTTAAGATTGTTACTAGTCACCTATATTCTTGTGCGGTGAATAGGGGGTGTTGAGTCCAGTTCACTGAGCAAAGAGTAGGTCTTGTCTATTACATATTGGGTGTATGGAACGGTATCTGAGCGAATTTGAAACCCTTGTTTTATGCATCACCCCACCTCACCTTTCCCGTTAAGCAGCCATAGTGTGTTTTCTAAACGTGTGATTCTGTTCTGTTCTGTAATTCAGTTCAAGTGTAGCGGTTTTTACATTCCCTCTATAAGTGATAGCTTATGATAAGTGTCTTTTTCTGTGTGACTTATTTCACTTAGAATCGTCGTACCTAAGTCCACTCATCTTGCTTCTACTAGCCTTATGACATTGATTTCATGTCTGAGTGATATTGCATTGTACATAAGGACCACAAATTCTTTATCCATTTTTCTCTTTCCTGGGATATTTAAGGTGTCATGAAGTGGAGGTTCTTGTCAACAGAGCAGCCCTAAACTTTGGGGTGCCTGTGTCTTGCTGATTTTTAGTTTTCCCAATTTATACGCCCATGAGTGGTCGTGCCCTATGCTCCCTAAGCTGTGTTTTTTCGATGTTTCAGGACACACCGTACACTTCTCCAGAGTGGCTGTTGGCAATTTACATCCCGCTCATCAGCGTAGCAAGGCTGCCATTTCTCCATGGCCTGTCCTGCATTTCTGGTTTTGACACTTTTTGCAGCATGGCCCTTTTGACCGATGGGAAGCGAGACTTCTTTGTAGCGCTGATTTGCCTTTCCAGGTTGCTTGGTTGGCCAAAAAGGGCGTATGCGTTTTTTCCTGAATATATTCAGGAAAAAACGCATACGCCCTTTTTGGCCAAGGGCATCATTGTCGACGTTTTGCCGCTTTTCATGTGCTTTAAAGGCGATTCGAATCTACCTCCTGAAATCTGTTTTCTGCAATTCTGCCTTGCTTTCAAATCCTCTTCGTTGCCTTCCCTCAATATATCTGTGGATGAGAGTTATCATTTATAACTCTGCGGGTTTGTGAATTGCAGTGTCCCTGAGCTCCATTTTTCAACTCGCTTTTTTGGGAGCTGGCCGCAAAAGCACGGGATTGCCTCAGGCCCTATTGTGCTTCTGGGCGGCAGACTGAGCCTGTGATTAATTCTTCTTCCTGATGGGAAATTAGAGTGACCTGTGCCTGTCCCAACACCTAGATCTAGTCTCTCATTGGTTGCCCCTCTTCCCGTTCATCCTCAGGACAAATTGCAACCTGTACAGAACAGGAGGTTAAAGTTGCTGATTCTCCAAGTAGGGAGATTGCTAGTAAAGTAGCTGGAATGGCGAACCCGAGCACAAGGAGATGAGAAATGAGGTGCGTTTTAGAAACCTTTCAAAATCACACGGTGTACCATCTTCTGAGTTTCTCATGCATGTTTTCGATGTAGGAAGATGCCCTTGAACCTGGAGACTTGGGACCCATGGGATGGGTACCACGCAGTATTACTTTAAAGGGTCTGCGTTTGCTCACCCAACCTAACCCAACCTTTCAGCCCCAAGAGTGTCCACCCTTATGTCTCATCCACCTGTGCGTGTAGATATGGTCAATCCAGGTTGCATCACAGCCTCTGAACGAATTTTGTAAGAATTTCTCTCTCTTTCACTGTCTTTGTTTTACGGGTTTTTAAAAGTAATTTATTTTTATAATGGGGTTTAGTTGCTTTTCACGGCTGTGTTTATGCGGCTTTACACCCACTTGACTCACTTCCAGACATATATCAATACATAGGTTTTAAGATTCTTACTAGTCACCTATATTCTTGTGCGGTGAATAGGGGGTGTTGAGTCCAGTTCACTGAGCAAGGAGTAGGTCTTGTCTATTACATATTGGGTGTATGGAACGGTATCTGAGCGAATTTGAACCCCTTGTTTTATGCATCACCCCACCTCACCTTTCCCGTTAAGCAGCCATAGTGTGTTTTCTAAACGTGTGACTCTGTTCTGTTTTGTAATTCAGTTCAAGTGTAGCGGTTTTTACATTCCCTCTATAAGTGATAGCTTATGATAAGTGTCTTTTTCTGTGTGACTTATTTCACTTAGAATCGTCGTACCTAACTCCACTCATCTTGCTTCTACTAGCCTTATGACATTGATTTCATGTCTGAGTGATATTCCATTGTACATAAGGACCACGACTTCTTTATCCATTTTTCTCTTTCCTGGGATATTTAAGTTGTCATGAAGTGGAGGTTCTTGTCAACAGAGCAGCCCTAAACTTTGGGGTGCCTGTGTCTTGCTGATTTTTCTTTTTCCCAATTTATACGGCCATGAGTGGACGTGCCGTACGCTCCCTAAGCTGTGTTTTTTCGATGTTTCAGGACACACCATACACTTCTCCAGAGTGGCTGCTGGCAATTAACATCCCGCCCATCAGCGTAGCAAGGCTGCCATTTCTCCATGGCCTGTCCTGCATTTCTGGTTTTGACACTTTTTGCAGCATGACCCTTTTGACCGATGGGAAGCGAGACTTCTTTGTAGCGCTGATTTGCCTTTCCAGGTTGCTTGGTTGGCCAAAAAGGGCGTATGCGTTTTTTCCTGAATATATTCAGGAAAAAACGCATACGCCCTTTTTGGCCAAGGGCATCATTGTCGACGTTTTGCCGCTTTTCATGTGCTTTAAAGGCGATTCGAATCTACCTCCTGAAACCTGTTTCCTGCAATTCTGCCTTGCTTTCAAATCCTCTTCGTTGCCTTCCCTCAATATATTTGTGGACGAGAGTTATCGTTTATAACTCAGCAGGTTTGTGAATGGCAGTGCCCCTGAGCTCCATTTTTCAACTGTCTTTTTTGGGTGCTGGCCGCAAAAGCACGGGATTGCCTCAGGCCCTATTCTGGTTCCCTGCGGCAGGCTGAGCCTGTGGTTAATTCTTCTTCCTGATGGGAAAATAGAGTGACCTCTGCCTGTCCCAACACCTAGATCTAGTCTCTCATTGGTTGCCCCTCTTCCCGTTCATCCTCAGGACAAATTGCAACCTGTACAGAACAGGAGGTTAAAGGTGCTGATTCTCCAAGTAGGGAGATTGCTAGTGAAGTAGCTGGAATGGCGAACCCGAGCACAAGGAGATGAGAAATGAGGTGCGTTTTAGAAACCTTTCAAAATCACACGGTGTACCTTCTTCTGGGTTCCTCATGCAAGATTTCGATGTAGGAAGATGCCCTTGAACCTGGAGATTTGGGACCCATGGGATGGGTACCATGCAGTATTACTTTAAAGGGTCTGCGTTTTCTCACCCAACCTCACCCAACCTCTCAGCCCCAAGAGTGTCCACCCTTATGTCTCATCCAGCTGTGGGTCTAGATATGGTCAATCCAGGTTGCATCACAGCCTCTGAACGAATTTTGTAAGAATTTCTCTCTCTTTCACTGTCTTTGTTTTACGGGTTTTTAAAAGTAATTTATTTTTATAATGGGGTTTAGCTGCTTTTCACGGCTGTGTTTATGCGGCTTTACACCCACTTGACTCACTTCCAGACAGATATCAATACATAGGTTTTAAGATTGTTACTAGTCACCTATATTCTTGTGCGGTGAATAGGGGGTGTTGAGTCCAGTTCACTGAGCAAAGAGTAGGTCTTGTCTATTACATATTGGGTGTATGGAACGGTATCTGAGCGAATTTGAAACCCTTGTTTTATGCATCACCCCACCTCACCTTTCCCGTTAAGCAGCCATAGTGTGTTTTCTAAACGTGTGATTCTGTTCTGTTCTGTATTTCAGTTCAAGTGTAGCGGTTTTTACATTCCCTCTATAAGTGATAGCTCATGATAAGTGTCTTTTTCTGTGTGACTTATTTCACTTAGAATCGTCGTACCTAAGTCCACTCATCTTGCTTCTACTAGCCTTATGTAATTGATTTCATGTCTGAGTGATATTGCATTGTACATAAGGACCACAACTTCTTTATCCATTTTTCTCTTTCCTGGGATATTTAAGGTGTCATGAAGTGGAGGTTCTTGTCAACAGAGCAGCCCTAAACTTTGGGGTGCCTGTGTCTTGCTGATTTTTAGTTTTCCCAATTTATACGCCCATGAGTGGACGTGCCCTATGCTCCCTAAGCTGTGTTTTTTCGATGTTTCAGGACACACCGTACACTTCTCCAGAGTGGCTGTTGGCAATTTACATCCCGCTCATCAGCGTAGCAAGGCTGCCATTTCTCCATGGCCTGTCCTGCATTTCTGGTTTTGACACTTTTTGCAGCATGGCCCTTTTGACCGATGGGAAGCGAGACTTCTTTGTAGCGCTGATTTGCCTTTCCAGGTTGCTTGGTTGGCCAAAAAGGGCGTATGCGTTTTTTCCTGAATATATTCAGGAAAAAACGCATACGCCCTTTTTGGCCAAGGGCATCATTGTCGACCTTTTGCCGCTTTTCATGTGCTTTAAAGGCGATTCGAATCTACCTCCTGAAATCTGTTTTCTGCAATTCTGCCTTGCTTTCAAATCCTCTTCGTTGCCTTCCCTCAATATATCTGTGGATGAGAGTTATCATTTATAACTCTGCGGGTTTGTGAATTGCAGTGTCCCTGAGCTCCATTTTTCAACTCGCTTTTTTGGGAGCTGGCCGCAAAAGCACGGGATTGCCTCAGAACCTATTGTGCTTCTGGGCGGCAGGCTGAGCCTGTGATTAATTCTTCTTCCTGATGGGAAATTAGAGTGACCTGTGCCTGTCCCAACACCTAGATCTAGTCTCTCATTGGTTGCCCCTCTTCCCGTTCATCCTCAGGACAAATTGCAACCTGTACAGAACAGGAGGTTAAAGGTGCTGATTCTCCAAGTAGGGAGATTGCTAGTAAAGTAGCTGGAATGGCGAACCCGAGCACAAGGAGATGAGAAATGAGGTGCGTTTTAGAAACCTTTCAAAATCACACGGTGTACCATCTTCTGGATTCCTCATGCATGTTTTCGATGTAGGAAGATGCCCTTGAACCTGGAGACTTGGGACCCATGGGATGGGTACCACGCAGTATTACTTTAAAGGGTCTGCGTTTGCTCACCCAACCTAACCCAACCTTTCAGCCCCAAGAGTGTCCACCCTTATGTCTCATCCACCTGTGGGTCTAGATATGGTCAATCCAGGTTGCATCACAGCCTCTGAACGAATTTTGTAAGAATTTCTCTCTCTTTCACTGTCTTTGTTTTACGGGTTTTTAAAAGTAATTTATTTTTATAATGGGGTTTAGCTGCTTTTCACGGCTGTGTTTATGCGGCTTTACACCCACTTGACTCACTTCCAGACAGATATCAATACATAGGTTTTAAGATTGTTACTAGTCACCTATATTCTTGTGCGGTGAATAGGGGGTGTTGAGTCCAGTTCACTGAGCAAAGAGTAGGTCTTGTCTATTACATATTGGGTGTATGGAACGGTATCTGAGCGAATTTGAAACCCTTGTTTTATGCATCACCCCACCTCACCTTTCCCGTTAAGCCGCCATAGTGTGTTTTCTAAACGTGTGATTCTGTTCTGTTCTGTAATTCAGTTCAAGTGTAGCGGTTTTTACATTCCCTCTATAAGTGATAGCTTATGATAAGTGTCTTTTTCTGTGTGACTTATTTCACTTAGAATCGTCGTACCTAAGTCCACTCATCTTGCTTCTACTAGCCTTATGACATTGATTTCATGTCTGAGTGATATTGCATTGTACATAAGGACCACAACTTCTTTATCCATTTTTCTCTTTCCTGGGATATTTAAGGTGTCATGAAGTGGAGGTTCTTGTCAACAGAGCAGCCCTAAACTTTGGGGTGCCTGTGTCTTGCTGATTTTTAGTTTTCCCAATTTATACGCCCATGAGTGGACGTGCCCTATGCTCCCTAAGCTGTGTTTTTTCGATGTTTCAGGACACACCGTACACTTCTCCAGAGTGGCTGTTGGCAATTTACATCCCGCTCATCAGCGTAGCAAGGCTGCCATTTCTCCATGGCCTGTCCTGCATTTCTGGTTTTGACACTTTTTGCAGCATGGCCCTTTTGACCGATGGGAAGCGAGACTTCTTTGTAGCGCTGATTTGCCTTTCCAGGTTGCTTGGTTGGCCAAAAAGGGCGTATGCGTTTTTTCCTGAATATATTCAGGAAAAAACGCATACGCCCTTTTTGGCCAAGGGCATCATTGTCGACCTTTTGCCGCTTTTTATGTGCTTTAAAGGCGATTCGAATCTACCTCCTGAAATCTGTTTTCTGCAATTCTGCCTTGCTTTCAAATCCTCTTCGTTGCCTTCCCTCAATATATCTGTGGATGAGAGTTATCATTTATAACTCTGCGGGTTTGTGAATTGCAGTGTCCCTGAGCTCCATTTTTCAACTCGCTTTTTTGGGAGCTGGCCGCAAAAGCACGGGATTGCCTCAGACCCTATTGTGCTTCTGGGCGGCAGGCTGAGCCTGTGATTAATTCTTCTTCCTGATGGGAAATTAGAGTGACCTGTGCCTGTCCCAACACCTAGATCTAGTCTCTCATTGGTTGCCCCTCTTCCCGTTCATCCTCAGGACAAATTGCAACCTGTACAGAACAGGAGGTTAAAGGTGCTGATTCTCCAAGTAGGGAGATTGCTAGTAAAGTAGCTGGAATGGCGAACCCGAGCACAAGGAGATGAGAAATGAGGTGCGTTTTAGAAACCTTTCAAAATCACACGGTGTACCATCTTCTGAGTTTCTCATGCATGTTTTCGATGTAGGAAGATGCCCTTGAACCTGGAGACTAGGGACCCATGGGATGGGTACCACGCAGTATTACTTTAAAGGGTCTGCGTTTGCTCACCCAACCTAACCCAAACTTTCAGCCCCAAGAGTGTCCACCCTTATGTCTCATCCACCTGTGCGTGTAGATATGGTCAATCCAGGTTGCATCACAGCCTCTGAACGAATTTTGTAAGAATTTCTCTCTCTTTCACTGTCTTTGTTTTACGGGTTTTTAAAAGTAATTTATTTTTATAATGGGGTTTAGTTGCTTTTCACGGCTGTGTTTATGCGGCTTTACACCCACTTGACTCACTTCCAGACATATATCAATACATAGGTTTTAAGATTCTTACTAGTCACCTATATTCTTGTGCGGTGAATAGGGGGTGTTGAGTCCAGTTCACTGAGCAAGGAGTAGGTCTTGTCTATTACATATTGGGTGTATGGAACGGTATCTGAGCGAATTTGAACCCCTTGTTTTATGCATCACCCCACCTCACCTTTCCCGTTAAGCAGCCATAGTGTGTTTTCTAAACGTGTGACTCTGTTCTGTTTTGTAATTCAGTTCAAGTGTAGCGGTTTTTACATTCCCTCTATAAGTGATAGCTTATGATAAGTGTCTTTTTCTGTGTGACTTATTTCACTTAGAATCGTCGTACCTAACTCCACTCATCTTGCTTCTACTAGCCTTATGACATTGATTTCATGTCTGAGTGATATTCCATTGTACATAAGGACCACGACTTCTTTATCCATTTTTCTCTTTCCTGGGATATTTAAGTTGTCATGAAGTGGAGGTTCTTGTCAACAGAGCAGCCCTAAACTTTGGGGTGCCTGTGTCTTGCTGATTTTTCTTTTTCCCAATTTATACGCCCATGAGTGGACGTGCCGTACGCTCCCTAAGCTGTGTTTTTTCGATGTTTCAGGACACACCATACACTTCTCCAGAGTGGCTGCTGGCAATTAACATCCCGCCCATCAGCGAAGCAAGGCTGCCATCTCTCCATGGCCTGTCCTGCATTTCTGGTTTTGACACTTTTTGCAGCATGACCCTTTTGACCGATGGGAAGCGAGACTTCTTTGTAGCGCTGATTTGCCTTTCCAGGTTGCTTGGTTGGCCAAAAAGGGCGTATGCGTTTTTTCCTGAATATATTCAGGAAAAAACGCATACGCCCTTTTTGGCCAAGGGCATCATTGTCGACGTTTTGCCGCTTTTCATGTGCTTTAAAGGCGATTCGAATCTACCTCCTGAAACCTGTTTCCTGCAATTCTGCCTTGCTTTCAAATCCTCTTCGTTGCCTTCCCTCAATATATTTGTGGACGAGAGTTATCATTTATAACTCAGCAGGTTTGTGAATGGCAGTGCCCCTGAGCTCCATTTTTCAACTGTCTTGTTTGGGAGCTGGCCGCAAAAGCACGGGATTGCCTCAGGCCCTATTCTGGTTCCCGGCAGCAGGCTGAGCCTGTGGTTAATTCTTCTTCCTGATGGGAAAATAGAGTGACCTGTGCCTGTCCCAACACCTAGATCTAGTCTCTCATTGGTTGCCCCTCTTCCCGTTCATCCTCAGGACAAATTGCAACCTGTACAGAACAGGAGGTTAAAGGTGCTGTTTCTCCAAGTAGGGAGATTGCTAGTGAAGTAGCTGGAATGGCGAACCCGAGCACAAGGAGATGAGAAATGAGGTGCGTTTTAGAAACCTTTCAAAATCACACGGTGTACCTTCTTCTGGGTTCCTCATGCAAGATTTCGATGTAGGAAGATGCCCTTGAACCTGGAGATTTGGGACCCATGGGATGGGTACCATGCAGTATTACTTTAAAGGGTCTGCGTTTGCTCACCCAACCTCACCCAACCTCTCAGCCCCAAGAGTGTCCACCCTTATGTCTCATCCAGCTGTGGGTCTAGATATGGTCAATCCAGGTTGCATCACAGCCCCTGAACGAATTTTGTAAGAATTTGTCTCTCTTTCACTGTCTTTGTTTTACGGGTTTTTATAAGTAATTTATTTTTTTAATGGGGTTTAGCTGCTTTTCACGGCTGTGTTTATGCGGATTTACACCCACTTGACTCACTTTCAGACAGATATCAATACATAGGTTTTAAGATTGTTACTAGTCACATATATTCTTGTGCGGTGAATAGGGGGTGTTGAGTCCAGTTCACTGAGCAAGGAGTAGGTCTTGTCTATTACATATTGGGTGTATGGAACGGTATCTGAGCGAATTTGAACCCCTTGTTTTATGCATCACCCCACCTCACCTTTCCCGTTAAGCCGCCATAGTGTGTTTTCTAAACGTGTGATTCTGTTCTGTTCTGTAATTCAGTTCAAGTGTAGCGGTTTTTACATTCCCTCTATAAGTGATAGCTTATGATAAGTGTCTTTTTCTGTGTGACTTATTTCACTTAGAATCGTCGTACCTAAGTCCACTCATCTTGCTTCTACTAGCCTTATGACATTGATTTCATGTCTGAGTGATATTGCATTGTACATAAGGACCACAACTTCTTTATCCATTTTTCTCTTTCCTGGGATATTTAAGGTGTCATGAAGTGGAGGTTCTTGTCAACAGAGCAGCCCTAAACTTTGGGGTGCCTGTGTCTTGCTGATTTTTAGTTTTCCCAATTTATACGCCCATGAGTGGACGTGCCCTATGCTCCCTAAGCTGTGTTTTTTCGATGTTTCAGGACACACCGTACACTTCTCCAGAGTGGCTGTTGGCAATTTACATCCCGCTCATCAGCGTAGCAAGGCTGCCATTTCTCCATGGCCTGTCCTGCATTTCTGGTTTTGACACTTTTTGCAGCATGGCCCTTTTGACCGATGGGAAGCGAGACTTCTTTGTAGCGCTGATTTGCCTTTCCAGGTTGCTTGGTTGGCCAAAAAGGGCGTATGCGTTTTTTCCTGAATATATTCAGGAAAAAACGCATACGCCCTTTTTGGCCATGGCATCATTGTCGACCTTTTGCCGCTTTTTATGTGCTTTAAAGGCGATTAGAATCTACCTCCTGAAATCTGTTTTCTGCAATTCTGCCTTGCTTTCAAATCCTCTTCGTTGCCTTCCCTCAATATATCTGTGGATGAGAGTTATCATTTATAACTCTGCGGGTTTGTGAATTGCAGTGTCCCTGAGCTCCATTTTTCAACTCGCTTTTTTGGGAGCTGGCCGCAAAAGCACGGGATTGCCTCAGACCCTATTGTGCTTCTGGGCGGCAGGCTGAGCCTGTGATTAATTCTTCTTCCTGATGGGAAATTAGAGTGACCTGTGCCTGTCCCAACACCTAGATCTAGTCTCTCATTGGTTGCCCCTCTTCCCGTTCATCCTCAGGACAAATTGCAACCTGTACAGAACAGGAGGTTAAAGGTGCTGATTCTCCAAGTAGGGAGATTGCTAGTAAAGTAGCTGGAATGGCGAACCCGAGCACAAGGAGATGAGAAATGAGGTGCGTTTTAGAAACCTTTCAAAATCACACGGTGTACCATCTTCTGAGTTTCTCATGCATGTTTTCGATGTAGGAAGATGCCCTTGAACCTGGAGACTAGGGACCCATGGGATGGGTACCACGCAGTATTACTTTAAAGGGTCTGCGTTTGCTCACCCAACCTAACCCAACCTTTCAGCCCCAAGAGTGTCCACCCTTATGTCTCATCCACCTGTGCGTGTAGATATGGTCAATCCAGGTTGCATCACAGCCTCTGAACGAATTTTGTAAGAATTTCTCTCTCTTTCACTGTCTTTGTTTTACGGGTTTTTAAAAGTAATTTATTTTTATAATGGGGTTTAGTTGCTTTTCACGGCTGTGTTTATGCGGCTTTACACCCACTTGACTCACTTCCAGACATATATCAATACATAGGTTTTAAGATTCTTACTAGTCACCTATATTCTTGTGCGGTGAATAGGGGGTGTTGAGTCCAGTTCACTGAGCAAGGAGTAGGTCTTGTCTATTACATATTGGGTGTATGGAACGGTATCTGAGCGAATTTGAAGCCCTTGTTTTATGCATCACCCCACCTCACCTTTCCCGTTAAGCAGCCATAGTTTGTTTTCTAAACGTGTGACTCTGTTCTGTTTTGTAATTCAGTTCAAGTGTAGCGGTTTTTACATTCCCTCTATAAGTGATAGCTTATGATAAGTGTCTTTTTCTGTGTGACTTATTTCACTTAGAATCATCGTACCTAACTCCACTCATCTTGCTTCTACTAGCCTTATGACATTGATTTCATGTCTGAGTGATATTCCATTGTACATAAGGACCACGACTTCTTTATCCATTTTTCTCTTTCCTGGGATATTTAAGTTGTCATGAAGTGGAGGTTCTTGTCAACAGAGCAGCCCTAAACTTTGGGGTGCCTGTGTCTTGCTGATTTTTCTTTTTCCCAATTTATACGGCCATGAGTGGACGTGCCGTACGCTCCCTAAGCTGTGTTTTTTCGATGTTTCAGGACACACCATACACTTCTCCAGAGTGGCTGCTGGCAATTAACATCCCGCCCATCAGCGTAGCAAGGCTGCCATTTCTCCATGGCCTGTCCTGCATTTCTGGTTTTGACACTTTTTGCAGCATGACCCTTTTGACCGATGGGAAGCGAGACTTCTTTGTAGCGCTGATTTGCCTTTCCAGGTTGCTTGGTTGGCCAAAAAGGGCGTATGCGTTTTTTCCTGAATATATTCAGGAAAAAACGCATACGCCCTTTTTGGCCAAGGGCATCATTGTCGACGTTTTGCCGCTTTTCATGTGCTTTAAAGGCGATTCGAATCTACCTCCTGAAACCTGTTTCCTGCAATTCTGCCTTGCTTTCAAATCCTCTTCGTTGCCTTCCCTCAATATATTTGTGGATGAGAGTTATCATTTATAACTCAGCAGGTTTGTGAATGGCAGTGCCCCTGAGCTCCATTTTTCAACTGTCTTGTTTGGGAGCTGGCCGCAAAAGCACGGGATTGCCTCAGGCCCTATTCTGGTTCCCGGCAACAGGCTGAGCCTGTGGTTAATTCTTCTTCCTGATGGGAAAATAGAGTGACCTGTGCCTGTCCCAACACCTAGATCTAGTCTCTCATTGGTTGCCCCTCTTCCCGTTCATCCTCAGGACAAATTGCAACCTGTACAGAACAGGAGGTTAAAGGTGCTGTTTCTCCAAGTAGGGAGATTGCTAGTGAAGTAGCTGGAATGGCGAACCCGAGCACAAGGAGATGAGAAATGAGGTGCGTTTTAGAAACCTTTCAAAATCACACGGTGTACCTTCTTCTGGGTTCCTCATGCAAGATTTCGATGTAGGAAGATGCCCTTGAACCTGGAGATTTGGGACCCATGGGATGGGTACCATGCAGTATTACTTTAAAGGGTCTGCATTTGCTCACCCAACCTCACCCAACCTCTCAGCCCCAAGAGTGTCCACCCTTATGTCTCATCCAGCTGTGGGTCTAGATATGGTCAATCCAGGTTGCATCACAGCCCCTGAACGAATTTTGTAAGAATTTGTCTCTCTTTCACTGTCTTTGTTTTACGGGTTTTTATAAGTAATTTATTTTTTTAATGGGGTTTAGCTGCTTTTCACGGCTGTGTTTATGCGGATTTACACCCACTTGACTCACTTCCAGACAGATATCAATACATAGGTTTTAAGATTGTTACTAGTCACATATATTCTTGTGCGGTGAATAGGGGGTGTTGAGTCCAGTTCACTGAGCAAGGAGTAGGTCTTGTCTATTACATATTGGGTGTATGGAACGGTATCTGAGCGAATTTGAACCCCTTGTTTTATGCATCACCCCACCTCACCTTTCCCGTTAAGCAGCCATAGTGTGTTTTCTAAACGTGTGATTCTGTTCTGTTCTGTAATTCAGTTCAAGTGTAGCAGGTTTTTACATTCCCTCTCTAAGTGATAGCTTATGATAAGTGTCTTTTTCTGTGTGACTTATTTCACTTAGAATCGTCGTACCTAAGTCCACTCATCTTGCTTCTACTAGCCTTATGACATTGATTTCATGTCTGAGTGATATTGCATTGTACATAAGGACCACAACTTCTTTATCCATTTTTCTCTTTCCTGGGATATTTAAGGTGTCATGAAGTGGAGGTTCTTGTCAACAGAGCAGCCCTAAACTTTGGGGTGCCTGTGTCTTGCTGATTTTTAGTTTTCCCAATTTATACGCCCATGAGTGGACGTGCCCTATGCTCCCTAAGCTGTGTTTTTTCGATGTTTCAGGACACACCGTACACTTCTCCAGAGTGGCTGTTGGCAATTTACATCCCGCTCATCAGCGTAGCAAGGCTGCCATTTCTCCATGGCCTGTCCTGCATTTCTGGTTTTGACACTTTTTGCAGCATGGCCCTTTTGACCGATGGGAAGCGAGACTTCTTTGTAGCGCTGATTTGCCTTTTCAGGTTGCTTGGTTGGCCAAAAAGGGCGTATGCGTTTTTTCCTGAATATATTCAGGAAAAAACGCATACGCCCTTTTTGGCCAAGGGCATCATTGTCGACGTTTTGCCGCTTTTCATGTGCTTTAAAGGCGATTCGAATCTGCCTCCTGAAATCTGTTTTCTGCAATTCTGCCTTGCTTTCAAATCCTCTTCGTTGCCTTCCCTCAATATATCTGTGGATGAGAGTTATCATTTATAACTCTGCGGGTGTGTGAATTGCAGTGTCCCTGAGCTCCATTTTTCAACTCGCTTTTTTGGGAGCTGGCCGCAAAACACGGGATTGCCTCAGGCCCTATTTTGCTTCTGGGCGGCAGGCTGAGCCTGTGATTAATTCTTCTTCCTGATGGGAAATTAGAGTGACTTGTGCCTGTCCCAACACCTAGATCTAGTCTCTCATTGCTTGCCCCTCTTCCCGTTCATCCCCAGGACAAATTGCAACCTGTACAGAACAGGAGGTTAAAGGTGCTGATTCTCCAAGTAGGGAGATTTCTAGTAAAGTAGCTGGAATGGCGAACCCGAGCACAAGGAGATGAGAAATGAGGTGCGTTTTAGAAACCTTTCAAAATCACATGGTGTACCATCTTCTGAGTTTCTCATGCATGTTTTCGATGTAGGAAGATGCCCTTGAACCTGGAGACTTGGGACCCATGGGATGGGTACCACGCAGTATTACTTTAAAGGGTCTGCATTTGCTCACCCAACCTAACCCAACCTTTCAGCCCCAAGAGTGTCCACCCTTATGTCTCATCCACCTGTGCGTGTAGATATGGTCAATCCAGGTTGCATCACAGCCTCTGAACGAATTTTGTAAGAATTTCTCTCTCTTTCACTGTCTTTGTTTTACGGGTTGTTAAAAGTAATTTATTTTTATAATGGGGTTTAGTTGCTTTTCACGGCTGTGTTTATGCGGCTTTACACCCACTTGACTCACTTCCAGACATATATCAATACATAGGTTTTAAGATTCTTACTAGTCACCTATATTCTTGTGCAGTGAATAGGGGGTGTTGAGTCCAGTTCACTGAGCAAGGAGTAGGTCTTGTCTAATACATATTGGGTGTATGGAACGGTATCTGAGCGAATTTGAACCCCTTGTTTTATGCATCACCCCACCTCACCTTTCCCGTTAAGCAGCCATAGTGTGTTTTCTAAACGTGTGACTCTGTTCTGTTTTGTAATTCAGTTCAAGTGTAGCGGTTTTTACATTCCCTCTATAAGTGATAGCTTATGATAAGTGTCTTTTTCTGTGTGACTTATTTCACTTAGAATCGTCGTACCTAAGTCCACTCATCTTGCTTCTACTAGCCTTATGACATTGCTTTCATGTCTGAGTGATATTCCATTGTACATAATGACCACAACTTCTTTATCCATTTTTCTCTTTCCTGGGATATTTAAGGTGTCATGAAGTGGAGGTTCTTGTCAACAGAGCAGCCCTAAACTTTGGGGTGCCTGTGTCTTGCTGATTTTTCTTTTTCCCAATTTATACGCCCATGAGTGGACGTGCCGTACGCTCCCTAAGCTGTGTTTTTTCGATGTTTCAGGACACACCATACACTTCTCCAGAGTGGCTGCTGGCAATTAACATCCCGCCCATCAGCGTAGCAAGGCTGCCATTTCTCCATGGCCTGTCCTGCATTTCTGGTTTTGACACTTTTTGCAGCATGGCCCTTTTGGCCGATGGGAAGCGAGACTTCTTTGTAGCGGTGATTTGCCTTTCCAGGTTGCTTGGTTGTCCAAAAAGGGCGTATGCGTTTTTTCTGAATATATTCAGGAAAAAATGCATACGCCCTTTTTGGCCAAGGGCATCATTGTCGACGTTTTGCCGCTTTTCATGTGCCTTAAAGGCGATTCGAATCTACCTCCTGAAATCTGTTTCCTGCAATTCTGCCTTGCTTTCAAATCCTCTTCGTTGCCTTCCCTCAATATATCTGTGGATGAGAGTTATCACTTATAACTCTGCGGGTTTGTGAATTGCAGTGTCCCTGAGCTCCATGTTTCAACTGTCTTTTTTGAGAGCTGGCCGCAAAAGCACGGGATTGCCTCAGGCCCTATTCTGGTTCCTGGCAGCAGGCTGAGCCTGTGGTTAATTCTTCTTCCTGATGCGAAAATAGAGTGACCTGTGCCTCTCCCAACACCTAGATCTAGTCTCTCATTGGTTGCCCCTCTTCCCGTTCATCCTCAGGACAAATTGCAACCTGTACAGAACAGGAGGTTAAAGGTGCTGATTCTCCAGGTAGGGAGATTGCTAGTGAAGTAGCTGGAATGGCGAACCCGAGCACAAGGAGATGAGAAATGAGGTGCCTTTTAGAAACCTTTCAAAATCACACGGTGTACCTTCTTCTGGGTTCCTCATGCAAGATTTCGATGTAGGAAGATGACCTTGAACCTGGAGATTTGGGACCCATGGGATGGGTATCACGCAGTATTACTTTAAAGGGTCTGCGTTTGCTCACCCCACCTCTCAGCCCCAAGAGTGTCCACCCTTATGTCTCATCCAGCTGTGGGTCTAGATATGGTCAATCCAGGTGGCATCACAGCCCCTGAACGAATTTTGTAAGAATTTCTCTCTCTTTCACTGTCTTTGTTTTACGGGTTTTTAAAAGTAATTTATTTTTATAATGGGGTTTAGCTGCTTTTCACGGCTGTGTTTATGCGGATTTACACCCACTTGACTCACTTCCAGACAGATATCAATACATAGGTTTTAAGATTGTTACTAGTCACATATATTCTTGTGCTGTGAATAGGGGGTGTTGAGTCCAGTTCACTGAGCAAGGAGTAGGTCTTGTCTATTACATATTGGGTGTATGGAACGGTATCTGAGCGAATTTGAACCCCTTGTTTTATGCATCACCCCACCTCACCTTTCCCGTTAAGCAGCCATAGTGTGTTTTCTAAACGTGTGATTCTGTTCTGTTCTGTAATTCAGTTCAAGTGTAGCAGGTTTTTACATTCCCTCTATAAGTGATAGCTTATGATAAGTGTCTTTTTCTGTGTGACTTATTTCACTTAGAATCGTCGTACCTAAGTCCACTCATCTTGCTTCTACTAGCCTTATGACATTGATTTCATGTCTGAGTGATATTGCATTGTACATAAGGACCACAACTTCTTTATCCATTTTTCTCTTTCCTGGGATATTTAAGGTGTCATGAAGTGGAGGTTCTTGTCAACAGAGCAGCCCTAAACTTTGGGGTGCCTGTGTCTTGCTGATTTTTAGTTTTCCCAATTTATACGCCCATGAGTGGACGTGCCCTATGCTCCCTAAGCTGTGTTTTTTCGATGTTTCAGGACACACCGTACACTTCTCCAGAGTGACTGTTGGCAATTTACATCCTGCCCATCAGCGTAGCAAGGCTGCCATTTCTCCATGGCCTGTCCTGCATTTCTGGTTTTGACACTTTTTGCAGCATGGCCCTTTTGACCGATGGGAAGCGAGACTTCTTTGTAGCGCTGATTTGCCTTTTCAGGTTGCTTGGTTGGCCAAAAAGGGCGTATGCGTTTTTTCCTGAATATATTCAGGAAAAAACGCATACGCCCTTTTTGGCCAAGGGCATCATTGTCGACGTTTTGCCGCTTTTCATGTGCTTTAAAGGCGATTCGAATCTACCTCCTGAAATCTGTTTTCTGCAATTCTGCCTTGCTTTCAAATCCTCTTCGTTGCCTTCCCTCAATATATCTGTGGATGAGAGTTATCATTTATAACTCTGCGGGTTTGTGAATTGCAGTGTCCCTGAGCTCCATTTTTCAACTCGCTTTTTTGGGAGCTGGCCGCAAAAGCACGGGATTGCCTCAGGCACTATTGTGCTTCTGGGCGGCAGGCTGAGCCTGTGATTAATTCTTCTTCCTGATGGGAAATTAGAGTGACCTGTGCCTGTCCCAACACCTAGATCTAGTCTCTCATTGGTTGCCCCTCTTCCCGTTCATCCCCAGGACAAATTGCAACCTGTACAGAACAGGAGGTTAAAGGTGCTGATTCTCCAAGTAGGGAGATTGTTAGTAAAGTAGCTGGAATGGCGAACCCGAGCACAAGGAGATGAGAAATGAGGTGCGTTTTAGAAACCTTTCAAAATCACACGGTGTACCATCTTCTGTGTTTCTCATGCATGTTTTCGATGTAGGAAGATGCCCTTGAACCTGGAGACTTGGGACACATGGGATGGGTACCACGCAGTATTACTTTAAAGGGTCTGCATTTGCTCACCCAACCTAACCCAACCTTTCAGCCCCAAGAGTGTCCACCCTTATGTCTCATCCAGCTGTGCGTGTAGATATGGTCAATCCAGGTTGCATCACAGCCTCTGAACGAATTTTGTAAGAATTTCTCTCTCTTTCACTGTCTTTGTTTTACGGGTTTTTAAAAGTAATTTATTTTTATAATGGGGTTTAGCTGCTTTTCACGGCTGTGTTTATGCGGCTTTACACCCACTTGACTCACTTCCAGACATATATCAATACATAGGTTTTAAGATTCTTACTAGTCACATATATTCTTGTGCGGTGAATAGGGGGTGTTGAGTCCAGTTCACTGAGCAAGGAGTAGGTCTTGTCTATTACATATTGGGTGTATGGAACGGTATCTGAGCGAATTTGAACCCCTTGTTTTATGCATCACCCCACGTCACCTTTCCCGTTAAGCAGCCATAGTGTGTTTTCTAAACGTGTGACTCTGTTCTGTTTTGTAATTCAGTTCAATGTAGCGGTTTTTACATTCCCTCTATAAGTGATAGCTTATGATAAGTGTCTTTTTCTGTGTGACTTATTTCACTTAGAATCGTCGTACCTAACTCCACTCATCTTGCTTCTACTAGCCTTATGACATTGATTTCATGTCTGAGTGATATTCCATTGTACATAAGGACCACGACTTCTTTATCCATTTTTCTCTTTCCTGGGATATTTAAGTTGTCATGAAGTGGAGGTTCTTGTCAACAGAGCAGCCCTAAACTTTGGGGTGCCTGTGTCTTGCTGATTTTTCTTTTTCCCAATTTATACGCCCATGAGTGGACGTGCCGTACGCTCCCTAAGCTGTGTTTTTTCGATGTTTCAGGACACACCATACACTTCTCCAGAGTGGCTGCTGGCAATTAACATCCCGCCCATCAGCGTAGCAAGGCTGCCATTTCTCCATGGCCTGTCCTGCATTTCTGGTTTTGACACTTTTTGCAGCATGGCCCTTTTGGCCGATGGGAAGCGAGACTTCTTTGTAGCGCTGATTTGCCTTTCCAGGTTGCTTGGTTGGCCAAAAAGGGCGTATGCGTTTTTTCCTGAATATATTCAGGAAAAAACGCATATGCCCTTTTTAGCCAAGGGCATCATTGTCGACCTTTTGCCGCTTTTCATGTGCCTTAAAGGCGATTCGAATCTACCTCCTGAAATCTGTTTCCTGCAATTCTGCATTGCTTTCAAATCCTCTTCGTTGCCTTCCCTCAATATATCTGTGGATGAGAGTTATCACTTATAACTCTGCGGGTGTGTGAATTGCAGTGTCCCTGAGCTCCATTTTTCAACTGTCTTTTTTGAGAGCTGGCCGCAAAAGCACGGGATTGCCTCAGGCCCTATTCTGCTTCCTGGCAACAGGCTGAGCCTGTGGTTAATTCTTCTTCCTGATGGGAAAATAGAGTGACCTGTGCCTGTCCCAACCCCTAGATCTAGTCTCTCATTGGTTGCCCCTCTTCCCGTTCATCCTCAGGACAAATTGCAACCTGTACAGAACAGGAGGTTAAAGGTGCTGATCCTCCAAGTAGGGAGATTGCTAGTAAAGTAGCTGGAATGGCGAACCCGAGCACAAGGAGATGAGAAATGAGGTGCGTTTTAGAAACCTTTCAAAATCACACGGTGTACCTTCTTCTGGGTTCCTCATGCAAGATTTCGATGTAGGAAGATGCCCTTGAACCTGGAGATTTGGGACCCATGGGATGGGTACCATGCAGTATTACTTTAAAGGGTCTGCGTTTGCTCACCCAACCTCACCCAACCTCTCAGCCCCAAGAGTGTCCACCCTTATGTCTCATCCAGCTGTGGGTCTAGATATGGTCAATCCAGGTTGCATCACAGCCCCTGAACGAATTTTGTAAGAATTTGTCTCTCTTTCACTGTCTTTGTTTTACGGGTTTTTAAAAGTAATTTATTTTTATAATGGGGTTTATCTGCTTTTCACGGCTGTGTTTATGCGGATTTACACCCACTTGACTCACTTCCAGACAGATATCAATACATAGGTTTTAAGATTGTTACTAGTCACATATATTCTTGTGCGGTGAATAGGGGGTGTTGAGTCCAGTTCACTGAGCAAGGAGTAGGTCTTGTCTATTACATATTGGGTGTATGGAACGGTATCTGAGCGAATTTGAACCCCTTGTTTTATGCATCACCCCACCTCACCTTTCCCGTTAAGCAGCCATAGTGTGTTTTCTAAACGTGTGATTCTGTTCTGTTCTGTAATTCAGTTCAAGTGTAGCAGGTTTTTACATTCCCTCTATAAGTGATAGCTTATGATAAGTGTCTTTTTCTGTGTGACTTATTTCACTTAGAATCGTCGTACCTAAGTCCACTCATCTTGCTTCTACTAGCCTTATGACATTGATTTCATGTCTGAGTGATATTGCATTGTACATAAGGACCACAACTTCTTTATCCATTTTTCTCTTTCCTGGGATATTTAAGGTGTCATGAAGTGGAGGTTCTTGTCAACAGAGCAGCCCTAAACTTTGGGGTGCCTGTGTCTTGCTGATTTTTAGTTTTCCCAATTTATACGCCCATGAGTGGACTTGCCCTATGCTCCCTAAGCTGTGTTTTTTCGATGTTTCAGGACACACCGTACACTTCTCCAGAGTGGCTGTTGGCAATTTACATCCCGCCCATCAGCGTAGCAAGGCTGCCATTTCTCCATGGCCTGTCCTGCATTTCTGGTTTTGACACTTTTTGCAGCATGGCCCTTTTGACCGATGGGAAGCGAGACTTCTTTGTAGCGCTGATTTGCCTTTTCAGGTTGCTTGGTTGGCCAAAAAGGGCGTATGCGTTTTTTCCTGAATATATTCAGGAAAAAACGCATACGCCCTTTTTGGCCAAGGGCATCATTGTCGACGTTTTGCCGCTTTTCATGTGCATTAAAGGCGATTCGAATCTACCTCCTGAAATCTGTTTTCTGCAATTCTGCCTTGCTTTCAAATCCTCTTCGTTGCCTTCCCTCAATATATCTGTGGATGAGAGTTATCATTTATAACTCTGCGGGTTTGTGAATTGCAGTGTCCCTGAGCTCCATTTTTCAACTCGCTTTTTTGGGAGCTGGCCGCAAAAGCGCGGGATTGCCTCAGGCCCTATTGTGCTTCTGGGCGGCAGGCTGAGCCTGTGATTAATTCTTCTTCCTGATGGGAAATTAGAGTGACCTGTGCCTGTCCCAACACCTAGATCTAGTCTCTCATTGGTTGCCCCTCTTCCCGTTCATCCCCAGGACAAATTGCAACCTGTACAGAACAGGAGGTTAAAGGTGCTGATTCTCCAAGTAGGGAGATTGCTAGTAAAGTAGCTGGAATGGCGAACCCGAGCACAAGGAGATGAGAAATGAGGTGCGTTTTAGAAACCTTTCAAAATCACACGGTGTACCATCTTCTGAGTTTCTCATGCATGTTTTCGATGTAGGAAGATGCCCTTGAACCTGGAGACTTGGGACCCATGGGATGGGTACCACGCAGTATTACTTTAAAGGGTCTGCGTTTGCTCACCCAACCTAACCCAACCTTTCAGCCCCAAGAGTGTCCACCCTTATGTCTCATCCACCTGTGCATGTAGATATGGTCAATCCAGGTTGCATCACAGCCTCTGAACGAATTTTGTAAGAATTTCTCTCTCTTTCACTGTCTTTGTTTTATGGGTTTTTAAAAGTAATTTATTTTTATAATGGGGTTTAGTTGCTTTTCACGGCTGTGTTTATGCGGCTTTACACCCACTTGACTCACTTCCAGACATATATCAATACATAGGTTTTAAGATTCTTACTAGTCACCTATATTCTTGTGCGGTGAATAGGGGGTGTTGAGTCCAGTTCACTGAGCAAGGAATAGGTCTTGTCTATTACATATTGGGTGTATGGAACGGTATCTGAGCGAATTTGAACCCCTTGTTTTATGCATCACCCCA
Organism: Eschrichtius robustus; assembly: GCF_028021215.1. Lineage (NCBI taxonomy): Eukaryota > Metazoa > Chordata > Mammalia > Artiodactyla > Eschrichtiidae > Eschrichtius > Eschrichtius robustus. The sequence continues at coordinate 112,137 of NW_027175312.1, forward strand.
CCTCACCTTTCCCGTTAAGCAGCCATAGTGTGTTTTCTAAACGTGTGACTCTGTTCTGTTTTGTAATTCAGTTCAAGTGTAGCGGTTTTTACATTTCCTCTATAAGTGATAGCTTATGATAAGTGTCTTTTTCTGTGTGACTTATTTCACTTAGAATCGTCGTACCTAACTCCACTCATCTTGCTTCTACTAGCCTTATGACATTGATTTCATGTCTGAGTGATATTCCATTGTACATAAGGACCACGACTTCTTTATCCATTTTTCTCTTTCCTGGGATATTTAAGTTGTCATGAAGTGGAGGTTCTTGTCAACAGAGCAGCCCTAAACTTTGGGGTGCCTGTGTCTTGCTGATTTTTCTTTTTCCCAATTTATACGCCCATGAGTGGACGTGCCGTACGCTCCCTAAGCTGTGTTTTTTCGATGTTTCAGGACACACCATACACTTCTCCAGAGTGGCTGCTGGCAATTAACATCCCGCCCATCAGCGTAGCAAGGCTGCCATTTCTCCATGGCCTGTCCTGCATTTCTGGTTTTGACACTTTTTGCAGCATGGCCCTTTTGGCCGATGGGAAGCGAGACTTCTTTGTAGCGCTGATTTGCCTTTCCAGGTTGCTTGGTTGGCCAAAAAGGGCGTATGCGTTTTTTCCTGAATATATTCAGGAAAAAACGCATATGCCCTTTTTAGCCAAGGGCATCATTGTCGACCTTTTGCCGCTTTTCATGTGCCTTAAAGGCGATTCGAATCTACCTCCTGAAATCTGTTTCCTGCAATTCTGCCTTGCTTTCAAATCCTCTTCGTTGCCTTCCCTCAATATATCTGTGGATGAGAGTTATCACTTATAACTCTGCGGGTTTGTGAATTGCAGTGTCCCTGAGCTCCATTTTTCAACTGTCTTTTTTGAGAGCTGGCCGCAAAAGCACGGGATTGCCTCAGGCCCTATTCTGGTTCCTGGCAACAGGCTGAGCCTGTGGTTAATTCTTCTTCCTGATGGGAAAATAGAGTGACCTGTGCCTGTCCCAACCCCTAGATCTAGTCTCTCATTGGTTGCCCCTCTTCCCGTTCATCCTCAGGACAAATTGCAACCTGTACAGAACAGGAGGTTAAAGGTGCTGATCCTCCAAGTAGGGAGATTGCTAGTAAAGTAGCTGGAATGGCGAACCCGAGCACAAGGAGATGAGAAATGAGGTGCGTTTTAGAAACCTTTCAAAATCACACGGTGTACCTTCTTCTGGGTTCCTCATGCAAGATTTCGATGTAGGAAGATGCCCTTGAACCTGGAGATTTGGGACCCATGGGATGGGTACCATGCAGTATTACTTTAAAGGGTCTGCGTTTGCTCACCCAACCTCACCCAACCTCTCAGCCCCAAGAGTGTCCACCCTTATGTCTCATCCAGCTGTGGGTCTAGATATGGTCAATCCAGGTTGCATCACAGCCCCTGAACGAATTTTGTAAGAATTTGTCTCTCTTTCACTGTCTTTGTTTTACGGGTTTTTAAAAGTAATTTATTTTTATAATGGGGTTTATCTGCTTTTCACGGCTGTGTTTATGCGGATTTACACCCACTTGACTCACTTCCAGACAGATATCAATACATAGGTTTTAAGATTGTTACTAGTCACATATATTCTTGTGCGGTGAATAGGGGGTGTTGAGTCCAGTTCACTGAGCAAGGAGTAGGTCTTGTCTATTACATATTGGGTGTATGGAACGGTATCTGAGCGAATTTGAACCCCTTGTTTTATGCATCACCCCACCTCACCTTTCCCGTTAAGCAGCCATAGTGTGTTTTCTAAACGTGTGATTCTGTTCTGTTCTGTAATTCAGTTCAAGTGTAGCAGGTTTTTACATTCCCTCTATAAGTGATAGCTTATGATAAGTGTCTTTTTCTGTGTGACTTATTTCACTTAGAATCGTCGTACCTAAGTCCACTCATCTTGCTTCTACTAGCCTTATGACAATGATTTCATGTCTGAGTGATATTGCATTGTACATAAGGACCACAACTTCTTTATCCATTTTTCTCTTTCCTGGGATATTTAAGGTGTCATGAAGTGGAGGTTCTTGTCAACAGAGCAGCCCTAAACTTTGGGGTGCCTGTGTCTTGCTGATTTTTAGTTTTCCCAATTTATACGCCCATGAGTGGACGTGCCCTATGCTCCCTAAGCTGTGTTTTTTCGATGTTTCAGGACACACCGTACACTTCTCCAGAGTGGCTGTTGGCAATTTACATCCCGCCCATCAGCGTAGCAAGGCTGCCATTTCTCCATGGCCTGTCCTGCATTTCTGGTTTTGACACTTTTTGCAGCATGGCCCTTTTGACCGATGGGAAGCGAGACTTCTTTGTAGCGCTGATTTGCCTTTTCAGGTTGCTTGGTTGGCCAAAAAGGGCGTATGCGTTTTTTCCTGAATATATTCAGGAAAAAACGCATACGCCCTTTTTGGCCAAGGGCATCATTGTCGACGTTTTGCCGCTTTTCATGTGCATTAAAGGCGATTCGAATCTACCTCCTGAAATCTGTTTTCTGCAATTCTGCCTTGCTTTCAAATCCTCTTCGTTGCCTTCCCTCAATATATCTGTGGATGAGAGTTATCATTTATAACTCTGCGGGTTTGTGAATTGCAGTGTCCCTGAGCTCCATTTTTCAACTCGCTTTTTTGGGAGCTGGCCGCAAAAGCACGGGATTGCCTCAGGCCCTATTGTGCTTCTGGGCGGCAGGCTGAGCCTGTGATTAATTCTTCTTCCTGATGGGAAATTAGAGTGACCTGTGCCTGTCCCAACACCTAGATCTAGTCTCTCATTGGTTGCCCCTCTTCCCGTTCATCCTCAGGACAAATTGCAACCTTTACAGAACAGGAGGTTAAAGGTGCTGATTCTCCAAGTAGGGAGATTGCTAGTAAAGTAGCTGGAATGGCGAACCCGAGCACAAGGAGATGAGAAATGAGGTGCGTTTTAGAAACCTTTCAAAATCACACGGTGTACCATCTTCTGAGTTTCTCATGCATGTTTTCGATGTAGGAAGATGCCCTTGAACCTGGAGACTTGGGACCCATGGGATGGGTACCACGCAGTATTACTTTAAAGGGTCTGCGTTTGCTCACCCAACCTAACCCAACCTTTCAGCCCCAAGAGTGTCCACCCTTATGTCTCATCCACCTGTGCGTGTAGATATGGTCAATCCAGGTTGCATCACAGCCTCTGAACGAATTTTGTAAGAATTTCTCTCTCTTTCACTGTCTTTGTTTTATGGGTTTTTAAAAGTAATTTATTTTTATAATGGGGTTTAGTTGCTTTTCACGGCTGTGTTTATGCGGCTTTACACCCACTTGACTCACTTCCAGACATATATCAATACATAGGTTTTAAGATTCTTACTAGTCACCTATATTCTTGTGCGGTGAATAGGGGGTGTTGAGTCCAGTTCACTGAGCAAGGAGTAGGTCTTGTCTATTACATATTGGGTGTATGGAACGGTATGTGAGCGAATTTGAACCCCTTGTTTTATGCATCACCCCACCTCACCTTTCCCGTTAAGCAGCCATAGTGTGTTTTCTAAACGTGTGACTCTGTTCTGTTTTGTAATTCAGTTCAAGTGTAGCGGTTTTTACATTCCCTCTATAAGTGATAGCTTATGATAAGTGTCTTTTTCTGTGTGACTTATTTCACTTAGAATCGTCGTACCTAACTCCACTTATCTTGCTTCTACTAGCCTTATGACATTGATTTCATGTCTGAGTGATATTCCATTGTACATAAGGACCACGACTTCTTTATCCATTTTTCTCTTTCCTGGGATATTTAAGTTGTCATGAAGTGGAGGTTCTTGTCAACAGAGCAGCCCTAAACTTTGGGGTGCCTGTGTCTTGCTGATTTTTCTTTTTCCCAATTTATACGCCCATGAGTGGACGTGCCGTACGCTCCCTAAGCTGTGTTTTTTCGATGTTTCAGGACACACCATACACTTCTCCAGAGTGGCTGCTGGCAATTAACATCCCGCCCATCAGCGTAGCAAGGCTGCCATTTCTCCATGGCCTGTCCTGCATTTCTGGTTTTGACACTTTTTGCAGCATGGCCCTTTTGGCCGATGGGAAGCGAGACTTCTTTGTAGCGCTGATTTGCCTTTCCAGGTTGCTTGGTTGGCCAAAAAGGGCGTATGCGTTTTTTCCTGAATATATTCAGGAAAAAACGCATACGCCCTTTTTGGCCAAGGGCATCATTGTCGACGTTTTGCCGCTTTTCATGTGCCTTAAAGGCGATTCGAATCTACCTCCTGAAATCTGTTTCCTGCAATTCTGCCTTGCTTTCAAATCCTCTTCGTTGCCTTCCCTCAATATATCTGTGGATGAGAGTTATCACTTATAACTCTGCGGGTTTGTGAATTGCAGTGTCCCTGAGCTCCATTTTTCAACTGTCTTTTTTGAGAGCTGGCCGCAAAAGCACGGGATTGCCTCAGGCCCTATTCTGGTTCCTGGCAGCAGGCTGAGCCTGTGGTTAATTCTTCTTCCTGATGGGAAAATAGAGTGACCTGTGCCTGTCCCAACACCTAGATCTAGTCTCTCATTGGTTGCCCCTCTTCCCGTTCATCCTCAGGACAAATTGCAACCTGTACAGAACAGGAGGTTAAAGGTGCTGATTCTCCAAGTAGGGAGATTGCTAGTGAAGTAGCTGGAATGGCGAACCCGAGCACAAGGAGATGAGAAATGAGGTGCGTTTTAGAAACCTTTCAAAATCACACGGTGTACCTTCTTCTGGGTTCCTCATGCAAGATTTCGATGTAGGAAGATGCCCTTGAACCTGGAGATTTGGGACCCATGGGATGGGTACCATGCAGTATTACTTTAAAGGGTCTGCGTTTGCTCACCCAACCTCACCCAACCTCTCAGCCCCAAGAGTGTCCACCCTTATGTCTCATCCAGCTGTGGGTCTAGATATGGTCAATCCAGGTTGCATCACAGCCCCTGAACGAATTTTGTAAGAATTTCTCTCTCTTTCACTGTCTTTGTTTTACGGGTTTTTAAAAGTAATTTATTTTTATAATGGGGTTTAGCTGCTTTTCACGGCTGTGTTTATGCGGATTTACACCCACTTGACTCACTTTCAGACAGATATCAATACATAGGTTTTAAGATTGTTACTAGTCACATATATTCTTGTGCTGTGAATAGGGGGTGTTGAGTCCAGTTCACTGAGCAAGGAGTAGGTCTTGTCTATTACATATTGGGTGTATGGAACGGTATCTGAGCGAATTTGAACCCCTTGTTTTATGCATCACCCCACGTCACCTTTCCCGTTAAGCAGCCATAGTGTGTTTTCTAAACGTGTGACTCTGTTCTGTTTTGTAATTCAGTTCAAGTGTAGCGGTTTTTACATTCCCTCTATAAGTGATATCTTATGATCAGTGTCTTTTTCTGTGTGACTTATTTCACTTAGAATCGTCATACCTAAATCCACTCATCTTGCTTCTACTAGCCTTATGACATTGATTTCATGTCTGAGTGATATTCCTTTGTACATAAGGACCACAACTTCTTTATCCATTTTTCTCTTTCCTGGGATATTTAAGGTGTCATGAAGTGGAGGTTCTTGTCAACAGAGCAGCCCTAAACTTTGGGGTGCCTGTGTCTTGCTGATTTTTCTTTTTCCCAATTTATACGCCCATGAGTGGACGTGCCGTACGCTCCCTAAGCTGTGTTTTTTCGATGTTTCAGGACACACCATACACTTCTCCAGAGTGGCTGCTGGCAATTAACATCCCGCCCATCAGCGTAGCAAGGCTGCCATTTCTCCATGGCCTGTCCTGCATTTCTGGTTTTGACACTTTTTGCAGCATGGCCCTTTTGGCCGATGGGAAGCGAGACTTCTTTGTAGCGCTGATTTGCCTTTCCAGGTTGCTTCGTTGGCCAAAAAGGGCGTATGCGTTTTTTCCTGAATATATTCAGGAAAAAACGCATATGCCCTTTTTAGCCAAGGGCATCATTGTCGACCTTTTGCCGCTTTTCATGTGCCTTAAAGGCGATTCGAATCTACCTCCTGAAATCTGTTTCCTGCAATTCTGCCTTGCTTTCAAATCCTCTTCGTTGCCTTCCCTCAATATATCTGTGGATGAGAGTTATCACTTATAACTCTGCGGGTTTGTGAATTGCAGTGTCCCTGAGCTCCATTTTTCAACTGTCTTTTTTGAGAGCTGGCCGCAAAAGCACGGGATTGCCTCAGGCCTTATTCTGGTTCCTGGCAACAGGCTGAGCCTGTGGTTAATTCTTCTTCCTGATGGGAAAATAGAGTGACCTGTGCCTGTCCCAACCCCTAGATCTAGTCTCTCATTGGTTGACCCTCTTCCCGTTCATCCTCAGGACAAATTGCAACCTGTACAGAACAGGAGGTTAAAGGTGCTGATCCTCCAAGTAGGGAGATTGCTAGTAAAGTAGCTGGAATGGCGAACCCGAGCACAAGGAGATGAGAAATGAGGTGCGTTTTAGAAACCTTTCAAAATCACACGGTGTACCTTCTTCTGGGTTCCTCATGCAAGATTTCGATGTAGGAAGATGCCCTTGAACCTGGAGATTTGGGACCCATGGGATGGGTACCATGCAGTATTACTTTAAAGGGTCTGCGTTTGCTCACCCAACCTCACCCAACCTCTCAGCCCCAAGAGTGTCCACCCTTATGTCTCATCCAGCTGTGGGTCTAGATATGGTCAATCCAGGTTGCATCACAGCCCCTGAACGAATTTTGTAAGAATTTCTCTCTCTTTCACTGTCTTTGTTTTACGGGTTTTTAAAAGTAATTTATTTTTATAATGGGGTTTAGCTGCTTTTCACGGCTGTGTTTATGCGGATTTACACCCACTTGACTCACTTTCAGACAGATATCAATACATAGGTTTTAAGATTGTTACTAGTCACATATATTCTTGTGCTGTGAATAGGGGGTGTTGAGTCCAGTTCACTGAGCAAGGAGTAGGTCTTGTCTATTACATATTGGGTGTATGGAACGGTATCTGAGCGAATTTGAACCCCTTGTTTTATGCATCACCCCACCTCACCTTTCCCGTTAAGCAGCCATAGTGTGTTTTCTAAACGTGTGACTCTGTTCTGTTTTGTAATTCAGTTCAAGTGTAGCGGTTTTTACATTCCCTCTATAAGTGATATCTTATGATAAGTGTCTTTTTCTGTGTGACTTATTTCACTTAGAATCGTCATACCTAAATCCACTCATCTTGCTTCTACTAGCCTTATGACATTGATTTCATTTCTGAGTGATATTACTTTGTACATAAGGACCACAACTTCTTTATCCATTTTTCTCTTTCCTGGGATATTTAAGGTGTCATGAAGTGGAGGTTCTTGTCAACAGAGCAGCCCTAAACTTTGGGGTGCCTGTGTCTTGCTGATTTTTCTTTTTCCCAATTTATACGCCCATGAGTGGACGTGCCGTACGCTCCCTAAGCTGTGTTTTTTCGATGTTTCAGGACACACCATACACTTCTCCAGAGTGGCTGCTGGCAATTAACATCCCGCCCATCAGCGTAGCAAGGCTGCCATTTCTCCATGGCCTGTCCTGCATTTCTGGTTTTGACACTTTTTGCAGCATGGCCCTTTTGGCCGATGGGAAGCGAGACTTCTTTGTAGCGCTGATTTGCCTTTCCAGGTTGCTTCGTTGGCCAAAAAGGGCGTATGCGTTTTTTCCTGAATATATTCAGGAAAAAACGCATATGCCCTTTTTAGCCAAGGGCATCATTGTCGACCTTTTGCCGCTTTTCATGTGCCTTAAAGGCGATTCGAATCTACCTCCTGAAATCTGTTTCCTGCAATTCTGCCTTGCTTTCAAATCCTCTTCGTTGCCTTCCCTCAATATATCTGTGGATGAGAGTTATCACTTATAACTCTGCGGGTTTGTGAATTGCAGTGTCCCTGAGCTCCATTTTTCAACTGTCTTTTTTGAGAGCTGGCCGCAAAAGCACGGGATTGCCTCAGGCCCTATTCTGGTTCCTGGCAACAGGCTGAGCCTGTGGTTAATTCTTCTTCCTGATGGGAAAATAGAGTGACCTGTGCCTGTCCCAACCCCTAGATCTAGTCTCTCATTGGTTGACCCTCTTCCCGTTCATCCTCAGGACAAATTGCAACCTGTACAGAACAGGAGGTTAAAGGTGCTGATCCTCCAAGTAGGGAGATTGCTAGTAAAGTAGCTGGAATGGCGAACCCGAGCACAAGGAGATGAGAAATGAGGTGCGTTTTAGAAACCTTTCAAAATCACACGGTGTACCTTCTTCTGGGTTCCTCATGCAAGATTTCGATGTAGGAAGATGCCCTTGAACCTGGAGATTTGGGACCCATGGGATGGGTACCATGCAGTATTACTTTAAAGGGTCTGCGTTTGCTCACCCAACCTCACCCAACCTCTCAGCCCCAAGAGTGTCCACCCTTATGTCTCATCCAGCTGTGGGTCTAGATATGGTCAATCCAGGTTGCATCACAGCCCCTGAACGAATTTTGTAAGAATTTGTCTCTCTTTCACTGTCTTTGTTTTACGGGTTTTTAAAAGTAATTTATTTTTATAATGGGGTTTATCTGCTTTTCACGGCTGTGTTTATGCGGATTTACACCCACTTGACTCACTTCCAGACAGATATCAATACATAGGTTTTAAGATTGTTACTAGTCACATATATTCTTGTGCGGTGAATACGGGGTGTTGAGTCCAGTTCACTGAGCAAGGAGTAGGTCTTGTCTATTACATATTGGGTGTATGGAACGGTATCTGAGCGAATTTGAACCCCTTGTTTTATGCATCACCCCACCTCACCTTTCCCGTTAAGCAGCCATAGTGTGTTTTCTAAACGTGTGATTCTGTTCTGTTCTGTAATTCAGTTCAAGTGTAGCAGGTTTTTACATTCCCTCTATAAGTGATAGCTTATGATAAGTGTCTTTTTCTGTGTGACTTATTTCACTTAGAATCGTCGTACCTAAGTCCACTCATCTTGCTTCTACTAGCCTTATGACATTGATTTCATGTCTGAGTGATATTGCATTGTACATAAGGACCACAACTTCTTTATCCATTTTTCTCTTTCCTGGGATATTTAAGGTGTCATGAAGTGGAGGTTCTTGTCAACAGAGCAGCCCCAAACTTTGGGGTGCCTGTGTCTTGCTGATTTTTAGTTTTCCCAATTTATACGCCCATGAGTGGACGTGCCCTATGCTCCCTAAGCTGTGGTTTTTCGATGTTTCAGGACACACCGTACACTTCTCCAGAGTGACTGTTGGCAATTTACATCCTGCCCATCAGCGTAGCAAGGCTGCCATTTCTCCATGGCCTGTCCTGCATTTCTGGTTTTGACACTTTTTGCAGCATGGCCCTTTTGACCGATGGGAAGCGAGACTTCTTTGTAGCGCTGATTTGCGTTTTCTGGTTGCTTGGTTGGCCAAAAAGGGCGTATGCGTTTTTTCCTGAATATATTCAGGAAAAAACGCATACGCCCTTTTTGGCCAAGGGCATCATTGTCGACGTTTTGCCGCTTTTCATGTGCTTTAAAGGCGATTCGAATCTACCTCCTGAAATCTGTTTTCTGCAATTCTGCCTTGCTTTCAAATCCTCTTCGTTGCCTTCCCTCAATATATCTGTGGATGAGAGTTATCATTTATAACTCTGCGGGTTTGTGAATTGCAGTGTCCCTGAGCTCCATTTTTCAACTCGCTTTTTTGGGAGCTGGCCGCAAAAGCGCGGGATTGCCTCAGGCCCTATTGTGCTTCTGGGCGGCAGGCTGAGCCTGTGATTAATTCTTCTTCCTGATGGGAAATTAGAGTGACCTGTGCCTGTCCCAACACCTAGATCTAGTCTCTCATTGGTTGCCCCTCTTCCCGTTCATCCCCAGGACAAATTGCAACCTGTACAGAACAGGAGGTTAAAGGTGCTGATTCTCCAAGTAGGGAGATTGCTAGTAAAGTAGCTGGAATGGCGAACCCGAGCACAAGGAGATGAGAAATGAGGTGCGTTTTAGAAACCTTTCAAAATCACACGGTGTACCATCTTCTGAGTTTCTCATGCATGTTTTCGATGTAGGAAGATGCCCTTGAACCTGGAGACTTGGGACCCATGGGATGGGTACCACGCAGTATTACTTTAAAGGGTCTGCGTTTGCTCACCCAACCTAACCCAACCTTTCAGCCCCAAGAGTGTCCACCCTTATGTCTCATCCACCTGTGCGTGTAGATATGGTCAATCCAGGTTGCATCACAGCCTCTGAACGAATTTTGTAAGAATTTCTCTCTCTTTCACTGTCTTTGTTTTATGGGTTTTTAAAAGTAATTTATTTTTATAATGGGGTTTAGTTGCTTTTCACGGCTGTGTTTATGCGGCTTTACACCCACTTGACTCACTTCCAGACATATATCAATACATAGGTTTTAAGATTCTTACTAGTCACCTATATTCTTGTGCGGTGAATAGGGGGTGTTGAGTCCAGTTCACTGAGCAAGGAGTAGGTCTTGTCTATTACATATTGGGTGTATGGAACGGTATCTGAGCGAATTTGAACCCCTTGTTTTATGCATCACCCCACCTCACCTTTCCCGTTAAGCAGCCATAGTGTGTTTTCTAAACGTGTGACTCTGTTCTGTTTTGTAATTCAGTTCAAGTGTAGCGGTTTTTACATTCCCTCTATAAGTGATAGCTTATGATAAGTGTCTTTTTCTGTGTGACTTATTTCACTTAGAATCGTCGTACCTAACTCCACTCATCTTGCTTCTACTAGCCTTATGACATTGATTTCATGTCTGAGTGATATTCCATTGTACATAAGGACCACGACTTCTTTATCCATTTTTCTCTTTCCTGGGATATTTAAGTTGTCATGAAGTGGAGGTTCTTGTCAACAGAGCAGCCCTAAACTTTGGGGTGCCTGTGTCTTGCTGATTTTTCTTTTTCCCAATTTATACGCCCATGAGTGGACGTGCCGTACGCTCCCTAAGCTGTGTTTTTTCGATGTTTCAGGACACACCATACACTTCTCCAGAGTGGCTGCTGGCAATTAACATCCCGCCCATCAGCGTAGCAAGGCTGCCATTTCTCCATGGCCTGTCCTGCATTTCTGGTTTTGACACTTTTTGCAGCATGGCCCTTTTGGCCGATGGGAAGCGAGACTTCTTTGTAGCGCTGATTTGCCTTTCCAGGATGCTTCGTTGGCCAAAAAGGGCGTATGCGTTTTTTCCTGAATATATTCAGGAAAAAACGCATATGCCCTTTTTAGCCAAGGGCATCATTGTCGACCTTTTGCCGCTTTTCATGTGCCTTAAAGGCGATTCGAATCTACCTCCTGAAATCTGTTTTCTGCAATTCTGCCTTGCTTTCAAATCCTCTTCGTTGCCTTCCCTCAATATATCTGTGGATGAGAGTTATCATTTATAACTCTGCGGGTTTGTGAATTGCAGTGTCCCTGAGCTCCATTTTTCAACTCGCTTTTTTGGGAGCTGGCCGCAAAAGCGCGGGATTGCCTCAGGCCCTATTGTGCTTCTGGGCGGCAGGCTGAGCCTGTGATTAATTCTTCTTCCTGATGGGAAATTAGAGTGACCTGTGCCTGTCCCAACACCTAGATCTAGTCTCTCATTGGTTGCCCCTCTTCCCGTTCATCCCCAGGACAAATTGCAACCTGTACAGAACAGGAGGTTAAAGGTGCTGATTCTCCAAGTAGGGAGATTGCTAGTAAAGTAGCTGGAATGGCGAACCCGAGCACAAGGAGATGAGAAATGAGGTGCGTTTTAGAAACCTTTCAAAATCACACGGTGTACCATCTTCTGTGTTTCTCATGCATGTTTTCGATGTAGGAAGATGCCCTTGAACCTGGAGACTTGGGACACATGGGATGGGTACCACGCAGTATTACTTTAAAGGGTCTGCGTTTGCTCACCCAACCTAACCCAACCTTTCAGCCCCAAGAGTGTCCACCCTTATGTCTCATCCAGCTGTGCGTGTAGATATGGTCAATCCAGGTTGCATCACAGCCTCTGAACGAATTTTGTAAGAATTTCTCTCTCTTTCACTGTCTTTGTTTTACGGGTTTTTAAAAGTAATTTATTTTTATAATGGGGATTAGCTGCTTTTCACGGCTGTGTTTATGCGGCTTTACACCCACTTGACTCACTTCCAGACATATATCAATACATAGGTTTTAAGATTCTTACTAGTCACATATATTCTTGTGCGGTGAATAGGGGGTGTTGAGTCCAGTTCACTGAGCAAGGAGTAGGTCTTTTCTATTACATATTGGGTGTATGGAACGGTATCTGAGCGAATTTGAACCCCTTGTTTTATGCATCACCCCACCTCACCTTTCCCGTTAAGCAGCCATAGTGTGTTTTCTAAACGTGTGACTCTGTTCTGTTTTGTAATTCAGTTCAAGTGTAGCGGTTTTTACATTCCCTCTATAAGTGATAGCTTATGATAAGTGTCTTTTTCTGTGTGACTTATTTCACTTAGAATCGTCGTACCTAAGTCCACTCATCTTGCTTCTACTAGCCTTATGACATTGATTTCATGTCTGAGTGATATTGCATTGTACATAAGGACCACAACTTCTTTATCCAATTTCTCTTTCCTGGGATATTTAAGGTGTCATGAAGTGGAGGTTCTTGTCAACAGAGCAGCCCTAAACTTTGGGGTGCCTGTGTCTTGCTGATTTTTAGTTTTCCCAATTTATACGCCCATGAGTGGACGTGCCCTATGCTCCCTAAGCTGTGTTTTTTCGATGTTTCAGGACACACTGTACACTTCTCCAGAGTGGCTGTTGGCAATTTACATCCCGCTCATCAGCGTAGCAAGGCTGCCATTTCTCCATGGCCTGTCCTGCATTTCTGGTTTTGACACTTTTTGCAGCATGGCCCTTTTGACCGATGGGAAGCGAGACTTCTTTGTAGTGCTGATTTGCCTTTCCAGGTTGCTTGGTTGGCCAAAAAGGGCGTATGCGTTTTTTCCTGAATATATTCAGGAAAAAACGCATACGCCCTTTTTGGCCAAGGGCATCATTGTCGACCTTTTGCCGCTTTTCATGTGCTTTAAAGGTGATTCGTATCTACCTCCTGAAATCTGTTTTCTGCAATTCTGCCTTGCTTTCAAATCCTCTTCGTTGCCTTCCCTCAATATATCTGTGGATGAGAGTTATCATTTATAACTCTGCGGGTTTGTGAATTGCAGTGTCCCTGAGCTCCATTTTTCAACTCGCTTTTTTGGGAGCTGGCCGCAAAAGCGCGGGATTGCCTCAGGCCCTATTGTGCTTCTGGGCGGCAGGCTGAGCCTGTGATTAATTCTTCTTCCTGATGGGAAATTAGAGTGACCTGTGCCTGTCCCAACACCTAGATCTAGTCTCTCATTGGTTGCCCCTCTTCCCGTTCATCCCCAGGACAAATTGCAACCTGTACAGAACAGGAGGTTAAAGGTGCTGATTCTCCAAGTAGGGAGATTGCTAGTAAAGTAGCTGGAATGGCGAACCCGAGCACAAGGAGATGAGAAATGAGGTGCGTTTTAGAAACCTTTCAAAATCACACGGTGTACCATCTTCTGAGTTTCTCATGCATGTTTTCGATGTAGGAAGATGCCCTTGAACCTGGAGACTTGGGAACCATGGGATGGGTACCACGCAGTATTACTTTAAAGGGTCTGCGTTTGCTCACCCAACCTAACCCAACCTTTCAGCCCCAAGAGTGTCCACCCTTATGTCTCATCCACCTGTGCGTGTAGATATGGTCAATCCAGGTTGCATCACAGCCTCTGAACGAATTTTGTAAGAATTTCTCTCTCTTTCACTGTCTTTGTTTTATGGGTTTTTAAAAGTAATTTATTTTTATAATGGGGTTTAGTTGCTTTTCACGGCTGTGTTTATGCGGCTTTACACCCACTTGACTCACTTCCAGACATATATCAATACATAGGTTTTAAGATTCTTACTAGTCACCTATATTCTTGTGCGGTGAATAGGGGGTGTTGAGTCCAGTTCACTGAGCAAGGAGTAGGTCTTGTCTATTACATATTGGGTGTATGGAACGGTATCTGAGCGAATTTGAACCCCTTGTTTTATGCATCACCCCACCTCACCTTTCCCGTTAAGCAGCCATAGTGTGTTTTCTAAACGTGTGACTCTGTTCTGTTTTGTAATTCAGTTCAAGTGTAGCGGTTTTTACATTCCCTCTATAAGTGATAGCTTATGATAAGTGTCTTTTTCTGTGTGACTTATTTCACTTAGAATCGTCGTACCTAACTCCACTCATCTTGCTTCTACTAGCCTTATGACATTGATTTCATGTCTGAGTGATATTCCATTGTACATAAGGACCACGACTTCTTTATCCATTTTTCTCTTTCCTGGGATATTTAAGTTGTCATGAAGTGGAGGTTCTTGTCAACAGAGCAGCCCTAAACTTTGGGGTGCCTGTGTCTTGCTGATTTTTCTTTTTCCCAATTTATACGCCCATGAGTGGACGTGCCGTACGCTCCCTAAGCTGTGTTTTTTCGATGTTTCAGGACACACCATACACTTCTCCAGAGTGGCTGCTGGCAATTAACATCCCGCCCATCAGCGTAGCAAGGCTGCCATTTCTCCATGGCCTGTCCTGCATTTCTGGTTTTGACACTTTTTGCAGCATGGCCCTTTTGGCCGATGGGAAGCGAGACTTCTTTGTAGCGCTGATTTGCCTTTCCAGGATGCTTCGTTGGCCAAAAAGGGCGTATGCGTTTTTTCCTGAATATATTCAGGAAAAAACGCATATGCCCTTTTTAGCCAAGGGCATCATTGTCGACCTTTTGCCGCTTTTCATGTGCCTTAAAGGCGATTCGAATCTACCTCCTGAAATCTGTTTTCTGCAATTCTGCCTTGCTTTCAAATCCTCTTCGTTGCCTTCCCTCAATATATCTGTGGATGAGAGTTATCATTTATAACTCTGCGGGTTTGTGAATTGCAGTGTCCCTGAGCTCCATTTTTCAACTCGCTTTTTTGGGAGCTGGCCGCAAAAGCGCGGGATTGCCTCAGGCCCTATTGTGCTTCTGGGCGGCAGGCTGAGCCTGTGATTAATTCTTCTTCCTGATGGGAAATTAGAGTGACCTGTGCCTGTCCCAACACCTAGATCTAGTCTCTCATTGGTTGCCCCTCTTCCCGTTCATCCCCAGGACAAATTGCAACCTGTACAGAACAGGAGGTTAAAGGTGCTGATTCTCCAAGTAGGGAGATTGCTAGTAAAGTAGCTGGAATGGCGAACCCGAGCACAAGGAGATGAGAAATGAGGTGCGTTTTAGAAACCTTTCAAAATCACACGGTGTACCATCTTCTGTGTTTCTCATGCATGTTTTCGATGTAGGAAGATGCCCTTGAACCTGGAGACTTGGGACACATGGGATGGGTACCACGCAGTATTACTTTAAAGGGTCTGCGTTTGCTCACCCAACCTAACCCAACCTTTCAGCCCCAAGAGTGTCCACCCTTATGTCTCATCCAGCTGTGCGTGTAGATATGGTCAATCCAGGTTGCATCACAGCCTCTGAACGAATTTTGTAAGAATTTCTCTCTCTTTCACTGTCTTTGTTTTACGGGTTTTTAAAAGTAATTTATTTTTATAATGGGGATTAGCTGCTTTTCACGGCTGTGTTTATGCGGCTTTACACCCACTTGACTCACTTCCAGACATATATCAATACATAGGTTTTAAGATTCTTACTAGTCACATATATTCTTGTGCGGTGAATAGGGGGTGTTGAGTCCAGTTCACTGAGCAAGGAGTAGGTCTTTTCTATTACATATTGGGTGTATGGAACGGTATCTGAGCGAATTTGAACCCCTTGTTTTATGCATCACCCCACCTCACCTTTCCCGTTAAGCAGCCATAGTGTGTTTTCTAAACGTGTGACTCTGTTCTGTTTTGTAATTCAGTTCAAGTGTAGCGGTTTTTACATTCCCTCTATAAGTGATAGCTTATGATAAGTGTCTTTTTCTGTGTGACTTATTTCACTTAGAATCGTCGTACCTAAGTCCACTCATCTTGCTTCTACTAGCCTTATGACATTGATTTCATGTCTGAGTGATATTGCATTGTACATAAGGACCACAACTTCTTTATCCAATTTCTCTTTCCTGGGATATTTAAGGTGTCATGAAGTGGAGGTTCTTGTCAACAGAGCAGCCCTAAACTTTGGGGTGCCTGTGTCTTGCTGATTTTTAGTTTTCCCAATTTATACGCCCATGAGTGGACGTGCCCTATGCTCCCTAAGCTGTGTTTTTTCGATGTTTCAGGACACACTGTACACTTCTCCAGAGTGGCTGTTGGCAATTTACATCCCGCTCATCAGCGTAGCAAGGCTGCCATTTCTCCATGGCCTGTCCTGCATTTCTGGTTTTGACACTTTTTGCAGCATGGCCCTTTTGACCGATGGGAAGCGAGACTTCTTTGTAGTGCTGATTTGCCTTTCCAGGTTGCTTGGTTGGCCAAAAAGGGCGTATGCGTTTTTTCCTGAATATATTCAGGAAAAAACGCATACGCCCTTTTTGGCCAAGGGCATCATTGTCGACCTTTTGCCGCTTTTCATGTGCTTTAAAGGTGATTCGTATCTACCTCCTGAAATCTGTTTTCTGCAATTCTGCCTTGCTTTCAAATCCTCTTCGTTGCCTTCCCTCAATATATCTGTGGATGAGAGTTATCATTTATAACTCTGCGGGTTTGTGAATTGCAGTGTCCCTGAGCTCCATTTTTCAACTCGCTTTTTTGGGAGCTGGCCGCAAAAGCGCGGGATTGCCTCAGGCCCTATTGTGCTTCTGGGCGGCAGGCTGAGCCTGTGATTAATTCTTCTTCCTGATGGGAAATTAGAGTGACCTGTGCCTGTCCCAACACCTAGATCTAGTCTCTCATTGGTTGCCCCTCTTCCCGTTCATCCCCAGGACAAATTGCAACCTGTACAGAACAGGAGGTTAAAGGTGCTGATTCTCCAAGTAGGGAGATTGCTAGTAAAGTAGCTGGAATGGCGAACCCGAGCACAAGGAGATGAGAAATGAGGTGCGTTTTAGAAACCTTTCAAAATCACACGGTGTACCATCTTCTGAGTTTCTCATGCATGTTTTCGATGTAGGAAGATGCCCTTGAACCTGGAGACTTGGGAACCATGGGATGGGTACCACGCAGTATTACTTTAAAGGGTCTGCGTTTGCTCACCCAACCTAACCCAACCTTTCAGCCCCAAGAGTGTCCACCCTTATGTCTCATCCACCTGTGCGTGTAGATATGGTCAATCCAGGTTGCATCACAGCCTCTGAACGAATTTTGTAAGAATTTCTCTCTCTTTCACTGTCTTTGTTTTATGGGTTTTTAAAAGTAATTTATTTTTATAATGGGGTTTAGTTGCTTTTCACGGCTGTGTTTATGCGGCTTTACACCCACTTGACTCACTTCCAGACATATATCAATACATAGGTTTTAAGATTCTTACTAGTCACCTATATTCTTGTGCGGTGAATAGGGGGTGTTGAGTCCAGTTCACTGAGCAAGGAGTAGGTCTTGTCTATTACATATTGGGTGTATGGAACGGTATCTGAGCGAATTTGAACCCCTTGTTTTATGCATCACCCCACCTCACCTTTCCCGTTAAGCAGCCATAGTGTGTTTTCTAAACGTGTGACTCTGTTCTGTTTTGTAATTCAGTTCAAGTGTAGCGGTTTTTACATTCCCTCTATAAGTGATAGCTTATGATAAGTGTCTTTTTCTGTGTGACTTATTTCACTTAGAATCGTCGTACCTAACTCCACTCATCTTGCTTCTACTAGCCTTATGACATTGATTTCATGTCTGAGTGATATTCCATTGTACATAAGGACCACGACTTCTTTATCCATTTTTCTCTTTCCTGGGATATTTAAGTTGTCATGAAGTGGAGGTTCTTGTCAACAGAGCAGCCCTAAACTTTGGGGTGCCTGTGTCTTGCTGATTTTTCTTTTTCCCAATTTATACGCCCATGAGTGGACGTGCCGTACGCTCCCTAAGCTGTGTTTTTTCGATGTTTCAGGACACACCATACACTTCTCCAGAGTGGCTGCTGGCAATTAACATCCCGCCCATCAGCGTAGCAAGGCTGCCATTTCTCCATGGCCTGTCCTGCATTTCTGGTTTTGACACTTTTTGCAGCATGGCCCTTTTGGCCGATGGGAAGCGAGACTTCTTTGTAGCGCTGATTTGCCTTTCCAGGTTGCTTCGTTGGCCAAAAAGGGCGTATGCGTTTTTTCCTGAATATATTCAGGAAAAAACGCATATGCCCTTTTTAGCCAAGGGCATCATTGTCGACCTTTTGCCGCTTTTCATGTGCCTTAAAGGCGATTCGAATCTACCTCCTGAAATCTGTTTCCTGCAATTCTGCCTTGCTTTCAAATCCTCTTCGTTGCCTTCCCTCAATATATCTGTGGATGAGAGTTATCACTTATAACTCTGCGGGTTTGTGAATTGCAGTGTCCCTGAGCTCCATTTTTCAACTGTCTTTTTTGAGAGCTGGCCGCAAAAGCACGGGATTGCCTCAGGCCCTATTCTGGTTCCTGGCAGCAGGCTGAGCCTGTGGTTAATTCTTCTTCCTGATGGGAAAATAGAGTGACCTGTGCCTGTCCCAACACCTAGATCTAGTCTCTCATTGGTTGCCCCTCTTCCCGTTCATCCTCAGGACAAATTGCAACCTGTACAGAACAGGAGGTTAAAGGTGCTGATCCTCCAAGTAGGGAGATTGCTAGTAAAGTAGCTGGAATGGCGAACCCGAGCACAAGGAGATGAGAAATGAGGTCCGTTTTAGCAACCTTTCAAAATCACACGGTGTACCTTCTTCTGGGTTCCTCATGCAAGATTTCGATGTAGGAAGATGCCCTTGAACCTGGAGATTTGGGACCCATGGGATGGGTACCATGCAGTATTACTTTAAAGGGTCTGCGTTTGCTCACCCAACCTCACCCAACCTCTCAGCCCCAAGAGTGTCCACCCTTATGTCTCATCCAGCTGTGGGTCTAGATATGGTCAATCCAGGTTGCATCACAGCCCCTGAACGAATTTTGTAAGAATTTGTCTCTCTTTCACTGTCTTTGTTTTACGGGTTTTTAAAAGTAATTTATTTTTATAATGGGGTTTATCTGCTTTTCACGGCTGTGTTTATGCGGATTTACACCCACTTGACTCACTTCCAGACAGATATCAATACATAGGTTTTAAGATTGTTACTAGTCACATATATTCTTGTGCGGTGAATAGGGGGTGTTGAGTCCAGTTCACTGAGCAAGGAGTAGGTCTTGTCTATTACATATTGGGTGTATGGAACGGTATCTGAGCGAATTTGAACCCCTTGTTTTATGCATCACCCCACCTCACCTTTCCCTTTAAGCAGCCATAGTGTGTTTTCTAAACGTGTGATTCTGTTCTGTTCTGTAATTCAGTTCAAGTGTAGCAGGTTTTTACATTCCCTCTATAAGTGATAGCTTATGATAAGTGTCTTTTTCTGTGTGACTTATTTCACTTAGAATCGTCGTACCTAAGTCCACTCATCTTGCTTCTACTAGCCTTATGACATTGATTTCATGTCTAAGTGATATTGCATTGTACATAAGGACCACAACTTCTTTATCC
Source organism: Eschrichtius robustus (assembly GCF_028021215.1). Classification (NCBI taxonomy): domain Eukaryota; kingdom Metazoa; phylum Chordata; class Mammalia; order Artiodactyla; family Eschrichtiidae; genus Eschrichtius; species Eschrichtius robustus. The sequence goes on from NW_027175312.1 coordinate 131,758, forward strand.
ATTTTTTTCTTTCCTGGGATATTTAAGGTGTCATGAAGTGGAGGTTCTTGTCAACAGAGCAGCCCTAAACTTTGGGGTGCCTGTGTCTTGCTGATTTTTAGTTTTCCCAATTTATACGCCCATGAGTGGACGTGCCCTATGCTCCCTAAGCTGTGTTTTTTCGATGTTTCAGGACACACCGTACACTTCTCCAGAGAGGCTGTTGGCAATTTACATCCCTCTCATCAGCGTAGCAAGGCTGCCATTTCTCCATGGCCTGTCCTGCATTTCTGGTTTTGACACTTTTTGCAGCATGGCCCTTTTGACCGATGGGAAGCGAGACTTCTTTGTAGCGCTGATTTGCCTTTTCAGGTTGCTTGGTTGGCCAAAAAGGGCGTATGCGTTTTTTCCTGAATATATTCAGGAAAAAACGCATACGCCCTTTTTGGCCAAGGGCATCATTGTCGACGTTTTGCCGCTTTTCATGTGCTTTAAAGGCGATTCGAATCTACCTCCTGAAATCTGTTTTCTGCAATTCTGCCTTGCTTTCAAATCCTCTTCGTTGCCTTCCCTCAATATATCTGTGGATGAGAGTTATCATTTATAACTCTGCGGGTTTCTGAATTGCAGTGTCCCTGAGCTCCATTTTTCAACTCGCTTTTTTGGGAGCTGGCCGCAAAAGCGCGGGATTGCCTCAGGCCCTATTGTGCTTCTGGGCGGCAGGCTGAGCCTGTGATTAATTCTTCTTCCTGATGGGAAGTTAGAGTGACCTGTGCCTGTCCCAACACCTAGATCTAGTCTCTCATTGGTTGCCCCTCTTCCCGTTCATCCCCAGGACAAATTGCAACCTGTACAGAACAGGAGGTTAAAGGTGCTGATTCTCCAAGTAGGGAGATTGCTAGTAAAGTAGCTGGAATGGCGAACCCGAGCACAAGGAGATGAGAAATGAGGTGCGTTTTAGAAACCTTTCAAAATCACACGGTGTACCATCTTCTGAGTTTCTCATGCATGTTTTCGATGGAGGAAGATGCCCTTGAACCTGGAGACATGGGACCCATGGGATGGGTACCACGCAGTATTACTTTAAAGGGTCTGCGTTTGCTCACCCAACCTAACCCAACCTTTCAGCCCCAAGAGTGTCCACCCTTATGTCTCATCCAGCTGTGCGTGTAGATATGGTCAATCCAGGTTGCATCACAGCCTCTGAACGAATTTTGTAAGAATTTCTCTCTCTTTCACTGTCTTTGTTTTACGGGTTTTTAAAAGTAATTTATTTTTATAATGGGGTTTAGCTGCTTTTCACGGCTGTGTTTATGCGGCTTTACACCCACTTGACTCACTTCCAGACATATATCAATACATAGGTTTTAAGATTCTTACTAGTCACCTATATTCTTGTGCGGTGAATAGGGTGTGTTGAGTCCAGTTCACTGAGCAAGGAGTAGGTCTTGTCTATTACATATTGGGTGTATGGAACGGTATCTGAGCGAATTTGAACCCCTTGTTTTATGCATCACCCCACCTCACCTTTCCCGTTAAGCAGCCATAGTGTGTTTTCTAAACGTGTGACTCTGTTCTGTTTTGTAATTCAGTTCAAGTGTAGTGGTTTTTACATTCCCTCTATAAGTGATAGCTTATGATAAGTGTCTTTTTCTGTGTGACTTATTTCACTTAGAATCGTCGTACCTAACTCCACTCATCTTGCTTCGACTAGCCTTATGACATTGATTACATGTCTGAGTGATATTCCATTGTACATAAGGACCACGACTTCTTTATCCATTTTTCTCTTTCCTGGGATATTTAAGTTGTCATGAAGTGGAGGTTCTTGTCAACAGAGCAGCCCTAAACTTTTGGGTGCCTGTGTCTTCCTGATTTTTAGTTTTCCCAATTTATACACCCATGAGTGGAGGTGCCCTATGCTCCCTAAGCTGTGTTTTTTCGATGTTTCAGGACACACCGTACACTTCTCCAGAGTGGCTGTTGGCAATTTACATCCCGCCCATCAGCGTAGCAAGGCTGCCATTTCTCCATGGCCTGTCCTGCATTTCTGGTTTTGACACTTTTTGCAGCATGGCCCTTTTGACCGATGGGAAGCGAGACTTCTTTGTAGCGCTGATTTGCCTTTCCAGGTTGCTTGGTTGGCCAAAAAGGGCATATGCGTTTTTTGCTGAATATATTCAGGAAAAAACGCATACGCCCTTTTTGGCCAAGGGCATCATTTTCCACGTTTTGCCGCTTTTCATGTGCTTGAAAGGTGATTCGAATCTACCTCCTGAAACCTGTTTCCTGCAACTCTGCCTTGCTTTCAAATCCTCTTCGTTGCCTTCCCTCAATATATTTGTGGACGAGAGTTATCATTTATAACTCTGCATGTTTGTGAATTGCAGTGCCCATGTGCTCCATTTTTCAACTGGCTTTTTTCGGAGCTGGCCGCAGAAGCGCGGGATTGCCTCAGGCACTAATCTGGTTCCCGGCGGCAGGCTGAGCCTGTGCTTAATTCTTCTTCCTGATGGGAAAATAGAGTGACCTGTGCCTGTCCCAACACCTACATCTAGTCTCTCATTGGTTGCCCCTCTTCCCGTTCATCCTCAGGACAAATTGCAACCTGTACAGAACCGGAGGTTAAAGGTGTTGATTCTCCAAGTAGGGAGATTGCTAGTAAAGTAGCTGGAATGGCGAACCCGAGCACAAGGAGATGAGAAATGAGGTGCGTTTTAGAAACCTTTCCCGATCACATGATGTACCATCTTCTGGGTTTCTCATGCATGTTTTCAATGCAGGAAGATGCCCTTAAAACTGGAGATTTGTGACCCATGGGATGGGTACCACGCAGTATTACCTTAAAGGGTCTGTGTTTGCTCACCCAACCTCACCAAACCTGTCAGCCCCAAGAGTGTCCACCCTTAGGTCTCATCCAACTGTGTGTCTAGATATTTTCAATCCAGGTTGCATCACAGCCCCTGAATGAATTTTGTAAGAATTTCTCTGTCTTTCACTGTCTTTGTTTCATGGGTTTTTAAAACTAATTTATTTTTATAATGGGGTTTAGCTGCTTTTCACAGCTGTGTTTATGCGGCTTTACACCCACTTGACTCACTTCCAGAGAGATATCAATATATAAGTTTTAAGATTCTCACTAGTCAGATATATTCTTGTGCGGTGAATAGTGGGTGTTGAGTCCAGTTCACTGAGCAAGGAGTAGGTCTTTTCTATTACATATTGGGTGTATGGAACGGTATCTGAGCTAATTTGAAACCCTTGTTTTATGCATCACCCCACGTCACCTTTCCCGTTAAGCAGCCATAGTGTGTTTTCTAAACGTGTGACTCTGTTCTGTTTTGTAATTCAGTTCAAGTGTAGCGGTTTTTACATTCCCTCTATAAGTGATAGCTTTTGATAAGTGTCTTTTTCTGTGTGACTTATTTCACTTAGAATCGTCGTACCTAACTCCACTCATCTTGCTTCTACTAGCCTTATGACATTGATTTCATGTCTGAGTGATATTCCATTGTACATAAGGACCACGACTTCTTTATCCATTTTTCTCTTTCCTGGGATATTTAAGGTGTCATGAAGTGGAGGTTCTTGTCAACAGAGTAGCCCTAAACTTTGGGGTGCCTGTGTCTTGCTGATTTTTAGTTTTCCCAATTTATACGCCCATGAGTGGAAGTGTCCTATGCTACCTAAGCTGTGTTTTTTCGATGTTTCAGGACACACCGTACACTTCTCCAGAGTGGCTGTTGGCAATTTACATCCTGCCCATCAGAGTAGCAAGGCTGCCATTTCTCCATGGCCTGTCCTGCATTTGTGGTTTTGACACATTTTTCAGCATTGCCCTTTTGACCGATGGGAAGCGAGACTTCTTTGTAGTGCTGATTTGCCTTTCCAGGTTGCTTGGTTGGCCAAAAAGGGCGTATGCGTTTTTTCCTGAATATATTCAGGAAAAATCGCATACGCCTTTTTTGGCCAAGGGCATCACTGTCAACGTTTTGCCCCTTTTCTTGAGCTTTAAAGGCGATTCGAATCTACCTCCTGAAATCTGTTTCCTGCAATACTGCCTTGCTTTCAAATCCTCTTCGTTGCCTTCCCTCAATATATTTGTGGACGAGAGTTATCATTTATAACTCTGCAGTTTTGTGAATTGCAGTGCCCATGTGCTCCATTTTTCAACTGGCTTTTTTGGGAGCTGGCCGCAGAAGCGCGGGTTTGCCTCAGGCCCTATTCTGGTTCCGGGCGGCAGGCTGAGCCTGTGGTTAATTCTTCTTCCTGATGGGAAAATAGAGTGACCTGTGCCTGTCCCAACACCTAGATCTAGTCTCTCATTGGTTGCCCCTCTTCCCATTCATCCTTAGGACAAATTGCAACCTGTATGGAACAGGAGGTTAAAGGTGCTGATTCTCCAAGTAGGGAGATTGCTAGTAAAGTAGCTGGAATGGGGAACCCGAGCACACGGAGTTGAGAAATGAGGTGCGTTTTAGAAACTTTCCCAATCTCACGGTGTACCATCTTCTGGGTTTCTCATGCATGTTTTCGATGTAGGAAGATGCCTTTGAACCTGGAGATTTGGGACCCATGGGATGGGTACCACACAGTATTACTTTAAAGGGTCTGCATTTGCTCACCCAACCACACCAAACCTCTCAGCCCCAAGAGTGTCCACCCTTATGTCTCATCCAGCTGTGGGTCTAGATATGGTCAATCCAGGTTGCGTCACAGCCCCTGAATGAATTTTGTAAGAATTTCTCTCTCTTTCACTGTCTTTGTTTCATGGGTTTTTAAAACTAATTTATTTTTATAATGGGGTTTAGCTGCTTTTCACGGCTGTGTTTATGCGGCTTTACACCCACTTGGCTCACTTCCAGAGAGATATCAATACATAAGTTTTACGATTCTCACTAGTCAGATATATTCTTGTGTGGTGAATAGGGGGTGTTGAGTCCAGTTCACTGAGCAAGGAGTAGGTCTTGTCTATTACATATTGGGTGTATGGAACGGTATCTGAGCTAATTTGAATCCCTTGTTTTATGCATCACCCCACGTCACCTTTCCCGTTAAGCAGCCATTGTGTTTTCTAAATGTGTGACTCTGTTGTGATTTTAATTCAGTTCAATTGTAGCGGTTTTTACATTCCCTTTATAAGTCATAGCTTTTGATAAGTGTATTTTTCTGTGTGACTTATTTCACTTAGAGTCGTCGTACCTAAATCCACTCATCATGCTGCTACTAGCCTTATGACATTGATTTCATGGCTGAGTGATATTCCATTGTACATAAGGACCACGACTTCTTTATCCATTTTTCTCCTTCCTGGGATATTTAAGGTTTCGTGAAGTGGAGGTTCTTGTCAACAGAGCAGCCCTAAACTTTGGGGTGCCTGAGTCTTGCTGATTTTTAGTTTTCCCAATTTATACGCCCATGAGTGGAAGTGCCCTATGCTCCATAAACTTTGTTTTTTCGATGTTTCAGGCCACACCGTATACTTCTCCAGAGTGGCTGTTGGCAATTTACATCCCGCCCATCAGCGTGGCAAGGCTCCCATTTCTCCATGGCCTGTCCTGCATTTGTGGTTTTGACACTTTTTTCAGCATGGCCCTTTTGACCCATGGGAAGCGAGACTTCTTTGTAGCGCTGATTTTCCTTTCCAGGTTGCTTGGTTGACCAAAAAGGGCGTATGCGTTTTTTCCTGAATATATTCAGGAAAAAACGCATACGCCCTTTTTGGCCAAGGGCATCATTTTCCACGTTTTGCCGCTTTTCATGTGCTTGAAAGGCGATTCGAATCTACCTCCTGAAACCTGTTTCATGCAACTCTGCCTTGCTTTCAAATCCTCTTCGTTGCCTTCCCTCAATATATTTGTGGACGAGAGTTATCATTTATAACTCTGCAGGTTTTTGAATTGCAGTGCCCATGTGCTCCATTTTTCAACTGGCTTTTTTCGGAGCTGGCCGCAGAAGCGCGGGATTGCCCCAGGCACTAATCTGGTTCCTGGCGGCAGGCTGAGCCTGTGCTTAATTCTTCTTCCTGATGGGAAAATAGAGTGACCTGTGCCTGTCCCAACACCTAGATCTAGTCTCTCATTGGTTGCCCCTCTTCCCGTTCATCCTCAGGACAAATTGCAACCTGTACAGAACAGGAGGTTAAAGGTGTTGATTCTCCAAGTAGGGAGATTGCTAGTAAAGTAGCTGGAATGGCGAACCCGAGCACAAGGAGATGAGAAATGAGGTGCGTTTTAGAAACCTTTCAAAATCACACGGTGTACCATCTTCTGGGTTCCTCATGCAAGTTTTCGATGTAGGAAGATGCCCTTGAACCTGGAGATTTGTGACCCATGGGATGGGTACCACGCAGTATTACCTTAAAGGGTCTGTGTTTGCTCACCCAACCTCACCAAACCTGTCAGCCCCAAGAGTGTCCACCCTTAGGTCTCATCCAACTGTGGGTCTAGATATTTTCAATCCAGGTTGCATCACAACCCCTGAATGAATTTTGTAAGAATTTCTCTGTCTTTCACTGTCTTTGTTTCATGGGTTTTTAAAACTAATTTATTTTTATAATGGGGTTTAGCTGCTTTTCACAGCTGTGTTTATGCGGCTTTACACCCACTTGACTCACTTCCAGAGAGATATCAATACATAAGTTTTAAGATTCTCACTAGTCAGATATATTCTTGTGCGGTGAATAGGGGGTGTTGAGTCCAGTTCACTGAGCAAGGAGTAGGTCTTTTCTATTACATATTGGGTGTATGGAACGGTATCTGAGCTAATTTGAAACCCTTGTTTTATGCATCACCCCACGTCACCTTTCCCGTTAAGCAGCCATAGTGTGTTTTAAATGTGTGACTATGTTCTAATTTGTAATTCAATTCAAGTGTAGCGGTTTTTACATTCCCTCTATAAGTGATAGCTTTTGATAAGTGTCTTTTTCTGTGTGACTTATTTCCCTTAGAATCGTCGTACCTAAGTACACGCATCTTGCGTCTACTGGCCTTATGACATTGATTTCATGGCAGAGTGATATTCCATTTTACATAAGAACCACAATTTCTTTATCCATTTTTCTCTTTCCTGGGATATTTAAGGTGTCATGAAGTGGAGGTTCTTGTCAACAGAGTAGCCCTAAACTTTGGGGTGCCTGTGTCTTGCTGATTTTTAGTTTTCCCAATTTATACGCCCATGAGTGGAAGTGTCCTATGCTACCTAAGCTGTGTTTTTTCGATGTTTCAGGACACACCGTACACTTCTCCAGAGTGACTGTTGGCAATTTACATCCTGCCCATCAGCGTAGCAAGGCTCCCTTTTCTCCATGGCCTGTCCTGCATTTGTGGTTTTGACACATTTTTCAACATTGCCCTTTTGACCGATGGGAAGCGAGACTTCTTTGTAGTGCTGATTTGCCTTTCCAGGTTGCTTGGTTGGCCAAAAAGGGCGTATGCGTTTTTTCCTGAATATATTCAGGAAAAAACGCATACGCCCTTTTTGGCCAAGGGCATCATTGTCGACGTTTTGCCGCTTTTCTTGAGCTTTAAAGGCGATTCGAATCTACCTCCTGAAATCTGTTTCCTGCAATACTGCCTTGCTTTCAAATCCTCTTCGTTGCTTTCCCTCAATATATTTGTGGACTAGAGTTATCATTTATAACTCCGCAGGTTTGTGAATTGCAGTGCCCCTGAGCTCCATTTTTCAACTCGCTTTTTTGGTAGCTGGCCGCAAAAGCGCGGGATTGCCTCAGGCCCTATTCTGGTTCCGGGCGGCAGACTGAGCCTGTGGTTAATTCTTCTTCCTAATGGGAAAATAGAGTGACCTGTGCCTGTCCCAACACCTAGATCTAGTCTCTCATTGGTTGCTCCTCTTCCCGTTCATCCTCAGGACAAATTGCAACCTGTACAGAACAGGAGGTTAAAGGTGCTGATTCTCCAAAAAGGGAGATTGCTAGTAAAGTAGCTGGAATGGCGAACCCGAGCACAAGGAGGTGAGAAATGAGGTGCGTTTTAGAAACCTTTCCCGATCACACGGTGTACCATCTTCTGGGTTTCTCATGCATGTTTTCGATGCAGGAAGATGCCCTTGAACCTGGAGATTTGGGACCCATGGGATGGGTACCACGCAGTATTACTTTAAAGGGTCTGCGTTTGCTCACCCAACCTCACCCAACCTTTCAGCCCCAAGAGTGTCCACCCTTAGGTCTCATCCACCTGTTGGTCTAGAATTGGTCAATCCAGGTTGCATCACGGCCCCTGAACGAACTGTGTAAGAACTTCTCTCTCTTTCACTGTCTTTGTTTTACGGGTTTTTACAAGTAATTTATTTTTATAATGGGGTTTAGCTGCTTTTCACGGCTGTGTTTATGCGGCTTTACACCCACTTGACACACTTCCAGAGAAATATCAATACATAGGTTTGAAGATTCTTACTAGTCAGATATATACTTGTGTGGTGAATAGGGGATGTTGAGTCCAGTTCACTGAGCAAGGAGTAGGTCTTGTCTATTACATATTGGGTGTATGGAACGGTATCTGTGCTAATTTGAAACCCTTGTTTTATGCATCACCCCACCTCACCTTTCCCGTTAAGCAGCCATAGCGTGTTTTCTAAACGTGTGACTCTGTTCTCTTTTGTAATTCAGTTCAAGTGTAGCAGTTTTTACATTCCCTCTATAAGTGATAGCTTACGATAAGTGTCTTTTTCTGTGTGACTTATTTCACTTAGAGTCGTCGTACCTAAATCCACTCATCATGCTGCTACTAGCCTTATGACATTGATTTCATGTCTGAGTGATATTCCATTGTACATAAGGACCACAACTTCTTTATCCATTTTTCTCTTTCCTGGGATATTTAAGGTGTCATGAAGTGGAGGTTCTTGTCAACAGAGCAGCCCTAAACTTTGTGGTGCCTGTGTCTTGTGATTTTTAGTTTTCCCAATTTATACGCCCATGAGTGGAAGTGCCCTATGCTCCCTAAGCTGTGTTTTTTCGATGTTTCAGTACACACCGTACACTTCTCCAGAGTGGCTGTTGGCAATTTACATACCGCCCATCAGCGTGGCAAGGCTCCCATTTCTCCTTGGCCTGTCCTGCATTTGTGGTTTTGACACTTTTTTCAGCATGGCCCTTTTGACGGATCGAAAGCGAGACTTCTTTGTAGCGCTGATTTGCCTTTCCAGGTTGCTTGGTTGGCCAAAAAGGGCGTATGCGTTTTTTCCTGAATATATTCAGGAAAAAACGCATACGCCCTTTTTGGCCAAGGGCATCATTGTCGACGTTTTGCCGCTTTTCATGTGCTTTAAAGGCGATTCGAATCTACCTCCTGAAATGTGTTTCCTGCAGTTCTGCCTTGCTTTCAATTCCTCTTCGTTGCCTTCCCTCAATATATTTGTGGACGAGAGTTATCATTTATAACTCTGCAGGTTTGTGAATTGCAGTGCCCATGTGCTCCATTTTTCAACTGGCTTTTTTGGGAGCTGGCCGCAGAAGTTCGGGATTGCCTCAGGCCCTATTCTGGTTCCGGGCGGCAGGCTGAGCCTGTGGTTATTTCTTCTTCCTGATGGGAAAATAGAGTGACCTGTGCCTGTCCCAACACCTAGATCTAGTCTCTCATTGGTTGCCCCTCTTCCCGTTCATCCTCAGGACAAATTGCAACCTGTATGGAACAGGAGCTTAAAGGTGCTGTTTCTCCATGTAGGGAGATTACTAGTTAAGAAGCTGGAATGGCGAACCCGAGCACAAGGAGATGAGAAATGAGGTGCGTTTCAGAAACCTTTCCCGATCAGACAGTGTACCATGATCTGGGTTACTCATGCATGTTTTTGATGTAGGAAGATGCCCTTGAACCTGGAGATTTGGGACCCATGGGATGGGGACCACGCAGTATTACTTTAAAGGGTCTGCGTTTGCTCACCCAACCTCACCAAAACTCTCAGCCCCAACAGTGTCCACCCTTATGTCTCATCCAGCTGTGGGTCTAGATATGGTCAATCCAGGTTGCATCACAACCCCTGAACGAATTTTGTAAGAATTACTCTCTCTTACACTGTCTTTGTTTTACGGGTTTTTAAAAGTAATTTATTTTTAAAATGGGTTTTAGCTGCTTTTCACGGCTGTGTTTATGCCGCTTTACACTCACTTGACTCTCTTCCAGAGAGAGATCAATACATAGGTTTTCAGATTCTTACTACTCAGATATATTCTTGTGCGCTGAATAGGGGGTGTTGAGTCTAGTTCACTGAGCAAGGAGTAGGTCTTGTCTACTACATATTGGGTTTATGGAACGGTATCTGAGCTAATTTGAAACCCTTGTTTTATGCATCACCCCACCTCACCTTTCCCGTTAAGCAGCCATAGTGTGTTTTTAAAATGGGTGACTGTGTTCTGTTTTGTAATTCAGTTTAAGGCTAACGGTTTTTACATTCCCTCTATAAGTGATATCTTATGATAAGTGTCTTTTTCTGTGTGACTTATTTCACTTAGAATCGTCGTACCTAAATCCACTCATCATGCTGCTACTAGCCTTATGATATTGATTTCATGGCTGAGTGATATTCCATTGTACATAAGTACCACAACTTCTTTACCATTTTTCTCATCCCTGGGATATTTAAGATGTACACAAGTGGAGGTTCTTGTAACCAGAGCAGCCCTAAACTTTGGGGTGCCTGTGTCTTGTTGATTTTAATTTTTCCAATTTATACGCCCATGAATGGATGTGCCCCTTTCTCTCTAGCTGTGTTTTTTAGATGTTTTAGGAAACACCGTACCGTTCTCCAGAGTCGCCATTGGCAATTTACATCCCGACCATCAGTGTAACAATGCTCCCTTTCCTCCCTGGCCTCTCCTGTATTTTTTTTACACTTTTTTAGGAAGGCCCTTTTGACCGATGGGAAGTGAGACTTCTTTGTAGTGCTGCATTGCATTTCCGGCTTGCTTGGTTGGCCAAAAAGGGCCTATGCGTTTTTTCCTGAATTTATTCAGAAAAAAAACACATATGCTCTTTTTGGCCATGTGCATCGTTGTCGACTTTTGGCCGCTTTTCATGTGCTTTAGGGGCTATTCGAATCTAACTCCTGAAATCTGTTTCCTGCAATTCTGCCTTGCTTTCCAATCCTGTTCGTTGCCTTCCCTCAATATAGTTTTGGACGATAGTTATAATTTATAACTTTGCAGGTTTGTGAATTGCAGTGCCCCTGAGCTCCATTTTTCAACTCGCTTTTTTGGGAGCTGTCCGCAGAACCGCTGCTTTGCTTCTGGCCCTACTCTGGTTCCCGGTGGCAGGCTAAGCCTTTGCTTAATTCTTCTTCCTGATTGGAAATTAGAGTGACATGTGCCTGTCCGAACATCTAGGGCTTGGCTCTCCTTGTTTCTCCTCCTTCCCCTTCTTCCTTTCGAAAAATTCCAAATTTTGTGCAACTGGATGTTGAAGGTGCTGACATCCTCAGGTGGGGAGATTTTAAGGAAAAAGGCTGGAGGTGTGACCCCAACAACCAGGAAATTAGGAGTTTTGGTGCCTTTTCCAAAATCTCCCTGATCCAACCGTGTTCCATCTTCTGGGTGTCACAGGCATGTTTTAGCTGTAGGAAAGGTCCCGTGTATGTAAGGAGAACACCAGGGATTTTTCCAAATCAGTGTCTCCCCGAACTCCAATCTGGGGAATTTTTAAGCTACTGGTACATGTGTGTTCATTAAGGGACTTGGGCCGTAGGCAGAGTCCGAACTTTAGATGATTGAAGTCTTCAGGTTCAGAAACGCTCACCATCGGCCTCCTTTAGTTTCCATTTTATCTGTAGTTGATAGATGATGTCGATATAGATATCTATTGTTTTTCAGATTATTTCCCCTTAGGGGTCATTACAAAATATTGAGTATAGTTCCCTGTGTTATACAGTAGTTCCTTGTTGATGATATATTTTATACATAGCAGTGTGTATATGTTAATCTGAAACTGTTAATTTATCCCTCCTCCCACCTTTCCCCTTTGGTAATAAAAAATATAAGATTTTATACTTCTCAGAAATCTAGGAGCTGAAAGAGAGGTATCATTTTCAATGGAAAATCAGTCAAAACAAGGTTGAAACTTCAACCAAGATTATTAGATGTACATCCTTGGAAAGAAATCACTGCATTTCTCTACTGTTGACCTGACAAATAAGACAAACCCCTCCACTGAACTTGCTTATAATAAAGTGATGGAAATATCAAATGGAAGTGTTAGAAACATCTTATTTTACACGAGCCTTATACACTGCTCTATGTTAATTACAGTTTGGCTCGCACATCTGTTCTTTGAAGTTACAATGTTCTCAAATTCTGTTACTGATCCTGCAGAGTGGGCCCCAACAAGGGTCTCCCTGCCTAGTGTCATTGGAGCCAACAGATCGAGACTGACTTTGGTTCAGAAGCAAAGGAAAACTTTATATTTTGATCAGAGAATGGAGAGGTGAGAGTGTGTGCTTCCCTGCGGGTTGTGGGCCGGGCTGCTGTGTAGAGATCCTGGCACCGTCAGCGGGAGGGAGGGGGCGGAGCTCTCGAGGGCCGGGTTGGCTGGAGCTCAGGCTCTATGTCGCAGAGTCTGCACGGGGCCCCACGAGCTGAGGTGTCGGCCCAGCCATTTTGCACTAGGAAATCGGGTCTGAAGTGTCGGGTGTGGGACCTCTGCATGTGGAAACCTAGGAGCAAGTGAAATTAGACAAAGCACAAAGGAAAAAATGGTTAGACTTTATTTTATTGCCCAGATTCTATTTTCATCTCCCAGGAATTTTTCATGGGCTTTGCCAGTGACAAAGCCCTCCTCTGCCTTTTGTCCCATTCCTCATTCTTGGGGTGCTGAGGGTGCAGACACCTCTTCTGTAAATGCTTCGTGCTGAGTTGGGTGTCCTCATACCCGGGGCGAGGGGGAGGACTTCTCCCAAGCAGCCTCCAGGTGAGGTTGATTGTCCCCAGGCCTCCTCCCTCACTGCTCGTCTGCCTGAGCACCAGCATTGGAAGTTTTATAGATTCTAATGACCTTTAAGGGTCCAGGAAAGAGATGTGCAGAGACGCTGGGGGTGGGGTGGGCCGTTTTACCATGCTCCACATTGGTTCGGCCCCCTTAGGCTGACAGTTCCTGCTAGCCTAGATGCTCTGACCAGTACTCTGCGCTTTCTTCAGTTAGGCCCCTGAATTAACGTACAAACAACACCAGGTGTCAGAGCCCTGCTTGCTCAACTCCCAGACAGTCCAGGGCCGGTGGTGATCCAGGACCTTCACGGCCACTCAGTCAACGGCCTTTTGAAGTAGCCAGGAGTGCAGCCGGTCTCATTGGCCGCCGTCACCGCGGTGTCTGTAGGCTTTTCTATGGTGGCAGCGTTATTTACGGTTCCCCTGCCAAGTTTATTAGCTCCGCTCTGGGTGCAGTAAGTCCTGTAAGCAATAGTCTGCTCTTTTGGGACACACTCTTGTTGTTTTCTGAGAGAAGCTCCAGGTCAAGTGATGGTCAAACGAGTCGTCATGGGGGCCCATTGCTCCAGGTTTTCTCTCTGGAGGTTGGTGTTGGAGGGCCTCCTCACTCGAGGTCATTGTGCCCACGGAGCAATCCCTGCAACTTCAGGGCATGGTGGGTGGTTAGGATCACCAAGTGGCGTCCTTTTCCCTTAGGAGGGAGCTGGCCTTGCGGGCTGCTGATTTCCAGGTTTTTAGATACCCCCAGTATCCTGGTCGGATGGGGTGGCTGGCCAATGCCTGGAGGGCATTCTTGCATTGTTCCATTTCAAGTGGTCCCAGTTTTTGCACTAATACTCCAAGGGCGATTCGCCTTGGACCAGGAATGTAAAGGTCAAAGGGTTTAGCTAACTTAGGGAGGTCCAGGGCAAGGATCTGAACTGACTGCTCTTTCCATTCTTGAAAGGCCGCTTCTGGATTCTATTCAAAAGGATCATCATCTTTTCCTTTCAGTGTTTCATATAGAGGCCCAGCTATTAGACTGTAGTTAGGGATCCAGATGCAGCAAACCCCGGTCTCCCCAGGAACCCCTAAGCTGTCTTCTAGTTTCAGGAAGGGTGAGGCTGCAAATGGCTTCTTCCCTTTCCTGGGGTGGGCTTCTCCGACATTCTGAGCGAATGAAGCCCAGGAAGGTCACCTTAGTTTGTGATATTTGAGCCTTTTTCTTGGACACCTTCTATCTTTTATTGGCTAGGTAGTTCAGAGGCCTCCTTAGTCGGGCTGGTGATCAGAATGTCATCTGCATATTGAAGGAGGGTTCCCTTCTCCAGAGGTAGATTTTTTAGGTCTTTAGCTAACATTTCCCCAAAGATGGTGTGGGAATTTTTGAACCCCTGGGGCAGGACGGCCCAGCAGTATTGTTTTTGTTGTATGTTGAGTCCTGCCACTCACAGCCAAAATTTCTTGTGACTCTGGGACGAATGGAATACAGAAGAAGGCATCATTGAAGTCTAATACAGAATACCATGTCCTGGTGGATAGTAGAATGACCAGCAGGGTGTAGGAATTAGGAACTACTAGATGTATATCCTCTGTGGCTTCACTGACTGTCCTGGCGTCCTCTACCAGGTCCCCAGCAGCTCACGGGGCTCTTGTGGTCAGGTCCCTCCCAGGATATGGAGCTCACCTGGGCAGGTACCCAGCAGCCCACGGGGCTGTGGTGGTTAGGCCCCTCCCAGGATATGGAGCTCACCTGGGCAGGTACCCAGCAGCCCATGGGGCCATCATGGTCAGGCCCCTCCCAGGATATGGAGCTCACCTGGGCAGGTACGCAGCAGCCCACGGGGCTCTCGTGGGCATGCCCCTCCCTGGATATGGAGCTCCCGTGGACAGGTACCCCGACAGGGCTGGGCACACAGGAACTGTGCATATAGCCCTCATTGCAGAGCACCCCCAGCACACCTGTCACTCAGAGCTGACACAGAGCACCTCAGAGCAGAGCTTGAACTAATAAACAGCAGCTCCAACAGGTCTGTGACCCTAGGCTTCACTCTGTGCGGCCTCCCTCTGCCTGGTCTTCTAGGGGCTTCCACAGCAGCCGGGGCACCAGGCCTCTGTCTCCACCCACCACCCCTCCTCTCCCTGACTCCTGGGTTCCTCTCATTAGCAGAGGGTCTTCTTGAAGTTGTCTCCCACTCCTGGACCAGATAAAATGATTAGAAAACAAGCCAGGGCTGCCGCCCCTTATCTATCCTGACTCTCGGGACCCTACACCTGTTCCTTGGATCTGGCCGGTGCAGCAAGGCCCATTTTCTGCAAATCTGAGCCCCTGAGGGGCGAGGATTGGCTGACCTGGGCAGCCTGACCCGGCCGGCCAGCCCTTCCCAGGTGTGCCTGGGTTGAGGTCAATATAAACACCCCTCCAGGCAGCAAAAGCCTCTGCAGCTGTGCCTGACGCCATATTCTCTGCCCCGTCAGCAGTCTCGGGGTTGGGCTGGTGGGAGGCAGTAGGGCCCACGGCTCTATGAGTGGCCCGTTGTGACTGGGGCTCTACTGGACTTTCTGCAGGAGTTGCCGGGCTGCCACCTGCTAAAGAAGAGGATGTGTCACCCATACTTGCTGCTGGAATTTCTCCCCGGGCAGAGGTAAGGAAGGAAAAAAGCAGTGGGGGCCGGGACAGGAGGGGTACCTCAGGCAGGGAAATGGAAAGTTTCCAGACGAGCGCCCGGGGCCAGGACCATCCTGGCTGGCCTGCAGGCACCAAGTCGGCCTGCGTGCTGTCGCTGGTGTGACTCCAAGCCCCTTCCTCTAGTTTTTAGTCTTTGCACACATTCAGGTGTTTTACCTGGGAACGGTGGGAAAAGTTCAGCAGCAGCTGGCCTGGGGCTCAGCTCACGTTTAGTCAGAGACGCCTCCTCACGGTCCCCCAGCTTTGCAATGAGGACGCTCCTTGTGTGGGGGCTGCTGGCTGCATGGGAGATGATTCCCCACCTGTGACCAACTTAAGAATTGTTTACCACTGGAGCAAGTGCGCTGATAGGGTTTTCCTCTGTATGACCAGTGGGTTCAGTTTTTTTTTTTTTCTTTTTTGGTTCAAGGTAAGTTTTATTCCTCTTTTTGTATTTATGGATATAAGCATGGAAATCATTCATTCATATAAATACGTCTATGGGAAGGACAGAACTTTTTTTTCTGTTTTATTTTCTTAAGTATTATTTATTTTTTAATTTTTGAATTTATTTTATTCATTTTTTTATACAGCAGGCTCTTATTGGTTATCTATTTTATACATATAAGTGTATATGTGTCAATCCCAGGGTTGCAATTCATCCCACCACCACCACCCTGCCACTTTCCCCCCTTGGTGTCCATACATTTGTTCTCTACATCTGTGTCTCTATTTCTGCCTTGCAAACCAGTTCATCTTTACCATTTTTCTAGGTTCTACATGTATGCGTTAATATACGATATTTGTTTTTCTCTTTCTGACTTACTTCACTCTGTATGACAGTCTCTAGATCTA
Organism: Eschrichtius robustus; assembly: GCF_028021215.1. Taxonomy (NCBI): domain Eukaryota; kingdom Metazoa; phylum Chordata; class Mammalia; order Artiodactyla; family Eschrichtiidae; genus Eschrichtius; species Eschrichtius robustus. The sequence goes on from NW_027175312.1 coordinate 148,170, forward strand.
TCCACGTCTCTACAAATGACCCAATTTCATTCCTTTTTATGGCTGAGTAATATTCCATTTTATATATGTAGCACATCGTTTCCGTTCGTCTGTCTATGGGCATTTAGGTTGCTTCCATGACCTGGCTATTGTAAATAGTGCTGCAATGAATATTGTGGTGAATATGTCTTTTTGAATTATGGTTTTCTCTGGGTATATGGCCAGTAGTGGGATTGCTGGGTCATATGGTTATTCTATTTTTAGTTTTTTAAGGAACCTCCATACTGTTCTCCATAGTGACTGTATCAATTTACATTCCCACAAATAGTGTAAGAGGGTTCCCTTTTCTCCACACCCTCTCCAGCATTTGTTGTTTGTAGATTTTCTGATGATGCCCATTCTAACTCGTGTGAGGTGATACCTCATTGTAGTTTTGGTTTATATTTCTCTAATAATTAGTGATGTTGAGTAGCTTTTCATGTGTTTCTTGGTCATCTGTATGTCTTCTTGGGACAAATGTCTATTTACGTCATCTGCCCATTTTTGGATTGGTTTGTTTGTTTTTTTACTGTTGAGCTGCATGAGCTGTTTATATACATTGGAGATTAATCCTTTGTCCATTGATTCGTTTGCAAATATTTTCTCCCATTCTGAGGGTTGTCTTTTCGTCTTGTTTGTAGTTTCCTTTGCTTTGCAAAAGCTTTTAGGTTTCATTTGCTTCCATTTGTTTTTTTTTTTTTTTTTTTATTCCATTACTCTAGGAGGTGGATCAAAAAATATCTTGCTGTGATTTATGTCAAAGAGTATTCTTCCTATGTTTTCCTCTAAGAGTTTTATAGTGTCCGGTCTTACATTTCGGTCTCTAATCCATTTGGAGTTTATTTTTTGTGTATGGTGTTAGGGAGTGTTCTAATTTCATTCTTTTACATGTAGCTGTCCATTTTTCCCAGCACCACTTATTGAAGAGACTGTCTTTTCTCCATTGTATACCCTTGCCTCCTTTGTCATAGATTAGCGGGCCATAGGTGTGTAGGTTTATCTCTGGGCTTTCTTTCTTTTTTTTTTTTTTTCTTTACATCTTTATTGGAGTATAATTGCTTTACAATTGTGTGTTAGTTTCTGCTGTATAAAAAAGTGAATCAGCTATGCGTATACATATAACACCATATCCCCTCCCTCTTGCACCTCCCTCTCACTCCCTTATCCCACCCTTTTAGGTGGTCACAAAGCACAGAGCTGATCTCCCTGTGCTATGTGGCTGCTTCCCAGTAGCTATCAATTTTACATTTGGTAGTGTATATATGTCCATACCACTCTCTCACTTTGTCCCAGCTTACCCTTCCCTCTCCCCATGTCCTCAAGTCCTTTCTCTACGTCTGTGTCCTTAATCCTTTCCTGCCCCTAGGTTCTTCATAAACTTTTTTTTTTTAGATTCCATATATATGTGTTAGCATATGGTATTTGTTTTTCTCTTTCTGACTTACTTCACTCTGTAGGACAGACTCTAGATCCATCCACCTCACTAAAAATAACTCAATTTCGTTTCTTTTTATGGCTGAATAATGTTCCATCGTATATATGTGCCACATCTTCTTTTTCCATTTATCTGTTGATGGACACTTAGGTTGCTTCCATGTCCTGGCTATTGTAAATAGAGCTACAGTGAACATTGTGGTACATGACTCTTTTTGAATTATGGTTTTCTCAGGGTAAATGTCCAGGAGTGGGTTTGCTGGGTTGTATGGTAGTTCTATTTTTAGTTTTTAAGGAAGCCCCATACCGTTCTCCCTAGTGGCTATATCAATTTACATTCCCACCTACAGTGCAAGAGGGTTCCCTTTTCTCCAATAAATGCCTCTCCAGCATTTACTGTTGGTAGATTTTTTGATGATGGCCATTCTGACTGGTGTGAGGTGATACCTCACTGTAGTTTTGATTTGCATTTCTCTAATGATTAGTGATGCTCAGCATCCTTTCATGTGTTTGTTGGCAACCTGTATATCTTCTTTGGAGAAATTTCTATTTAGGTCTTCTGCCCATTTTTGGATTGGGTTGTTTGGTTTTGTGATATTGAGCTACATGAGCTGCTTTTTGTAGATTAATCCTTTGCCATTTGCTTCATTTGAAAATATTTTCTCCCATTCTGATGGTTGTCTTTTCATCTTGCTTAAGTTTTCCTTTGCTGTGCAAAAGAATTTATGTTTCATTCGGTCCCATTTTTTAATTTTTGTTTTTATTTCCATTTCTCTAGGAGGTGGGTCAAAAAGGATCTTGCTGTGATTTATGTCATAGACTGTTCTGCTTATGTTTTCTTCTAAGAGTTTTATAGTGGCTGGTCTTATATTTAGGTCTCTAATCCATTTTGAGTTACTTTTGTGTATGGTGTTAGGGAGTGTACTAATTTCATTCTTTTACATGTAGCTGTCCAGTTTTCCCAGCACCACTTACTGAAGACACTGTCTTTTCTCCATTGTATACACTTGCCTCCTTTGTCATAGATTAGTTAACCATAGGTACGTGGGTTTATCTCTGTGCTTTCTATCCTTTTCTATTGACCTATATTTCTGTGTTTGTGTCAGTACCATATTATCTTGATTACTGTAGCTTTGTAATATAGTCTGAAGTCTGGAAGTCTGATTCCTCCAGCTCTTTTTTTTCCCCCTCAAGACTGCTTTGGCTATCCAGGGTCTTTTGTGTCTCCCTACAAATTTTAAGATTTTTTTTCTTGTTCTGTAGAAAATGCCAAAGGTATTTTGATCGGGATTGCATTGAATCTGTAGATTGCTTTGGGTAGTATAGTCATTTTCACAATATTGATTCTTCTAATCCAAGGACATGGTATATGTCTCCATCTGTTTATATCATCTTTGATTTCTTTCATCAGTGTCTTATAGTTTTCTGAGTACAGGTCTTTTACTTCCTTAGGTAGGTTTATTCCTAGGTATTTTATTCTTTTTGTTGCAGTGGTAATGGGATTGTTTCCTTAATTTCTCTTTCTGATCTTTCATTGTTAGTGTATAGGAATGCAAGCAATTTCTGTGCATTAATTTTGTATCCTGCAACTTTACCAAATTCATTGATTAGCTCCAGTGGTTTTCTGGTGGCATCTTTAAGATTCTCTATCTATGATATCATGTCATCTGCAAACAGTGACAATTTTACTTCTTCTTTTCCGTTTTGTATTCCTTTTATTTCTTTTTCTTCTCTGATTGCCATGGCTAGGACTTCCAAAACTATGTTGAATAGCAGTGGTGAGAGTGGACATCCTCGTCTTGTTCCTGATCTTAGAGGAAACGCTTTCAGTTTTTCACCATTGAGAATGCTGTTTGCTGTGGGTTTGTCATATATGGCCTTTATTATGTTGAGGTAGTTTCCGTCTATGCCCACACTCTGCAGAGTTTTTATCGTAAATGAGTGTTGAATTTTCTCAAAATCTTTTCCTTCATCTATTGAGATGACCATATGGTTTTATTCTACAATTTGTTAATATGGTGTATCACATTGATTTGTGTATATTGAAGAATCCTTGCATCCCTGGGATAAACCCCACTTGATCATGGTGTATGATCCTTTTAATGTGTTGTTCGATTCTGTTTGCTAGTATTTTGTTGAGGATTTTTGCATCTATATTCATCAGGGATATTGGTCTATAATTTTCTTTCCTTGTAGTATCTCTGTCTGATTTTGGTATCAGGGTGATGGTGGTCTCATAGAATGAGTTTGGGAGTGTTCCTTCCCCTGCAATTGTTTTGAAGAATTTGAGAAGGTTGGGTGTTAGCTCTTCTCTAAATGTTTGATAGAATTCACCTGTAATGCCATCTGGTTCTGGACTTTTGTTTGTTGGAAGATTTTTAATCACAGTTTCAATTTCATTGCTTGTGATAGGTTTGTTCATATTTTCTATTTCTTCCTGGTTCAGTCTTAGAAGGTTATACCTTTCTAAGAATTTGTCCATTTCTTCCAGATTGTCCATTTTATTGGCACAGAGTTGCTTGTAGTAGTCTCTTAGGATGCTTTGTATTCCTGTGGTGTCTGTTGTAACTTCTCCTTTTTCACTTCTAATTTTGTTGATTTGCGTCCTCTCCCTCTTTTTCTTGAGTGTGGCTAAAGGTTGATCATTTTTGCTTATCTTCTCAAAGAACCAGCTTTTAGTTTTGATGATCTTTGCTTCCGTTTTCTTTGTTTCTATTTCATTTATTTCTGCTCTGATCTTTAGGATTTCTTTCCTTCTACTAACTTTGGGTTTTGTTCTTCTTTCTCTAGTTCCTCTAGGTGTAAGGTTAGATTGTTTATTTGAGATTTTTCTTGTTTCTTGAGGTAGGCTTGTATTGCTATAAACTTCCCTCTTAGAACTCCTTTTGCTGCATCCCATAGGTTTTGGATCATCGTGTTTTGGTTGTCATTTGTCTCTAGGTAGTTTTTGATTTCCCCTTTGATTTCTTCAGTGATCTCTTGGTTATTTAGTAACGTATTGTTTAGCCTCCATGTGTTTGTGTTTTTTACAGTTTTTTCCGTGTAATTGATTTCTAATCTCATAGCATTGTGGTCGGAACAGCTGCTTGATATGATTTCAGTTTTCTTAAATTTACTGAGGCTTTATCTGTGACCCAAGATGTGATCTATCCTGGAGAATGTTCCGTGTGCAGTTGAGAAGAACGTGTAATCTGCTGTTTTTGGATGGAATGTCCTATAAATATCAATGAACTCTATCTGGTCTATTGTGTCATTTAAAGCTTGTGTTTCCTTATTAATTTTCTGTCTGGCTGATCTCCACTGGTGTAAGTGAGCTGTTAAAGTCCCCCGCTATTATTGTGTTACTGTCGATTTCCTCTTTTATAGCTGTTAGCAGTTGCCTTATACATTGAGGTGCTCCTATGTTGGGTACATATATATTTATAATTGTTATATCTTCTTCTTGGATTGATCCCTTGACCATTATGTAGTGTCTTTCCTTGTCTCTTGTAACATTCTTTATTTTAAAGTCTATTTTATCTGATATGAGTATTGCTACTCCAGCTTTCTTTTGATTTTCATTAGCATAGAATATATTTTTCCATCGCCTCACTTTCAGTCTGTATGTGTCCCTAGGTCTGAAATGGGTCTCTTGTAGACAGCATATATATGGGTCTTGTTTTTGTATCCATTCAGCCAGTCTATGTCTTTTGGTTGGAACATTTAGTGCATTCACGTTTAAGGTAATTATCGATATGTATGTTCCTACTACTATTTTCTTAATTGTTATGGGTTTGTCTTGGTGGGTCCTTTTCTTCTCTTGTGTTTCCCACTTAGAGAAGTTCTTTTAGCATTTGGTGTAGAGCTGGTTGCATGGTGCTGAATTCTCTTAGCTTTTGCTTGTCTGTAAGGCTTTTGATTTCTCCATCAAATCTGAATGAGCTCTTTGCAGGGTGCAGTACCCTTGGTTGTAGGTTCTTCCCTTTCATCACTTTAAATTTATCATGCCACTTCCTTCTGGCTTGTAGATTTTCTGCTGAGAAATCAGCTGTTATCCTTATGGGATTTCCCTTGTATGTTATTTGTCATTTTTCCCTTGCTGCTTTCAATGATTTTTCTTTGTCGTTAATTTTTGTCAATTTGATTACTATGTGTCTTGTCATTTTTCTCCTTTGGTTTCTCCTGCCTGGGACACTCTGTGCTTCTGGACTTGGGTGGCTATTTCTTTTCCCATGCTAGGGAAGTTTTTGACCATAATCTCTTCAAATATATTCTCGGGTCCTTTCTCTCTCTCTTCTCCTTCTGGGACCCCTATAATGCGAATGTTGTTGCGTTTAATGTTGTCCCAGAGGACTCTTGGGGTGTCTTCATTTATTTTCATTCTTTTTCTTTATTCTGTTCCATGGCAGTGATTTCCACCTTTCTGTCTTCCAGGCCACTTATCCGTTCTTCTGCCACAGTTATTCTGCTACTGATTCCTTCTAGTGTATTTTTCATTTCAGTTATTACATTGTTCACCTCTGTTTGTTTGTTCTTTAACTCTTCTAGGTGTTTGTTCCTTAATTCTTCTAGGTCTTTGTTAAGCATTTCTTGTGTCTTCTCGATCTTTGCCTCCTTTCTTTTTCTAAGGTCTTGGCTCAACTTCACTATCATTATTCTGAATTCTTTTTCTGGAAGGTTCCCTATCTCCACCTCATTCCGTTTTTTTCTGGGGTTTTATCTTGTTCCTTGATCTGGTATAAAGTCCTCTGCCTTTTCATTTTGTCTATCTTTCTGTGAATGTGGTTTTCCTTCCACAGGCTGCAGAATTGTAGTTCTTCTTGCTTCTGCTGTCTGCTCTCTGGTGGATGAGTCTATCTTAGAGGCTTGTGCAAGCTTCCTGATGGGAGGGACTGGTGGTGGGTAGAGCTGGGTGTTGCTTTGGTGGGCAGAGCTTTAATCCGCTTGTCTACGGATTAAATAAAACTTTAATAAAAAGTTGAATCTGCTTGTCTGCTGATGCATGGGGCTGGGTTCCCTCCCTGTTGGTTGTTTGGCCTGAGGCGACCCAGCACTGGAGCCTACCTTGCTCTTGGTGGGGCTAATGGCGGACTCTGGGAGGGCTCACACCAAGGAGTATTTCCCAGAACTTCTGCTGCCAGTGTTGTTGTCCTCACGGTGAGCCACAGCCACAGCCACCAGCTGCCTCTGCAGGAGACCCTCTAAAAGTAGCAGGTAGTTCTGGTCATTCCCCTACGGGGTCACTGCTCCTTCCCCTGGGTCCTGATGTGCACACTACTTTGTGTGTGCCCTCCAAGAGTGGAGTATCTGAGTGGAGTTGAGACTCTGAGACTCTGTGTGGAGTCGCACAGACTCTGGGTCCTGTGAAGCTTCGATGTTTTGTGATTCTAGAAATCCTATAGGAGACGGTCCACAGCAGGTGAAGCTAATGTTGTCAGTAGAGGTGTTGAAGCCAAAGATCTGCAGTTCCGGCTATAGGTGCCGATGTACATACAGGACAAAATCATCTCGTGTGAATGTAGTTCAGGCATGTTTAAGATGAATGCAGTCATGTTAATGCCTACCATATTCTATCTTGAGCCTCTCCTCAGGGACCTCCTCCTCAGTTCCTGAGGCTCCTGTAAGTCATGTACAGGGGACTGGAGAGTGGGCTCTGTCCAGTCTGAGCCCTGAGTTACCCTGTGTGTATCTTAGGATACTTTGTATTTCTGTGGTGTCTGTTGTAACATCATCTCTTTCATTTCAGATTTATTTGGGCCCTCTCTTTTTTAACAAAACATACTACTGTTGTCTTTTATTCTTTACAGAAGTTTAATCAGTGTTTGATCTACTATCCTTACCCTATGTATACTTTTTGCAGTGAGATTTTTACTTTTCTTTGTTTCCTTGTTACTATCAATAATTAGTGAGACTTCTTTTAAGCTACCTTCAACATTGCTTATAAAGCTGCTTTATTAGTGATGACAGAGCCTTAATGGAAGTCATGTTCTGGTTGTAAATTAGAATGCAATGTGCCAGCACAAAGCCCCTTAAGTTTATGTCTCATTACTTCTTGTTCTTTTTTTAATTTAATTTTTATTTTTTGTCAGAGCAAATTTGATTAAAATGTTTTGTTTCTTCTAGGTGTGCAAGATGTGGTTCTTTTAAACATATACATATATCTATTCTTCTTTGGATCATTTTCCCATGTAGGTTATGACACCATGTTGAGTAGTCTTGTCTTGGTATTACGTAGGTCTTTGGTGATTACATATTTCACATGTGTTTCTATATCTATCTTAACCCCAATATCCTAATGTATCCAATCCTCACACCTTTCCATTTGGTGAACCCTAAGTTTGTTTAATGAATCTGTGATTGCATTTCTCTGTGGAAATATCTTCATTGGTATCAATTTTTAGCTAAGACCTATAAGTGATATTATAGGATATGTGTCTTTTGCTTTCTGACTTAGTACAATTTGCCTGATTAACTCAAGAATCATACACAGTGCTGCAAATGGCATTGTTTTGTTTTTTTCCCTGGCTAATATTCCACCTGTACGTGTACCAGTTATTCTTTGGCCACGCACCTCTTGATGGACTTTTTGGTTGCCTCCATGTCTTGGTTATTGTAATACTGCTGCAATGCACATTTGCTTGCCTGTGTCTTTCCAGTTCTATCTCCTTATGTTATAGGCCAAGGAGTGGGCTTGCTGTATCATATGGTAGCTCAGTGTGTACGTTTTAAAGGCACCACCATTCAGTTCTCATTAGTGGCTCTTTCCAGGTTATGTCCCACTTAAAATTGAGGGTATGCATTTCTCCAAAACACCTTCAATATTTATTGTTTGTAGTTTGCTTGCTGCTGGTTATTCTAACAGGTGCGAGCTGATACCTCTGTGTGGCTGAATTTGCATGTGTCCCATAATCTGTTGAAATTGATCTTTAAAGCATGCTCTTTTTATTTATCAAACTGTGATTACAGCTTAGTTCTTCAAATTGTTTTCTTAAAGTAAGTGTCACATTTTGAAAAGTTTTGGCCACTACCTCCCTCAAGACATTTTGAGGGCAGGTTTCATTTACAGCCCTGAAGTACTTGTTCATATGAAGTGACCATTAACACAGATTTTAAAGCTGCATTTGCAGATAACGGCCAGAGGGCGGCAGCCTTTTTACGTTCCCCAATCTGGTAACTAGGGAAAGAGTCCTTCAGCTGCAAGAGTGTCCAGCTTTATTTCTCATCCAGCTGTGGGTCTAGATATGATCAAACAAGGTTGCATCACAGCCCAGGAATGAATTATGTAAAATTTCCTCTCTCTATCACTGTCTTATTTTTTTGGGTTTTTTAAAGTTATTTAATTTAAAATGGGGATTCGCTACTTTTCACTGCTGTGTTTATGCCGCTTTACACCCACTTGACTCACTTCCAGACAGATATCAATACATAGGTTTTAAGATTCTTACTAGTCACATATATTCTTGTGCGGTGAATAGGGGGTGTTGAGTCCAGTTCACTGAGCAAGGAGTAGGTCTTGTCTATTACATATTGGGTGTATGGAACGGTATCTGAGCGAATTTGAAACCCTTGTTTTATGCATCACCCCACCTCACCTTTCCCGTTAAGCAGCCATAGTGTGTTTTCTAAACGTGTGACTCTGTTCTGTTTTGTAATTCAGTTCAAGTGTAGCGGTTTTTACATTCCCTCTATAAGTGATAGCTTATGATAAGTGTCTTTTTCTGTGTGACTTATTTCACTTAGAATTGTCATACCTAAATCCACTCATCTTGCTTCTACTAGCCTTATGACATTGATTTCATGTCTGAGTGATATTCCTTTGTACATAAGGAACACAACTTCTTTATCCATTTTTCTCTTTCCTGGGATATTTAAGGTGTCATGAAGTGGAGGTTCTTGTCAACAGAGCAGCCCTAAACATTGGGGTGCCTGTGTCTTGCTGATTTTTAGTTTTCCCAATTTATACGCCCATGAGTGGACGTGCCCTATGCTCCCTAAGCTGTGTTTTTTCGATGTTTCAGGACACACCGTACACTTCTTCAGAGTGGCTGTTGGCAATTTACATCCCGCCCATCAGCGTAGCAAGGCTGCCATTTCTCCATGGCCTGTCCTGCATTTCTGGTTTTGACACTTTATGCAGCATGGCCCTTTTGACCGATGGGAAGCGAGACTTCATTGTAGCGCTGATTTGCCTTTCCAGGTTGCTTGGTTGGCAAAAAAGGGTGTATGCGTTTTTTCCTGAATATATTCAGGAAAAAACACATACGCCCTTTTTGGCCAAGGGCATCATTGTCGAAGATTTGCCACTTTTCATGTGCTTTAAAGGCGATTCGAATCTACCTCCTGAAACCTGTTTCCTGCAATTCTGCCTTGCTTTCAAATACTCTTCGTTGCCTTCCCTCAATACATTTGTGGATGAGAGTTATCATTTATAACTCTGCGGGTTTGTGAACTGCAGTGTGCCTGAGTTCCATTTTTCAACTCGCTTTTTTGGGAGCTGGCCGCAAAAGCGCGGGATTGCCTCAGGCCCTATTCTGGTTCCTGGCGGCAGGCTGAGCCTGTGGTTAATTCTTCTTCCTGATGGGAAAATAGAGTGACCTGGGCCTGTCCCAACACCTAGATCTAGTCTCTCATTGGTTGCCCCTCTTCCCGTTCATCCTCAGGAGAAATTGCAACCTGTAGGGAACAGGAGCTTAAAGGTGCTGATTCCCCAAGTAGAGAGATTGCTAGTAAAGTAGCTGGAAAGGCGAACCGGAGTACAAGGAGATGAGAAATTGGGTGCGTTTTAGAAACCTTTCAAAATCACACGGTGTACCATCTTCTGGGTTTCTCATGCATGTTTTCGATGTAGGAAGATGCCCTTGAACCTGGAGATTTGGGACCCATGGGATGGGTACCACACAGTATTACTTTAAAGGGTGTGCGTTTGCTCACCCAACCTCACCCAACCTCTAAGCCCCAAGAGTGTCCACCCTTATGTCTCATCCAGCTGTGGGTCTAGATATGGTCAATCCAGGTTGCATCACAGCCTCTGAACGAATTTTGTAAGAATTTCTCTCTCTTTCACTGTCTTTGTTTTACGGGTTTTTAAAAGTAATTTATTTTTATAATGGGGTTTAGCTGCTTTTCACGGCTGTGTTTATGCGGCTTTACACCCACTTGACTCACTTCCAGAGAGATATCAATACATAGGTTTTAAGATTCTTACTAGTCACATATATTCTTGTGCGGTGAATAGGGGGTGTTGAGTCCAGTTCACTGAGCAAGGAGTAGGTCTTGTCTATTACATATTGGGTGTATGGAACAGTATCTGAGCGAATTTGAAACCCTTGTTTTATGCATCACCCCACCTCACCTTTCCCGTTAAGCAGCCATAGTGTGTTTTCTAAACGTGTGACTCTGTTCTGTTTTGTAATTCAGTTCAAGTGTAGCGGTTTTTACATTCCCTCTATAAGTGATAGCTTATGATAAGTGTCTTTTTCTGTGTGACTTATTTCACTTAGAATCGTCGTACTTAAGTCCACTCATCTTGCGTCTACTAGCCTTATGACATTGATTTCATGTCTGAGTGATATTCCATTGTACATAAGGACCACAACTTCTTTATCCATTTTTCTCTTTCCTGGGATATTTAAGTTGTCATGAAGTGGAGGTTCTTGTCAACAGAGCAGCCCTAAACTTTGGGGTGCCTGTGTCTTGCTGATTTTTAGTTTTCCCAATTTATACGCCCATGAGTGGACGTGCCCTATGCTCCCTAAGCTGTGTTTTTTCGATGTTTCAGGACACACCGTACACTTCTCCAGAGTGGCTGTTGGCAATTTACATCCCGCCCATCAGCGTAGCAAGGCTGCCATTTCTCCATGGCCTGTCCTGCATTTCTGGTTTTGACACTTTTTGCAGCATCACCCTTTTGACTGATGGGAAGCGAAACTTCTTTGAAGTGCTGATTTGCCTTTCCAGGTTGCTTGGTTGGCCAAAAAGGGCGTATGCGTTTTTTCCTGAATATATTCAGGAAAAAACGCATACGCCCTTTTTGGCCAAGGGCATCATTGTCGACGTTTTGCCGCTTTTCATGTGCTTTAAAGGCGATTGGAATCTACCTCCTGAAATCTGTTTCCTGCAATTCTGCCTTGCTTTCAAATCCTCTTCGTTGCCTTCCCTCAATATATCTGTGGATGAGAGTTATCATTTATAACTCTGCGGGTTTGTGAATTGCAGTGTCCCTGAGCTCCATTTTTCAACTCGCTTTTTTGGTAGCTGGCCGCAAAAGCGCGGGATTGCCTCAGTCCCTATTCTGGTTCCTGGCGGCAGGCTGAGCCTGTGGTTAATTCTTCTTCCTGATGGGAAAATAGAGTGACCTGGGCCTGTCCCAACACCTAGATCTAGTCTCTCATTGGTTGCCCCTCTTCCCGTTCATCCTCAGGATAAATTGCAACCTGTAGGGAACAGGAGCTTAAAGGTGCTGATTCTCCAAGTAGGGAGATTTCTAGTAAAATAGCTGGAAAGGCGAACCCGAGCACAAGAAGATGAGAAATGGGGTGCGTTTTAGAAACCTTTCAAAATCACACGGTGTACCATCTTCTGGGTTTCTCATGCATGTTTTCGATGTAGGAAGATGCCCTTGAACCTGGAGATTTGGGACCCATGGGATGGGTACCACACAGTATTACTTTAAAGGGTCTGCGTTTGCTCACCCAACCTCACCCAACCTCTCAGCCCCAAGAGTGTCCACCCTTATGTCTCATCCAGCTGTGGGTCTAGATATGGTCAATCCAGGTTGCATCACAGCCCCTGAACGAATTTTGTAAGAATTTCTCTCTCTTTCACTGTCTTTGTTTTACGGGTTTTTAAAAGTAATTTATTTTTATAATGGGGTTTAGCTGCTTTTCACGGCTGTGTTTATGCGGCTTTACACCCACTTGGCTCACTTCCAGAGAGATATCAATACATAGGTTTTACGATTCTTACTAGTCAGATATATTCTTGTGCGGTGAATAGGGGGTGTTGAGTCCAGTTCACTGAGCAAGGAGTAGGTCTTGTCTATTACATATTGGGTGTATGGAACAGTATCTGAGCGAATTTGAAACCCTTGTTTTATGCATCACCCCACCTCACCTTTCCCGTTAAGCAGCCATAGTGTGTTTTCTAAACGTGTGACTCTGTTCTGTTTTGTAATTCAGTTCAAGTGTAGCGGTTTTTACATTCCCTCTATAAGTGATAGCTTATGATAAGTGTCTTTTTCTGTGTGACTTATTTCACTTAGAATCGTCATACCTAAATCCACTCATCTTGCTTCTACTAGCCTTATGACATTGATTTCATGTCTGAGTGATATTCCATTGTACATAAGAACTACAACTTCTTTATCCATTTTTCTCTTTCCTGGGATATTTAAGGTGTCATGAAGTGGAGGTTCTTGTCAACAGAGCAGCCCTAAACTTTTGGGTGTCTGTGTCTTGCTGATTTTTAGTTTTCCCAATTTATACGCCCATGAGTGGAGGTGCCCTATGCTCCCTAAGCTGTGTTTTTTCAATGTTTCAGGACACACCGTACACTCCTCCAGAGTGGCTGTTGGCAATTTACATCCCGCCCATCAGCGTAGCAAGGCTGCCATTTCTCCATGGCCTGTCCTGCATTTCTGGTTTTGACACTTTTTGCAGCATGGCCCTTTTGACCGATGGGAAGCGAGACTTCTTTGTAGCGCTGATTTGCATTTCCAGTTTGCTTGGTTGGCCAAAAAGGGCGTATGCGTTTTTTCCTGAATATATTCAGGAAAAAACGCATACGCCCTTTTTGGCCAAGGGCATCACTGTCGACGTTTTGCCACTTTTCATGTGCTTTAAAGGCGATTCGAATCTACCTCCTGAAACCTGTTTCCTGCAATTCTGCCTTGCTTTCAAATCCTCTTCGTTGCCTTCCCTCAATATATCTGTGGACGAGAGTTATCATTTATAACTCAGCAGGTTTGTGAATTGCAGTGCCCCTGAGCTCCATTTTTCAACTGTCTTTTTTGGGAGCTGGCCGCAAAAGCGCGGGATTGCCTCAGGCCCTATTCTGGTTCCCGGCGGCAGGCTGAGCCTGTGTTTAATTCTTCTTCCTGATGGGAAAATAGAGTGACCTGTGCCTGTCCCAACACCTAGATCTAGTCTCTCATTATTTGCCCCTCTTCCCGTTCATTCTCAGGACAAATTGCAACCTGTAGGGAACAGGAGCTTAAAGGTGCTGATTCTCCAAGTAGGGAGATTGCTAGTAAAGTAGCTGGAAAGGCGAACCCGAGCACAAGGAGATGAGAAATTGGGTGCGTTTTAGAAACCTTTCAAAATCACACTGTGTACCATCTTCTGGGTTTCTCATGCATGTTTTCGATGTAGGAAGATGCCTTTGAACCTGGAGATTTGGGACCCATGGAATGGGTACCACGCAGTATTAATTTAAAGGGTCTGAGTTTGCTCACCCAACCTCTCAGCCCCAAGAGTGTCCACCCTTATGTCTCATCCCAGTGTGGGTCTAGATATGGTCAATCCAGGTTGCATCACAGCCCCTGAACGAATTGTGTAAGAATTTCTCTCTCTTTCACTCTTTGTTTTACGGGTTTTTAAAAGTAATTTATTTTTATAATGGGGTTTAGCTGCTTTTCACGGCTGTGTTTATGCGGCTTTACACCCACTTGACTCACTTCCAGACAGATATCAATACATAGGTTTTAAGATTCTTACTAGTCACATATATTCTTGTGCGGTGAATAGGGGGTGTTGAGTCCAGTTCACTGAGCAAGGAGTAGGTCTTGTCTATTACATATTGGGTGTATGGAACAGTATCTGAGCGAATTTGAAACCCTTATTTTATGCATCACCCCACCTCACCTTTCCCGTTAAGCAGCCATAGTGTGTTTTCTAAACGTGTGACTCTGTTCTGTTTTGTAATTCAGTTCAAGTGTAGCGGTTTTTACATTCCCTCTATAAGTGATAGCTTATGATAAGTGTCTTTTTCTGTGTGACTTATTTCACTTAGAATCGTCGTACCTAAGTCCACTCATCTTGCTTCTACTAGCCTTATGACATTGATTTCATGTCTGAGTGATATTCCATTGTACATAAGGACCACAACATCTTTATCCATTTTTCTCTTTCCTGGGATATTTAAGTTGTCATGAAGTGGAGGTTCTTGTCAACAGAGCAGCCCTAAACTTTGGGGTGCCTGTGTCTTGCTGATTTTTAGTTTTCCCAATTTATACGCCCATGAGTGGACGTGCCCTATGCTCCCTAAGCTGTGTTTTTTCGATGTTTCAGGACACACCGTACACTTCTCCAGAGTGGCTGTTGGCAATTTACATCCCGCCCATCAGCGTAGCAAGGCTGCCATTTCTCCATGGCCTGTCCTGCATTTCTGGTTTTGACACTTTTTGCAGCATCACCCTTTTGACTGATGGGAAGTGAAACTTCTTTGAAGCGCTGATTTGCCTTTCCAGGTTGCTTGGTTGGCCAAAAAGGGCGTATGCGTTTTTTCCTGAATATATTCAGGAAAAAACGCATACGCCCTTTTTGGCCAAGGGCATCATTGTCGACGTTTTGCCGCTTTTCATGTGCTTTAAAGGCGATTCGAATCTACCTCCTGAAATCTGTTTCCTGCAATTCTGCCTTGCTTTCAAATCCTCTTCGTTGCCTTCCCTCAATATATCTGTGGATGAGAGTTATCATTTATAACTCTGCGGGTTTGTGAATTGCAGTGTCCCTGAGCTCCATTTTTCAACTCGCTTTTTTGGTAGCTGGCCGCAAAAGCGCGGGATTGCCTCAGGCCCTATTATGCTTCTGGGCGGCAGGCTGAGCCTGTGGTTAATTCTTCTTCCTGATGGGAAAATAGAGTGACCTGGGCCTGTCCCAACACCTAGATCTAGTCTCTCATTGGTTGCCCCTCTTCCCGTTCATCCTCAGGACAAATTGCAACCTGTAGGGAACAGGAGCTTAAAGGTGCTGATTCTCCAAGTAGGGAGATTGCTAGTAAAATAGCTGGAAAGGCGAACCCGAGCACAAGAAGATGAGAAATGGGGTGCGTTTTAGAAACCTTTCAAAATCACACGGTGTACCATCTTCTGGGTTTCTCATGCATGTTTTCGATGTAGGAAGATGCCCTTGAACCTGGAGATTTGGGACCCATGGGATGGGTACCACACACTATTACTTTAAAGGGTCTGCGTTTGCTCACCCAACCTCACCCAACCTCTCAGCCCCAAGAGTGTCCACCCTTATGTCTCATCCAGCTGTGGGTCTAGATATGGTCAATCCAGGTGTCATCACAGCCCCTGAACGAATTTTGTAAGAATTTCTCTCTCTTTCACTGTCTTTGTTTTACGGGTTTTTAAAAGTAATTTATTTTTATAATGGGGTTTAGCTGCTTTTCACGGCTGTGTTTATGCGGCTTTACACCCACTTGGCTCACTTCCAGAGAGATATCAATACATAGGTTTTACGATTCTTACTAGTCAGATATATTCTTGTGCGGTGAATAGGGGGTGTTGAGTCCAGTTCAGTGAGCAAGGAGTACGTCTTGTCTATTACATATTGGGTGTATGGAACAGTATCTGAGCGAATTTGAAACCCTTGTTTTATGCATCACCCCACCTCACCTTTCCCGTTAAGCAGCCATAGTGTGTTTTCTAAACGTGTGACTCTGTTCTGTTTTGTAATTCAGTTCAAGTGTAGCGGTTTTTACATTCCCTCTATAAGTGATAGCTTATGATAAGTGTCTTTTTCTGTGTGACTTATTTCACTTAGAATCGTCATACCTAAATCCACTCATCTTGCTTCTACTAGCCTTATGACATTGATTTCATGTCTGAGTGATATTCCTTTGTACATAAGGACCACAACTTCTTTATCCATTTTTCTCTTTCCTGGGATATTTAAGGTGTCATGAAGTGGAGGTTCTTGTCAACATAGCAGCCCTAAACATTGGGGTGCCTGTGTCTTGCTGATTTTTAGTTTTCCCAATTTATACGCCAATGAGTGGACGTGCCCTATGCTCCCTAAGCTGTGTTTTTTCGATGTTTCAGGACACACCGTACACTTCTCCAGAGTGGCTGTTGGCAATTTACATCCCGCCCATCAGCGTAGCAAGGCTGCCATTTCTCCATGGCCTGTCCTGCATTTCTGGTTTTGACACTTTTTGCAGCATGGCCCTTTTGACCGATGGGAAGCGAGACTTCTTTGTAGCGCTGATTTGCATTTCCAGTTTGCTTGGTTGGCCAAAAAGGGCGTATGCGTTTTTTCCTGAATATATTCAGGAAAAAACGCATACGCCCTTTTTGGCCAAGGGCATCACTGTCGACGTTTTGCCACTTTTCATGTGCTTTAAAGGCGATTCGAATCTACATCCTGAAACCTGTTTCCTGCAATTCTGCCTTCCTTTCAAATCCTCTTCGTTGCCTTCCCTCAATATATTTGTGGACGAGAGTTATCATTTATAACTCAGCAGGTTTGTGAATTGCAGTGCCCCTGAGCTCCATTTTTCAACTGTCTTTTTTGGGAGCTGGCCGCAAAAGCACGGGATTGCCTCAGGCCCTATTCTGGTTCCCGGCGGCAGGCTGAGCCTGTGTTTAATTCTTCTTCCTGATGGGAAAATAGAGTGACCTGTGCCTGTCCCAACACCTAGATCTAGTCTCTCATTATTTGCCCCTCTTCCCGTTCATTCTCAGGACAAATTGCAACCTGTAGGGAACGGGAGCTTAAAGGTGCTGATTCTCCAAGTAGGGAGATTGCTAGTAAAGTAGCTGGAAAGGTGAACCCGAGCACAAGGAGATGAGAAATGGGGTGCGTTTTAGAAACCTTTCAAAATCACACGGTGTACCATCTTCTGGGTTTCTCATGCATGTTTTCGATGTAGGAAGATGCCTTTGAACCTGGAGATTTGGGACCCATGGGATGGGTACCACGCAGTATTACTTTAAAGGGTCTGAGTTTGCTCACCCAACCTCTCAGCCCCAAGAGTGTCCACCCTTATGTCTCATCCCAGTGTGGGTCTAGATATGGTCAATCCAGGTTGCATCACAGCCCCTGAACGAATTTTGTAAGAATTTCTCTCTCTTTCACTGTCTTTGTTTTACGGGTTTTTAAAAGTAATTTATTTTTATAATGGGGTTTAGCTGCTTTTCACGGCTGTGTTTATGCGGCTTTACACCCACTTGGCTCACTTCCAGAGAGATATCAATACATAGGTTTTACGATTCTTACTAGTCAGATATATTCTTGTGCGGTGAATAGGGGGTGTTGAGTCCAGTTCAGTGAGCAAGGAGTACGTCTTGTCTATTACATATTGGGTGTATGGAACAGTATCTGAGCGAATTTGAAACCCTTGTTTTATGCATCACCCCACCTCACCTTTCCCGTTAAGCAGCCATAGTGTGTTTTCTAAACGTGTGACTCTGTTCTGTTTTGTAATTCAGTTCAAGTGTAGCGGTTTTTACATTCCCTCTATAAGTGATAGCTTATGATAAGTGTCTTTTTCTGTGTGACTTATTTCACTTAGAATCGTCATACCTAAATCCACTCATCTTGCTTCTACTAGCCTTATGCCATTGATTTCATGTCTGAGTGATAGTCCATTGTACATAAGAACTACAACTTCTTTATCCATTTTTCTCTTTCCTGGGATATTTAAGGTGTCATGAAGTGGAGGTTCTTGTCAACAGAGCAGCCCTAAACTTTTGGGTGCCTGTGTCTTGCTGATTTTTAGTTTTCCCAATTTATACGCCCATGAGTGGAGGTGCCCTATGCTCCCTAAGCTGTGTTTTTTCGATGTTTCAGGACACACCGAACACTTCTCCAGAGTGGCTGTTGGCAATTTACATCCCGCCCATCAGCGTAGCAAGGCTGCCATTTCTCCATGGCCTGTCCTGCATTTCTGGTTTTGACACTTTTTGCAGCATGACCCTTTTGACCGATGGGAAGCGAAACTTCTTTGAAACGCTGATTTGCCTTTCCAGGTTGCTTGGTGGGCCAAAAAGGGCGTATGCGTTTTTTCCTGAATATATTCAGGAAAAAACGCATACGCCTTTTTTGGCCAAGGGCATCATTGTCGACGTTTTGCCGCTTTTCATGTGCTTTAAAGGCGATTCGAATCTACCTCCTGAAATCTGTTTCCTGCAATTCTGCCTTGCTTTCAAATCCTCTTCGTTGCCTTCCCTCAATATATCTGTGGATGAGAGTTATCATTTATAACTCTGCGGGTTTGTGAATTGCAGTGTCCCTGAGCTCCATTTTTCAACTCGCTTTTTTGGGAGCTGGCCGCAAAAGCGTGGGATTGCCTCAGGCCCTATTCTGGTTCCTGGCGGCAGGCTGAGCCTGTGTTTAATTCTTCTTCCTGATGGGAAAATAGAGTGACCTGGGCCTGTCCCAACACCTAGATCTAGTCTCTCATTGGTTGCCCCTCTTCCCGTTCATCCTCAGGACAAATTGCAACCTGTAGGGAACAGGAGCTTAAAGGTGCTGATTCTCCAAGTAGGGAGATTGCTAGTAAAGTACCTGGAAAGGCGAACCCGAGCACAAGGAGATGAGAAATTGGGTGCGTTTTAGAAACCTTTCAAAATCACACGGTGTACCATCTTCTGGGTTTCTCATGCATGTTTTCTATGTAGGAAGATGCCTTTGAACCTGGAGATTAGGGACCCATGGGATGGGTACCACGCAGTATTACTTTAAAGGGTCTGAGTTTGCTCACCCAACCTCACCCAACCTCTCAGCCCCAAGAGTGTCCACCCTTATGTCTCATCCCGGTGTGGGTCTAGATATGGTCAATCCAGGTTGCATCACAGCCCCTGAACGAATTTTGTAAGAATTTCTCTCTCTTTCACTGTCTTTGTTTTACGGGTTTTTAAAAGTAATTTATTTTTATAATGGTGTTTAGCTGCTTTTCACGGCTGTGTTTATGCGGCTTTACACCCACTTGGCTCACTTCCAGAGAGATATCAATACATAGGTTTTAAGATTCTTACTAGTCAGATATATTCTTGTGCGGTGAATAGGGGGTGTTGAGTCCAGTTCACTGAGCAAGGAGTAGGTCTTGTCTATTACATATTGGGTGTATGGAACGGTATCTGAGCGAATTTGAAATCCTTGTTTTATGCATCACCCCACCTCACCTTTCCCGTTAAGCAGCCATAGTGTGTTTTCTAAACGTGTGACTCTGTTATGTTTTGTAATTCATTTCAGGTGTAGCGGTTTTTACATTCCCTCTATAAGTGATAGCTTATGATAAGTGTCTTTTTCTGTGTCACTTATTTCACTTAGAATCGTCGTACCTAAATCCACTCATCTTGCTTCTACTAGCCTTATGACATTGATTTCATGTCTGAGGGATATTCCTTTGTACATAAGGACCACAACTTCTTTATCCATTTTTCTCTTTCCTGGGATATTTAAGGTGTCATGAAGTGGAGGTTCTTGTCAACATAGCAGCACTAAACATTGGGGTGCCTGTGCCTTGCTGATTTTTAGTTTTCCCAATTTATACGCCCATGAGTGGACGTGCCCTATGCTCACTAAGCTGTGTTTTTTCGATGTTTCAGGACACACCGTACATTTCTCCAGAGTGGCTTTTGGCAATTTACATCCCACCCATCAGCGTAGCAAGGCTGCCATTTCTCCATGACCTGTCCTGCATTTCTGGTTTTGACACTTTTTGCAGCATGACCCTTTTGACCGATGGGAAGCGAGACTTCTTTGTAGCGCTGATTTGCCTGTCCAGGTTGCTTGGTTGGCCAAAAAGGGCGTATGCGTTTTTTCCTGAATATATTCAGGAAAAAACGCATACGCCCTTTTTGGCCAAGGGCATCATTGTCGACATTTTGCCGCTTTTCATGTGCTTTAAAGGCGATTCGAATCTACCTCCTGAAATCTGTTTCCTGCAATTCTGCCTTGCTTTCAAATCCTCTTCGTTGCCTTCCCTCAATATATCTGTGGATGAGAGTTATCATTTATAACTCTGCGGGTTTCTGAATTGCAGTGTCCCTGAGCTCCATTTTTCAACTCGCTTTTTTGGGAGCTGGCCGCAAAAGCGCGGGATGGCCTCAGGGCCTATTCTGGTTCCTGGCGGCAGGCTGAGCCTGTGGTTAATTCTTCTTCCTGATGGGAAAATAGAGTGACCTGGGCCTGTCCCAACACCTAGATCTAGTCTCTCATTGGTTGCCCCTCTTCCCGTTCATCCTCAGGACAAATTGCAACCTGTAGGGAACAGGAGCTTAAAGGTGCTGATTCTCCAAGTAGGGAGATTGCTAGTAAAATAGCTGGAAAGGCGAACCCGAGCACAAGAAGATGAGAAATGGGGTGCGTTTTAGAAACCTTTCAAAATCACACGGTGTACCATCTTCTGGGTTTCTCATGCATGTTTTCGATGTAGGAAGATGCCCTTGAACCTGGAGATTTGGGACCCATGGGATGGGTACCACACAGTATTACTTTAAAGGGTCTGCGTTTGCTCACCCAACCTCACCCAACCTCTCAGCCCCAAGAGTGTCCACCCTTATGTCTCATCCAGCTGTGGGTCTAGATATGGTCAATCCAGGTTGCATCACAGCCCCTGAACGAATTTTGTAAGAATTTCTCTCTCTTTCACTGTCTTTGTTTTACGGGTTTTTAAAAGTAATTTATTTTTATAATGGGGTTTAGCTGCTTTTCACGGCTGTGTTTATGCGGCTTTACACCCACTTGGCTCACTTCCAGAGAGATATCAATACATAAGTTTTACGATTCTTACTAGTCAGATATATTCTTGTGCGGTGAATAGGGGGTGTTGAGTCCAGTTCACTGAGCAAGGAGTAGGTCTTGTCTATTACATATTGGGTGTATGGAACGGTATCTGAGCGAATTTGAAACCCTTGTTTTATGCATCACCCCACCTCACCTTTCCCGTTAAGCAGCCATAGTGTGTTTTCTAAACGTGTGACTCTGTTCTGTTTTGTAATTCAGTTCAAGTGTAGCGGTTTTTACATTCCCTCTATAAGTGATAGCTTATGATAAGTGTCTTTTTCTGTGTGACTTATTTCACTTAGAATCGTCATACCTAAATCCACTCATCTTGCTTCTACTAGCCTTATGACATTGATTTCATGTCTGAGTGATATTCCTTTGTACATAAGGACCACAACTTCTTTATCCATTTTTCTCTTTCCTGGGATATTTAAGGTGTCATGAAGTGGAGGTTCTTGTCAACATAGCAGCCCTAAACATTGGGGTGCCTGTGTCTTGCTGATTTTTAGTTTTCCCAATTTATACGCCCATGAGTGGAGGTGCCCTATGCTCCCTAAGCTGTGTTTTTTCGATGTTTCAGGACACACCATACACTTCTCCAGAGTGGCTGTTGGCAATTTACATCCCGCCCATCAGCGTAGCAAGGCTGCCATTTCTCCATGGCCTGTCCTGCATTTCTGGTTTTGACACTTTTTGCAGCATGACCCTTTTGACCGATGGGAAGCGAAACTTCTTTGAAGCGCTGATTTGCCTTTCCAGGTTGCTTGGTTGGCCAAAAAGGGCGTATGCGTTTTTTCCTGAATATATTCAGGAAAAAACGCATACGCCTTTTTTGGCCAAGGGCATCATTGTCGACGTTTTGCCGCTTTTCATGTGCTTTAAAGGCGATTCGAATCTACCTCCTGAAATCTGTTTCCTGCAATTCTGCCTTGCTTTCAAATCCTCTTCGTTGCCTTCCCTCAATATATCTGTGGATGAGAGTTATCATTTATAACTCTGCGGGTTTGTGAATTGCAGTGTCCCTGAGCTCCATTTTTCAACTCGCTTTTTTGGGAGCTGGCCGCAAAAGCGCGGGATTGCCTCAGGCCCTATTCTGGTTCCTGGCGGCAGGCTGAGCCTGTGGTTAATTCTTCTTCCTGATGGGAAAATAGAGTGACCTGGGCCTGTCCCAACACCTAGATCTAGTCTCTCATTGGTTGCCCCTCTTCCCGTTCATCCTCAGGACAAATTGCAACCTGTAGGGAACAGGAGCTTAAAGGTGCTGATTCTCCAAGTAGGGAGATTGCTAGTAAAGTAGCTGGAAAGGCGAACCCGAACACAGGGAGATGAGAAATTGGGTGCGTTTTAGAAACCTTTCAAAATCACACGGTGTACCATCTTCTGGGTTTCTCATGCATGTTTTCGATGTAGGAAGATGGCTTTGAACCTGGAGATTTGGGACCCATGGGATGGGTACCACGCAGTATTACTTTAAAGGGTCTGAGTTTGCTCACCCAACCTCTCAGCCCCAAGAGTGTCCACCCTTATGTCTCATCCCAGTGTGGGTCTAGATATGGTCAATCCAGGTTGCATCACAGCCCCTGAACGAATTTTGTAAGAATTTCTCTCTATTTCACTGTCTTTGTTTTACGGGTTTTTAAAAGTAATTTATTTTTATAATGGGGTTTAGCTGCTTTTCACGGCTGTGTTTATGCGGCTTTACACCCACTTGGCTCACTTCCAGAGAGATATCAATACATAGGTTTTACGATTCTTACTAGTCAGATATATTCTTGTGCGGTGAATAGGGGGTGTTGAGTCCAGTTCACTGAGCAAGGAGTAGGTCTTGTCTATTACATATTGGGTGTATGGAACAGTATCTGAGCGAATTTGAAACCCTTGTTTTATGCATCACCCCACCTCACCTTTCCCGTTAAGCAGCCATAGTGTGTTTTCTAAACGTGTGACTCTGTTCTGTTTTGTAATTCAGTTCAAGTGTAGCGGTTTTTACATTCCCTCTATAAGTGATAGCTTATGATAAGTGTCTTTTTCTGTGTGACTTATTTCACTTAGAATCGTCATACCTAAATCCACTCATCTTGCTTCTACTAGCCTTATGACATTGATTTCATGTCTGAGTGATATTCCATTGTACATAAGAACTACAACTTCTTTATCCATTTTTCTCTTTCCTGGGATATTTAAGGTGTCATGAAGTGGAGGTTCTTGTCAACAGAGCAGCCCTAAACTTTTGGGTGCCTGTGTCTTGCTGATTTTTAGTTTTCCCAATTTATACGCCCATGATTGGTCGTGCCCTATGCTCCCTAAGCTGTGTTTTTTCGATGTTTCAGGACACACCGTACACTTCTCCAGAGTGGCTGTTGGCAATTTACATCCCGCCCATCAGCGTAGCAAGGCTGCCATTTCTCCATGGCCTGTCCTGCATTTCTGGTTTTGACACTTTTTGCAGCATGGCCCTTTTGCCCGATGGGAAGCGAGACTTCTTTGTAGCGCTGATTTGCCTTTCCAGGTTGCTTGGTTGGCCAAAATGGGCGTATGCGTTTTTTCCTGAATATATTCAGGAAAAAACGCTTACGCCCTTTTTGGCCAAGGGCATCACTGTCGATGTTTTGCCACTTTTCATGTGCTTTAAAGGCGATTCGAATCTACCTCCTGAAACCTGTTTCCTGCAATTCTGCCTTGCTTTCAACTCCTCTTCGTTGCCTTCCCTCAATATATTTGTGGACGAGAGTTATCATTTATAACTCAGCAGGTTTGTGAATTGCAGTGCCCCTGAGCTCCATTTTTCAACTGTCTTTTTTGGGAGCTGGCCGCAAAAGCTCGGGATTGCCTCAGGCCCTATTCTGGTTCCCGGCGGCAGGCTGAGCCTGTGTTTAATTCTTCTTCCTGATGGGAAAATAGAGTGACCTGTGCCTGTCCCAACACCTAGATCTAGTCTCTCATTTGTTTCCCCTCTTCCCGTTCATCCTCAGGACAAATTGCAACCTGTAGGGAACAGGAGGTTAAAGGTGCTGATTCTCCAAGTAGGGAGATTGCTAGTAAAGTAGCTGGAAAGGTGAACCCGAGCACAAGGAGATGAGAAATTGGGTGCGTTTTAGAAACCTTTCAAAATCACACGGTGTACCATCTTCTGGGTTTCTCATGCATGTTTTCTATGTAGGAAGATGCCTTTGAACCTGGAGATTTGGGACCCATGGGATGGGTACCATGCAGTATTACTTTAAAGGGTCTGAGTTTGCTCACCCAACCTCACCCAACCTCTCAGCCCCAAGAGTGTCCACCCTTATGTCTCATCCCGGTGTGGGTCTAGATATGGTCAATCCAGGTTGCATCACAGCCCCTGAACGAATTTTGTAAGAATTTCTCTCTCTTTCACTGTCTTTGTTTTACGGGTTTTTAAAAGTAATTTATTTTTATAATGGTGTTTAGCTGCTTTTCACGGCTGTGTTTATGCGGCTTTACACCCACTAGGCTCACTTCCAGAGAGATATCAATACATAGGTTTTAAGATTCTTACTAGTCAGATATATTCTTGTGCGGTGAATAGGGGGTGTTGAGTCCAGTTCACTGAGCAAGGAGTAGGTCTTGTCTATTACATATTGGGTGTATGGAACGGTATCTGAGCGAATTTGAAACCGTTGTTTTATGCATCACCCCACCTCACCTTTCCCGTTAAGCAGCCATAGTGTGTTTTCTAAACGTGTGACTCTGTTATGTTTTGTAATTCATTTCAGGTGTAGCGGTTTTTACATTCCCTCTATAAGTGATAGCTTATGATAAGTGTCTTTTTCTGTGTCACTTATTTCACTTAGAATCGTCGTACCTAAATCCACTCATCTTGCTTCTACTAGCCTTATGACATTGATTTCATGTCTGAGGGATATTCCTTTGTATATAAGGACCACAACTTCTTTATCCATTTTTCTCTTTCCTGGGATATTTAAGGTGTCATGAAGTGGAGGTTCTTGTCAACATAGCAGCCCTTAACATTGGCGTGCCTGTGTCTTGCTGATTTTTAGTTTTCCCAATATATACGCCCATGAGTGGACGTGCCCTATGCTCCCTAAGCTGTGTTTTTTCGATGTTTCAGGACACACCGTACATTTCTCCAGAGTGGCTTTTGGCAATTTACATCCCGCCCATCAGCGTAGCAAGGCTGCCATTTCTCCATGGCCTATCCTGCATTTCTGGTTTTGACACTTTTTGCAGCATCACCCTTTTGACTGATGGGAAGCGAAACTTCTTTGAAGCGCTGATTTGCCTTTCCAGGTTGCTTGGTTGGCCAAAAAGGGCGTATGCGTTTTTTCCTGAATATATTCAGGAAAAAACGCATACGCCCTTTTTGGCCAAGGGCATCATTGTCGACGTTTTGCCGCTTTTCATGTGCTTTAAAGGCGATTCGAATCTACCTCCTGAAATCTGTTTCCTGCAATTCTGCCTTGCTTTCAAATCCTCTTCGTTGCCTTCCCTCAATATATCTGTGGATGAGAGTTATCATTTATAACTCTGCGGGTTTGTGAATTGCAGTGTCCCTGAGCTCCATTTTTCAACTCGCTTTTTTGGTAGCTGGCCGCAAAAGCGCGGGATTGCCTCAGGCCCTATTCTGGTTCCTGGCGGCAGGCTGAGCCTGTGGTTAATTCTTCTTCCTGATGGGAAAATAGAGTGACCTGGGCCTGTCCCAACATCTAGATCTAGTCTCTCATTGGTTGCCCCTCTTCCCGTTCATCCTCAGGACAAATTGCAACCTGTAGGGAACAGGAGCTTAAAGGTGCTGATTCTCCAAGTAGGGAGATTGCTAGTAAAATAGCTGGAAAGGCGAACCCGAGCACAAGAAGATGAGAAATGGGGTGCGTTTTAGAAACCTTTCAAAATCACACGGTGTACCATCTTCTGGGTTTCTCATGCATGTTTTCGATGTAGGAAGATGCCCTTGAACCTGGAGATTTGGGACCCATGGGATGGGTACCACACAGTATTACTTTAAAGGGTCTGCGTTTGCTCACCCAACCTCACCCAACCTCTCAGCCCCAAGAGTGTCCACCCTTATGTCTCATCCAGCTGTGGGTCTAGATATGGTCAATCCAGGTTGCATCACAGCCCCTGAACGAATTTTGTAAGAATTTCTCTCTCTTTCACTGTCTTTGTTTTACGGGTTTTTAAAAGTAATTTATTTTTATAATGGGGTTTAGCTGCTTTTCACGGCTGTGTTTATGCGGCTTTACACCCACTTGGCTCACTTGCAGAGAGATATCAATACATAGGTTTTACGATTCTTACTAGTCAGATATATTCTTGTGCGGTGAATAGGGGGTGTTGAGTCCAGTTCACTGAGCAAGGAGTAGGTCTTGTCTATTACATATTGGGTGTATGGAACGGTATCTGAGCGAATTTGAAACCCTTGTTTTATGCATCACCCCACCTCACCTTTCCCGTTAAGCAGCCATAGTGTGTTTTCTAAACGTGTGACTCTGTTCTGTTTTGTAATTCAGTTCAAGTGTAGCGGTTTTTACATTCCCTCTATAAGTGATAGCTTATGATAAGTGTCTTTTTCTGTGTGACTTATTTCACTTAGAATCGTCATACCTAAATCCACTCATCTTGCTTCTACTAGCCTTATGACATTGATTTCATGTCTGAGTGATATTCCTTTGTACATAAGGACCACAACTTCTTTATCCATTTTTCTCTTTCCTGGGATATTTAAGGTGTCATAAAGTGGAGGTTCTTGTCAACATAGCAGCCCTAAACATTGGGGTGCCTGTGTCTTGCTGATTTTTAGTTTTCCCAATTTATACGCCCATGAGTGGAGGTGCCCTATGCTCCCTAAGCTGTGTTTTTTCGATGTTTCAGGACACACCATACACTTCTCCAGAGTGGCTGTTGGCAATTTACATCCCGCCCATCAGCGTAGCAAGGCTGCCATTTCTCCATGGCCTGTCCTGCATTTCTGGTTTTGACACTTTTTGCAGCATGACCCTTTTGACCGATGGGAAGCGAAACTTCTTTGAAGCGCTGATTTGCCTTTCCAGGTTGCTTGGTTGGCCAAAAAGGGCGTATGCGTTTTTTCCTGAATATATTCAGGAAAAAACGCATACGCCTTTTTTGGCCAAGGGCATCATTGTCGACGTTTTGCCGCTTTTCATGTGCTTTAAAGGCGATTCGAATCTACCTCCTGAAATCTGTTTCCTGCAATTCTGCCTTGCTTTCAAATCCTCTTCGTTGCCTTCCCTCAATATATCTGTGGATGAGAGTTATCATTTATAACTCTGCGGGTTTGTGAATTGCAGTGTCCCTGAGCTCCATTTTTCAACTCGCTTTTTTGGGAGCTGGCCGCAAAAGCACGGGATTGCCTCAGGCCCTATTCTGGTTCCTGGCAGCAGGCTGAGCCTGTGGTTAATTCTTCTTCCTGATGGGAAAATAGAGTGACCTGGGCCTGTCCCAACACCTAGATCTAGTCTCTCATTGGTTGCCCCTCTTCCCGTTCATCCTCAGGACAAATTGCAACCTGTAGGGAACAGGAGCTTAAAGGTGCTGATTCTCCAAGTAGGGAGATTGCTAGTAAAGTAGCTGGAAAGGCGAACCCGAGCACAAGGAGATGAGACATTGTGTGCGTTTTAGAAACCTTTCAAAATCACACGGTGTACCATCATCTGGGTTTCTCATGCATGTTTTCGATGTAAGAAGATGCCCTTGAACCTGGAGATTTGGGACACATGGGATGGGTACCACACAGTATTACTTTAAAGGGTCTGCGTTTGCTCACCCAACCTCACCCAACCTCTCAGCCCCAAGAGTGTCCACCCTTATGTCTCATCCAGGTGTGTGTCTAGATATGGTCAATCCAGGTTGCATCACAGCCCCTGAACGAATTTTGTGAGAATTTCTCTCTCTTTCACTGTCTTTGTTTTACGGGTTTTTAAAAGTAATTTATTTTTATAATGGGGTTTAGCTGCTTTTCACGGCTGTGTTTATGCGGCTTTACACCCACTTGGCTCACTTCCAGAGAGATATCAATACATAGGTTTTACGATTCTTACTAGTCAGATATATTCTTGTGCGGTGAATAGGGGGTGTTGAGTCCAGTTCACTGAGCAAGGAGTACGTCTTGTCTATTACATATTGGGTGTATGGAACAGTATCTGAGCGAATTTGAAACCCTTGTTTTATGCATCACCCCACCTCATCTTTCCCGTTAAGCAGCCATAGTGTGTTTTCTAAACGTGTGACTCTGTTCTGTTTTGTAATTCAGTTCAAGTGTAGCGGTTTTTACATTCCCTCTATAAGTGATAGCTTATGATAAGTGTCTTTTTCTGTGTGACTTATTTCACTTAGAATCGTTATACCTAAATCCACTCATCTTGCTTCTACTAGCCTTATGACATTGATTTCATGTCTGAGTGATATTCCTTTGTTCATAAGGACCACAACTTCTTTATCCATTTTTCTCTTTCCTGGGATATTTAAGGTGTCATGAAGTGGAGGTTCTTGTCAACATAGCAGTCCTAAACATTGGGGTGCCTGTGTCTTGCTGATTTTTAGTTTTCCCAATTTATACGCCCATGAGTGGAGGTGCCCTATGCTCCCTAAGCTGTGTTTTTTCGATGTTTCAGGACACACCATACACTTCTCCAGAGTGGCTGTTGGCAATTTACATCCCGCCCATCAGCGTAGCAAGGCTGCCATTTCTCCATGGCCTGTCCTGCATTTCTGGTTTTGACACTTTTTGCAGCATCACCCTTTTGACTGATGGGAAGCGAAACTTCTTTGAAGCGCTGATTTGCCTTTCCAGGTTGCTTGGTTGGCCAAAAAGGGCGTATGCGTTTTTTCCTGAATATATTCAGGAAAAAACGCATACGCCCTTTTTGGCCAAGGGCATCATTGTCGACGTTTTGCCGCTTTTCATGTGCTTTAAAGGCGATTCGAATCTACCTCCTGAAATCTGTTTCCTGCAATTCTGCCTTGCTTTCAAATCCTCTTCGTTGCCTTCCCTCAATATATCTGTGGATGAGAGTTATCATTTATAACTCTGCGGGTTTGTGAATTGCAGTGTCCCTGAGCTCCATTTTTCAACTCGCTTTTTTGGTAGCTGGACGCAAAAGCGCGGGATTGCCTCAGGCCCTATTCTGGTTCCTGGCGGCAGGCTGAGCCTGTGGTTAATTCTTCTTCCTGATGGGAAAATAGAGTGACCTGGGCCTGTCCCAACATCTAGATCTAGTCTCTCATTGGTTGCCCCTCTTCCCGTTCATCCTCAGGACAAATTGCAACCTGTAGGGAACAGGAGCTTAAAGGTGCTGATTCTCCAAGTAGGGAGATTGCTAGTAAAATAGCTGGAAAGGCGAACCCGAGCACAAGAAGATGAGAAATGGGGTGCGTTTTAGAAACCTTTCAAAATCACACGGTGTACCATCTTCTGGGTTTCTCATGCATGTTTTCGATGTAGGAAGATGCCCTTGAACCTGGAGATTTGGGACCCATGGGATGGGTACCACACAGTATTACTTTAAAGGGTCTGCGTTTGCTCACCCAACCTCACCTAACCTCTCAGCCCCAAGAGTGTCCACCCTTATGTCTCATCCCGGTGTGGGTCTAGATATGGTCAATCCGGGTTGCATCACAGCCCCTGAACGAATTTTGTAAGAATTTCTCTCTCTTTCACTGTCTTTGTTTTACGGGTTTTTAAAAGTAATTTATTTTTATAATGGTGTTTAGCTGCTTTTCACTGCTGTGTTTATGCGGCTTTACACCCACTTGGCTCACTTCCAGAGAGATATCAATACATAGGTTTTAAGATTCTTACTAGTCAGATATATTCTTGTGCGGTGAATAGGGGGTGTTGAGTCCAGTTCACTGAGCAAGGAGTAGGTCTTGTCTATTACATATTGGGTGTATGGAACGGTATCTGAGCGAATTTGAAACCGTTGTTTTATGCATCACCCCACCTCACCTTTCCCGTTAAGCAGCCATAGTGTGTTTTCTAAACGTGTGACTCTGTTATGTTTTGTAATTCATTTCAGGTGTAGCGGTTTTTACATTCCCTCTATAAGTGATAGCTTATGATAAGTGTCTTTTTCTGTGTCACTTATTTCACTTAGAATCGTCGTACCTAAATCCACTCATCTTGCTTCTACTAGCCTTATGACATTGATTTCATGTCTGAGGGATATTCCTTTGTATATAAGGACCACAACTTCTTTATCCATTTTTCTCTTTCCTGGGATATTTAAGGTGTCATGAAGTGGAGGTTCTTGTCAACATAGCAGCCCTAAACATTGGGGTGCCTGTGTCTTGCTGATTTTTAGTTTTCCCAATTTATACGCCCATGAGTGGACGTGCCCTATGCTCCCTAAGCTGTGTTTTTTCGATGTTTCAGGACACACCGTACATTTCTCCAGAGTGGCTTTTGGCAATTTACATCCCGCCCATCAGCGTAGCAAGGCTGCCATTTCTCCATGGCCTGTCCTGCATTTCTGGTTTTGACACTTTTTGCAGCATCACCCTTTTGACTGATGGGAAGCGAAACTTCTTTGAAGCGCTGATTTGCCTTTCCAGGTTGCTTGGTTGGCCAAAAAGGGCGTATGCGTTTTTTCCTGAATATATTCAGGAAAAAACGCATACGCCCTTTTTGGCCAAGGGCATCATTGTCGACGTTTTGCCGCTTTTCATGTGCTTTAAAGGCGATTCGAATCTACCTCCTGAAATCTGTTTCCTGCAATTCTGCCTTGCTTTCAAATCCTCTTCGTTGCCTTCCCTCAATATATCTGTGGATGAGAGTTATCATTTATAACTCTGCGGGTTTGTGAATTGCAGTGTCCCTGAGCTCCATTTTTCAACTCGCTTTTTTGGTAGCTGGCCGCAAAAGCGCGGGATTGCCTCAGGCCCTATTCTGGTTCCTGGCGGCAGGCTGAGCCTGTGGTTAATTCTTCTTCCTGATGGGAAAATAGAGTGACCTGGGCCTGTCCCAACATCTAGATCTAGTCTCTCATTGGTTGCCCCTCTTCCCGTTCATCCTCAGGACAAATTGCAACCTGTAGGGAACAGGAGCTTAAAGGTGCTGATTCTCCAAGTAGGGAGATTGCTAGTAAAATAGCTGGAAAGGCGAACCCGAGCACAAGAAGATGAGAAATGGGGTGCGTTTTAGAAACCTTTCAAAATCACACGGTGTACCATCTTCTGGGTTTCTCATGCATGTTTTCGATGTAGGAAGATGCCCTTGAACCTGGAGATTTGGGACCCATGGGATGGGTACCACACAGTATTACTTTAAAGGGTCTGCGTTTGCTCACCCAACCTCACCCAACCTCTCAGCCCCAAGAGTGTCCACCCTTATGTCTCATCCAGCTGTGGGTCTAGATATGGTCAATCCAGGTTGCATCACAGCCCCTGAACGAATTTTGTAAGAATTTCTCTCTCTTTCACTGTCTTTGTTTTACGGGTTTTTAAAAGTAATTTATTTTTATAATGGGGTTTAGCTGCTTTTCACGGCTGTGTTTATGCGGCTTTACACCCACTTGGCTCACTTCCAGAGAGATATCAATACATAGGTTTTACGATTCTTACTAGTCAGATATATTCTTGTGCGGTGAATAGGGGGTGTTGAGTCCAGTTCACTGAGCAAGGAGTAGGTCTTGTCTATTACATATTGGGTGTATGGAACAGTATCTGAGCGAATTTGAAACCCTTGTTTTATGCATCACCCCACCTCACCTTTCCCGTTAAGCAGCCATAGTGTGTTTTCTAAACGTGTGACTCTGTTCTGTTTTGTAATTCAGTTCAAGTGTAGCGGTTTTTACATTCCCTCTATAAGTGATAGCTTATGATAAGTGTCTTTTTCTGTGTGACTTATTTCACTTAGAATCGTCATACCTAAATCCACTCATCTTGCTTCTACTAGCCTTATGACATTGATTTCATGTCTGAGTGATATTCCTTTGTACATAAGGACCACAACTTCTTTATCCATTTTTCTCTTTCCTGGGATATTTAAGGTGTCATGAAGTGGAGGTTCTTGTCAACATAGCAGCCCTAAACATTGGGGTGCCTGTGTCTTGCTGATTTTTAGTTTTCCCAATTTATACGCCCATGAGTGGAGGTGCCCTATGCTCCCTAAGCTGTGTTTTTTCGATGTTTCAGGACACACCATACACTTCTCCAGAGTGGCTGTTGGCAATTTACATCCCGCCCATCAGCGTAGCAAGGCTGCCATTTCTCCATGGCCTGTCCTGCATTTCTGGTTTTGACACTTTTTGCAGCATGACCCTTTTGACCGATGGGAAGCGAAACTTCTTTGAAGCGCTGATTTGCCTTTCCAGGTTGCTTGGTTGGCCAAAAAGGGCGTATGCGTTTTTTCCTGAATATATTCAGGAAAAAACGCATACGCCCTTTTTGGCCAAGGGCATCATTGTCGACGTTTTGCCGCTTTTCATGTGCTTTAAAGGCGATTCGAATCTACCTCCTGAAATCTGTTTCCTGCAATTCTGCCTTGCTTTCAAATCCTCTTCGTTGCCTTCCCTCAATATATCTGTGGATGAGAGTTATCATTTATAACTCTGCGGGTTTGTGAATTGCAGTGTCCCTGAGCTCCATTTTTCAACTTGCTTTTTTGGGAGCTGGCCGCAAAAGCGCGGGATTGCCTCAGGCCCTATTCTGGTTCCTGGCGGCAGGCTGAGCCTGTGGTTAATTCTTCTTCCTGATGGGAAAATAGAGTGACCTGGGCCTGTCCCAACACCTAGATCTAGTCTCTCATTGGTTGCCCCTCTTCCCGTTCATCCTCAGGACAAATTGCAACCTGTAGGGAACAGGAGCTTAAAGGTGCTGATTCTCCAAGTAGGGAGATTGCTAGTAAAGTAGCTGGAAAGGCGAACCCGAGCACAAGGAGATGAGAAATTGGGTGCGTTTTAGAAACCTTTCAAAATCACATGGTGTACCATCTTCTGGGTTTCTCATGCATGTTTTCGATGTAGGAAGATGCCCTTGAACCTGGAGATTTGGGACCCATGGGATGGGTACCACACAGTATTACTTTAAAGGGTCTGCGTTTGCTCACCCAACCTCACCCAACCTCTCAGCCCCAAGAGTGTCCAACCTAATGTCTCATCCCGGTGTGGGTCTAGATATGGTCAATCCAGGTTGCATCACAGCCCCTGAACGAATTTTGTAAGAATTTCTCTCTCTTTCACTGTCTTTGTTTTACGGGTTTTTAAAAGTAATTTATTTTTATAATGGGGTTTAGCTGCTTTTCACGGCTGTGTTTATGCGGCTTTACACCCACTTGGCTCACTTCCAGAGAGATATCAATACATAGGTTTTACGATTCTTACTAGTCAGATATATTCTTGTGCGGTGAATAGGGGGTGTTGAGTCCAGTTCACTGAGCAAGGAGTAGGTCTTGTCTATTACATATTGGGTGTATGGAACAGTATCTGAGCGAATTTGAAACCCTTGTTTTATGCATCACCCCACCTCACCTTTCCCGTTAAGCAGCCATAGTGTGTTTTCTAAACGTGTGACTCTGTTCTGTTTTGTAATTCAGTTCAAGTGTAGCGGTTTTTACATTCCCTCTATAAGTGATAGCTTATGATAAGTGTCTTTTTCTGTGTGACTTATTTCACTTAGAATCGTCATACCTAAATCCACTCATCTTGCTTCTACTAGCCTTATGACATTGATTTCATGTCTGAGTGATATTCCTTTGTACATAAGGACCACAACTTCTTTATCCATTTTTCTCTTTCCTGGGATATTTAAGGTGTCATGAAGTGGAGGTTCTTGTCAACATAGCAGCCCTAAACATTGGGGTGCCTGTGTCTTGCTGATTTTTAGTTTTCCCAATTTATACGCCCATGAGTGGAGGTGCCCTATGCTCCCTAAGCTGTGTTTTTTCGATGTTTCAGGACACACCATACACTTCTCCAGAGTGGCTGTTGGCAATTTACATCCCGCCCATCAGCGTAGCAAGGCTGCCATTTCTCCATGGCCTGTCCTGCATTTCTGGTTTTGACACTTTTTGCAGCATGACCCTTTTGACCGATGGGAAGCGAAACTTCTTTGAAGCGCTGATTTGCCTTTCCAGGTTGCTTGGTTGGCCAAAAAGGGCGTATGCGTTTTTTCCTGAATATATTCAGGAAAAAACGCATACGCCCTTTTTGGCCAAGGGCATCATTGTCGACGTTTTGCCGCTTTTCATGTGCTTTAAAGGCGATTCGAATCTACCTCCTGAAATCTGTTTCCTGCAATTCTGCCTTGCTTTCAAATCCTCTTCGTTGCCTTCCCTCAATATATCTGTGGATGAGAGTTATCATTTATAACTCTGCGGGTTTGTGAATTGCAGTGTCCCTGAGCTCCATTTTTCAACTCGCTTTTTTGGGAGCTGGCCGCAAAAGCGCGGGATTGCCTCAGGCCCTATTCTGGTTCCTGGCGGCAGGCTGAGCCTGTGGTTAATTCTTCTTCCTGATGGGAAAATAGAGTGACCTGGGCCTGTCCCAACACCTAGATCTAGTCTCTCATTGGTTGCCCCTCTTCCCGTTCATCCTCAGGACAAATTGCAACCTGTAGGGAACAGGAGCTTAAAGGTGCTGATTCTCCAAGTAGGGAGATTGCTAGTAAAGTAGCTGGAAAGGCGAACCCGAGCACAAGGAGATGAGAAATTGGGTGCGTTTTAGAAACCTTTCAAAATCACACGGTGTACCATCTTCTGGGTTCCTCATGCATGTTTTCGATGTAGGAAGATGCCCTTGAACCTGGAGATTTGGGACCCATGGGATGGGTACCACACAGTATTACTTTAAAGGGTCTGTGTTTGCTCACCCAACCTCACCCAACCTCTCAGCCCCAAGAGTGTCCAACCTTATGTCTCATCCCGGTGTGGGTCTAGATATGGTCAATCCAGGTTGCATCACAGCCCCTGAACGAATTTTGTAAGAATTTCTCTCTCTTTCACTGTCTTTGTTTTACGGGTTTTTAAAAGTAATTTATTTTTATAATGGGGTTTAGCTGCTTTTCACGGCTGTGTTTATGCGGCTTTACACCCACTTGGCTCACTTCCAGAGAGATATCAATACATAGGTTTTACGATTCTTACTAGTCAGATATATTCTTGTGCGGTGAATAGGGGGTGTTGAGTCCAGTTCACTGAGCAAGGAGTAGGTCTTGTCTATTACATATTGGGTGTATGGAACAGTATCTGAGCGAATTTGAAACCCTTGTTTTATGCATCACCCCACCTCACCTTTCCCGTTAAGCAGCCATAGTGTGTTTTCTAAACCTGTGACTCTGTTCTGTTTTGTAATTCAGTTCAAGTGTAGCGGTTTTTACATTCCCTCTATAAGTGATAGCTTATGATAAGTGTCTTTTTCTGTGTGACTTATTTCACTTAGAATCGTCGTACCTAAATCCACTCATCTTGCTTCTACTAGCCTTATGACATTGATTTCATGTCTGAGTGATATTCCTTTGTACATAAGGACCACAACTTCTTTATCCATTTTTCTCTTTCCTGGGATATTTAAGGTGTCATGAAGTGGAGGTTCTTGTCAACATAGCAGCCCTAAACATTGGGGTGCCTGTGTCTTGCTGATTTTTAGTTTTCCCAATTTATACGCCAATGAGTGGACGTGCCCTATGCTCCCTAAGCTGTGTTTTTTCGATGTTTCAGGACACACCGTACACTTCTCCAGAGTGGCTGTTGGCAATTTACATCCCGCCCATCAGCGTAGCAAGGCTGCCATTTCTCCATGGCCTGTCCTGCATTTCTGGTTTTGACACTTTTTGCAGCATGGCCCTTTTGACCGATGGGAAGCGAGACTTCTTTGTAGCGCTGATTTGCCTTTCCAGTTTGCTTGGTTGGCCAAAAAGGGCGTATGCGTTTTTTCCTGAATATATTCAGGAAAAAACGCTTACGCCCTTTTTGGCCAAGGGCATCACTGTCGACGTTTTGCCACTTTTCATGTGCTTTAAAGGCGATTCGAATCTACCTCCTGAAACCTGTTTCCTGCAATTCTGCCTTGCTTTCAAATCCTCTTCGTTGTCTTCCCTCAATATATTTGTGGACGAGAGTTATCATTTATAACTCAGCAGGTTTGTGAATTGCAGTGCCCCTGAGCTCCATTTTTCAACTGTCTTTTTTGGGAGCTGGCCGCAAAAGCACGGGATTGCCTCAGGCCCTATTCTGGTTCCCGGCGGCAGGCTGAGCCTGTGTTTAATTCTTCTTCCTGATGGGAAAATAGAGTGACCTGTGCCTGTCCCAACACCTAGATCTAGTCTCTCATTATTTGCCCCTCTTCCCGTTCATCCTCAGGACAAATTGCAACCTGTAGGGAACAGGAGCTTAAAGGTGCTGATTCTCCAAGTAGGGAGATTGCTAGTAAAGTAGCTGGAAAGGCGAACCCGAGCACAAGGAGATGAGAAATTGGGTGCATTTTAGAAACCTTTCAAAATCACACGGTGTACCATCTTCTGGGTTTCTCATGCATGTTTTCGATGTAGGAAGATGCCTTTGAACCTGGAGATTTGGGACCCATGGGATGGGTACCACGCAGTATTACTTTAAAGGGTCTGAGTTTGCTCACCCAACCTCTCAGCCCCAAGAGTGTCCACCCTTATGTCTCATCCAGGTGTGTGTCTAGATATGGTCAATCCAGGTTGCATCACAGCCCCTGAACGAATTTTGTGAGAATTTCTCTCTCTTTCACTGTCTTTGTTTTACGGGTTTTTAAAAGTAATTTATTTTTATAATGGGGTTTAGCTGCTTTTCACGGCTGTGTTTATGCGGCTTTACACCCACTTGGCTCACTTCCAGAGAGATATCAATACATAGGTTTTACGATTCTTACTAGTCAGATATATTCTTGTGCGGTGAATAGGGGGTGTTGAGTCCAGTTCACTGAGCAAGGAGTACGTCTTGTCTATTACATATTGGGTGTATGGAACAGTATCTGAGCGAATTTGAAACCCTTGTTTTATGCATCACCCCACCTCATCTTTCCCGTTAAGCAGCCATAGTGTGTTTTCTAAACGTGTGACTCTGTTCTGTTTTGTAATTCAGTTCAAGTGTAGCGGTTTTTACATTCCCTCTATAAGTGATAGCTTATGATAAGTGTCTTTTTCTGTGTGACTTATTTCACTTAGAATCGTTATACCTAAATCCACTCATCTTGCTTCTACTAGCCTTATGACATTGATTTCATGTCTGAGTGATATTCCTTTGTACATAAGGACCACAACTTCTTTATCCATTTTTCTCTTTCCTGGGATATTTAAGGTGTCATGAAGTGGAGGTTCTTGTCAACACAGCAGCCCTAAACATTGGGGTGCCTGTGTCTTGCTGATTTTTAGTTTTCCCAATTTATACGCCCATGAGTGGTCGTGCCCTATGCTCCCTAAGCTGTGTTTTTTCGATGTTTCAGGACACACCGTACACTTCTCCAGAGTGGCTGTTGGCAATTTACATCCCGCCCATCAGCGTAGCAAGGCTGCCATTTCTCCATGGCCTGTCCTGCATTTCTGGTTTTGACACTTTTTGCAGCATGGCCCTTTTGACCGATGGGAAGCGAGACTTCTTTGTAGCGCTGATTTGCCTTTCCAGTTTGCTTGGTTGGCCAAAAAGGGCGTATGCGTTTTTTCCTGAATATATTCAGGAAAAAACGCTTACGCCCTTTTTGGCCAAGGGCATCACTGTCGACGTTTTGCCACTTTTCATGTGCTTTAAAGGCGATTCGAATCTACCTCCTGAAACCTGTTTCCTGCAATTCTGCCTTGCTTTCAAATCCTCTTCGTTGTCTTCCCTCAATATATTTGTGGACGAGAGTTATCATTTATAACTCAGCAGGTTTGTGAATTGCAGTGCCCCTGAGCTCCATTTTTCAACTGTCTTTTTTGGTAGCTGGCCGCAAAAGCACGGGATTGCCTCAGGCCCTATTCTGGTTCCCGGCGGCAGGCTGAGCCTGTGTTTAATTCTTCTTCCTGATGGGAAAATAGAGTGACCTGTGCCTGTCCCAACACCTAGATCTAGTCTCTCATTATTTGCCCCTCTTCCCGTTCATCCTCAGGACAAATTGCAACCTGTAGGGAACAGGAGCTTAAAGGTGCTGATTCTCCAAGTAGGGAGATTGCTAGTAAAGTAGCTGGAAAGGTGAACCCGAGCACAAGGAGATGAGAAATTGGGTGCGTTTTAGAAACCTTTCAAAATCACACGGTGTACCATCTTCTGGGTTTCTCATGCATGTTTTCGATGTAGGAAGATGCCTTTGAACCTGGAGATTTGGGACCCATGGGATGGGTACCACGCAGTATTACTTTAAAGGGTCTGAGTTTGCTCACCCAACCTCTCAGCCCCAAGAGTGTCCACCCTTATGTCTCATCCAGGTGTGTGTCTAGATATGGTCAATCCAGGTTGCATCACAGCCCCTGAACGAATTTTGTGAGAATTTCTCTCTCTTTCACTGTCTTTGTTTTACGGGTTTTTAAAAGTAATTTATTTTTATAATGGGGTTTAGCTGCTTTTCACGGCTGTGTTTATGCGGCTTTACACCCACTTGGCTCACTTCCAGAGAGATATCAATACATAGGTTTTACGATTCTTACTAGTCAGATATATTCTTGTGCGGTGAATAGGGGGTGTTGAGTCCAGTTCACTGAGCAAGGAGTACGTCTTGTCTATTACATATTGGGTGTATGGAACAGTATCTGAGCGAATTTGAAACCCTTGTTTTATGCATCACCCCACCTCATCTTTCCCGTTAAGCAGCCATAGTGTGTTTTCTAAACGTGTGACTCTGTTCTGTTTTGTAATTCAGTTCAAGTGTAGCGGTTTTTACATTCCCTCTATAAGTGATAGCTTATGATAAGTGTCTTTTTCTGTGTGACTTATTTCACTTAGAATCGTTATACCTAAATCCACTCATCTTGCTTCTACTAGCCTTATGACATTGATTTCATGTCTGAGTGATATTCCTTTGTACATAAGGACCACAACTTCTTTATCCATTTTTCTCTTTCCTGGGATATTTAAGGTGTCATGAAGTGGAGGTTCTTGTCAACATAGCAGCCCTAAACATTGGGGTGCCTGTGTCTTGCTGATTTTTAGTTTTCCCAATTTATACGCCCATGAGTGGTCGTGCCCTATGCTCCCTAAGCTGTGTTTTTTCGATGTTTCAGGACACACCGTACACTTCTCCAGAGTGGCTGTTGGCAATTTACATCCCGCCCATCAGCGTAGCAAGGCTGCCATTTCTCCATGGCCTGTCCTGCATTTCTGGTTTTGACACTTTTTGCAGCATCACCCTTTTGACTAATGGGAAGCGAAACTTCTTTGAAGCGCTGATTTGCCTTTCCAGGTTGCTTGGTTGGCCAAAAAGGGCGTATGCGTTTTTTCCTGAATATATTCAGGAAAAAACGCATACGCCCTTTTTGGCCAAGGGCATCATTGTCGACGTTTTGCCGCTTTTCATGTGCTTTAAAGGCGATTCGAATCTACCTCCTGAAATCTGTTTCCTGCAATTCTGCCTTGCTTTCAAATCCTCTTCGTTGCCTTCCCTCAATATATCTGTGGATGAGAGTTATCATTTATAACTCTGCGGGTTTGTGAATTGCAGTGTCCCTGAGCTCCATTTTTCAACTCGCTTTTTTGGGAGCTGGCCGCAAAAGCGCGGGATTGCCTCAGGCCGTATTCTGGTTCCTGGCGGCAGGCTGAGCCTGTGGTTAATTCTTCTTCCTGATGGGAAAATAGAGTGACCTGGGCCTGTCCCAACACCTAGATCTAGTCTCTCATTGGTTGCCCCTCTTCCCGTTCATCCTCAGGACAAATTGCAACCTGTAGGGAACAGGAGCTTAAAGGTGCTGATTCTCCAAGTAGGGAGATTGCTAGTAAAGTAGCTGGAAAGGCGAACCCGAGCACAAGGAGATGAGAAATTGGGTGCGTTTTAGAAACCTTTCAAAATCACACGGTGTACCATCTTCTGGGTTTCTCATTCATGTTTTCGATGTAGGAAGATGCCCTTGAACCTGGAGATTTGGGACCCATGGGATGGGTACCACACAGTATTACTTTAAAGGGTCTGCGTTTGCTCACCCAACCTCTCAGCCCCAAGAGTGTCCACCCTTATGTCTCATCCAGGTGTGGGTCTAGATATGGTCAATCCAGGTTGCATCACAGCCCCTGAACGAATTTTGTAAGAATTTCTCTCTCTTTCACTGTCTTTGTTTTACGGGTTTTTAAAAGTAATTTATTTTTATAATGGGGTTTAGCTGCTTTTCACGGCTGTGTTTATGCGGCTTTACACCCACTTGACTCACTTCCAGACAGATATCAATACATAGGTTTTAAGATTCTTACTAGACACATATATTCTTGTGCGGTGAATAGGGGGTGTTGAGTCCAGTTCACTGAGCAATGAGTAGGTCTTGTCTATTACATATTGGGTGTATGGAACAGTATCTGAGCGAATTTGAAACCCTTGTTTTATGCATCACCCCACCTCACCTTTCCCGTTAAGCAGCCATAGTGTGTTTTCTAAACGTGTGACTCTGTTCTGTTTTGTAATTCAGTTCAAGTGTAGCGGTTTTTACATTCCCTCTATAAGTGATAGCTTATGATAAGTGTCTTTTTCTGTGTGACTTATTTCACTTAGAATCGTCGTACCTAAGTCCACTCATCTTGCTTCTACTAGCCTTATGACATTGATTTCATGTCTGAGTGATATTCCATTGTACATAAGGACCACAACTTCTTTATCCATTTTTCTCTTTCCTGGGATATTTAAGTTGTCATGAAGTGGAGGTTCTTGTCAACAGAGCAGCCCTAAACTTTGGGGTGCCTGTGTCTTGCTGATTTTTAGTTTTCCCAATTTATACGCCCATGAGTGGACGTGCCCTATGCTCCCTAAGCTGTGTTTTTTCGATGTTTCA
Organism: Eschrichtius robustus; assembly: GCF_028021215.1. Lineage (NCBI taxonomy): Eukaryota > Metazoa > Chordata > Mammalia > Artiodactyla > Eschrichtiidae > Eschrichtius > Eschrichtius robustus. The sequence continues at coordinate 189,236 of NW_027175312.1, forward strand.
GGACACACCGTACACTTCTCCAGAGTGGCTGTTGGCAATTTACATCCCGCCCATCAGCGTAGCAAGGCTGCCATTTCTCCATGGCCTGTCCTGCATTTCTGGTTTTGACACTTTTTGCAGCATCACCCTTTTGACTGATGGGAAGCGAAACTTCTTTGAAGCGCTGATTTGCCTTTCCAGGTTGCTTGGTTGGCCAAAAAGGGCGTATGCGTTTTTTCCTGAATATATTCAGGAAAAAACGCATACGCCCTTTTTGGCCAAGGGCATCATTGTCGACGTTTTGCCGCTTTTCATGTGCTTTAAAGGCGATTCGAATCTACCTCCTGAAATCTGTTTCCTGCAATTCTGCCTTGCTTCCAAATCCTCTTCGTTGCCTTCCCTCAATATATCTGTGGATGAGAGTTATCATTTATAACTCTGCGGGTTTGTGAATTGCAGTGTCCCTGAGCTCCATTTTTCAACTCGCTTTTTTGGTAGCTGGCCGCAAAAGCGCGGGATTGCCTCAGGCCCTATTCTGGTTCCTGGCGGCAGGCTGAGCCTGTGGTTAATTCTTCTTCCTCATGGGAAAATAGAGTGACCTGGGCCTGTCCCAACACCTAGATCTAGTCTCTCATTGGTAGCCCCTCTTCCCGTTCATCCTCAGGACAAATTGCAACCTGTAGGGAACAGGAGCTTAAAGGTGCTGATTCTCCAAGTAGGGAGATTGCTAGTAAAATAGCTGGAAAGGCGAACCCGAGCACAAGAAGATGAGAAATGGGGTGCGTTTTAGAAACCTTTCAAAATCACACGGTGTACCATCTTCTGGGTTTCTCATGCATGTTTTCGATGTAGGAAGATGCCCTTGAACCTGGAGATTTGGGACCCATGGGATGGGTACCACACAGTATTACTTTAAAGGGTCTGTGTTTGCTCACCCAACCTCACCCAACCTCTCAGCCCCAAGAGTGTCCACCCTTATGTCTCATCCAGCTGTGGGTCTAGATATGGTCAATCCAGGTTGCATCACAGCCCCTGAACGAATTTTGTAAGAATTTCTCTCTCTTTCACTGTCTTTGTTTTACGGGTTTTTAAAAGTAATTTATTTTTATAATGGGGTTTAGCTGCTTTTCACGGCTGTGTTTATGCGGCTTTACACCCACTTGGCTCACTTCCAGAGAGATATCAATACATAGGTTTTACGATTCTTACTAGTCAGATATATTCTTGTGCGGTGAATAGGGGGTGTTGAGTCCAGTTCACTGAGCAAGGAGTAGGTCTTGTCTATTACATATTGGGTGTATGGAACTGTATCTGAGCGAATTTGAAACCGTTGTTTTATGCATCACCCCACCTCACCTTTCCCGTTAAGCAGCCATAGTGTGTTTTCTAAACGTGTGACTCTGTTCTGTTTTGTAATTCAGTTCAAGTGTAGCGGTTTTTACATTCCCTCTATAAGTGATAGCTTATGATAAGTGTCTTTTTCTGTGTGACTTATTTCACTTAGAATCGTCGTACCTAAATCCACTCATCTTGCTTCTACTAGCCTTATGACATTGATTTCATGTCTGAGTGATATTCCTTTGTACATAAGGACCACAACTTCTTTATCCATTTTTCTCTTTCCTGGGATATTTAAGGTGTCATGAAGTGGAGGTTCTTGTCAACATAGCAGCCCTAAACATTGGGGTGCCTGTGTCTTGCTGATTTTTAGTTTTCCCAATTTATACGCCAATGAGTGGACGTGCCCTATGCTCCCTAAGCTGTGTTTTTTCGATGTTTCAGGACACACCGTACACTTCTCCAGAGTGGCTGTTGGCAATTTACATCCCGCCCATCAGCGTAGCAAGGCTGCCATTTCTCCATGGCCTGTCCTGCATTTCTGGTTTTGACACTTTTTGCAGCATGGCCCTTTTGACCGATGGGAAGCGAGACTTCTTTGTAGCGCTGATTTGCCTTTCCAGTTTGCTTGGTTGGCCAAAAAGGGCGTATGCGTTTTTTCCTGAATATATTCAGGAAAAAACGCTTACGCCCTTTTTGGCCAAGGGCATCACTGTCGACGTTTTGCCACTTTTCATGTGCTTTAAAGGCGATTCGAATCTACCTCCTGAAACCTGTTTCCTGCAATTCTGCCTTGCTTTCAAATCCTCTTCGTTGCCTTCCCTCAATATATTTGTGGACGAGAGTTATCATTTATAACTCAGCAGGTTTGTGAATTGCAGTGCCCCTGAGCTCCATTTTTCAACTGTCTTTTTTGGGAGCTGGCCGCAAAAGCACGGGATTGCCTCAGGCCCTATTCTGGTTCCCGGCGGCAGGCTGAGCCTGTGTTTAATTCTTCTTCCTGATGGGAAAATAGAGTGACCTGTGCCTGTCCCAACACCTAGATCTAGTCTCTCATTATTTGCCCCTCTTCCCGTTCATCCTCAGGACAAATTGCAACCTGTAGGGAACAGGAGCTTAAAGGTGCTGATTCTCCAAGTAGGGAGATTGCTAGTAAAGTAGCTGGAAAGGCGAACCCGAGCACAAGGAGATGAGAAATTGGGTGCGTTTTAGAAAACTTTCAAAATCACACGGTGTACCATCTTCTGGGTTTCTCATGCATGTTTTCGATGTAGGAAGATGCCTTTGAACCTGGAGATTTGGGACCCATGGGATGGGTACCACGCAGTATTACTTTAAAGGGTCTGAGTTTGCTCACCCAACCTCTCAGCCCCAAGAGTGTCCACCCTTATGTCTCATCCAGGTGTGTGTCTAGATATGGTCAATCCAGGTTGCATCACAGCCCCTGAACGAATTTTGTGAGAATTTCTCTCTCTTTCACTGTCTTTGTTTTACGGGTTTTTAAAAGTAATTTATTTTTATAATGGGGTTTAGCTGCTTTTCACGGCTGTGTTTATGCGGCTTTACACCCACTTGGCTCACTTCCAGAGAGATATCAATACATAGGTTTTACGATTCTTACTAGTCAGATATATTCTTGTGCGGTGAATAGGGGGTGTTGAGTCCAGTTCACTGAGCAAGGAGTACGTCTTGTCTATTACATATTGGGTGTATGGAACAGTATCTGAGCGAATTTGAAACCCTTGTTTTATGCATCACCCCACCTCATCTTTCCCGTTAAGCAGCCATAGTGTGTTTTCTAAACGTGTGACTCTGTTCTGTTTTGTAATTCAGTTCAAGTGTAGCGGTTTTTACATTCCCTCTATAAGTGATAGCTTATGATAAGTGTCTTTTTCTGTGTGACTTATTTCACTTAGAATCGTTATACCTAAATCCACTCATCTTGCTTCTACTAGCCTTATGACATTGATTTCATGTCTGAGTGATATTCCTTTGTACATAAGGACCACAACTTCTTTATCCATTTTTCTCTTTCCTGGGATATTTAAGGTGTCATGAAGTGGAGGTTCTTGTCAACATAGCAGCCCTAAACATTGGGGTGCCTGTGTCTTGCTGATTTTTAGTTTTCCCAATTTATACGCCCATGAGTGGTCGTGCCCTATGCTCCCTAAGCTGTGTTTTTTCGATGTTTCAGGACACACCGTACACTTCTCCAGAGTGGCTGTTGGCAATTTACATCCCGCCCATCAGCGTAGCAAGGCTGCCATTTCTCCATGGCCTGTCCTGCATTTCTGGTTTTGACACTTTTTGCAGCATGGCCCTTTTGCCCGATGGGAAGCGAGACTTCTTTGTAGCGCTGATTTGCCTTTCCAGGTTGCTTGGTTGGCCAAAAAGGGCGTATGCGTTTTTTCCTGAATATATTCAGGAAAAAACGCTTACGCCCTTTTTGGCCAAGGGCATCACTGTCGATGTTTTGCCACTTTTCATGTGCTTTAAAGGCGATTCGAATCTACCTCCTGAAACCTGTTTCCTGCAATTCTGCCTTGCTTTCAACTCCTCTTCGTTGCCTTCCCTCAATATATTTGTGGACGAGAGTTATCATTTATAACTCAGCAGGTTTGTGAATTGCAGTGCCCCTGAGCTCCATTTTTCAACTGTCTTTTTTGGGAGCTGGCCGCAAAAGCTCGGGATTGCCTCAGGCCCTATTCTGGTTCCTGGCGGCAGGCTGAGCCTGTGTTTAATTCTTCTTCCTGATGGGAAAATAGAGTGACCTGTGCCTGTCCCAACACCTAGATCTAGTCTCTCATTTGTTTCCCCTCTTCCCGTTCATCCTCAGGACAAATTGCAACCTGTAGGGAACAGGAGGTTAAAGGTGCTGATTCTCCAAGTAGGGAGATTGCTAGTAAAGTAGCTGGAAAGGTGAACCCGAGCACAAGGAGATGAGAAATTGGGTGCGTTTTAGAAACCTTTCAAAATCAAACGGTGTACCATCTTCTGGGTTTCTCATGCATGGTTTCTATGTAGGAAGATGCCTTTGAACCTGGAGATTTGGGACCCATGGGATTGGTACCACGCAGTATTACTTTAAAGGGTCTGAGTTTGCTCACCCAACCTCACCCAACCTCTCAGCCCCAAGAGTGTCCACCCTTATGTCTCATCCCGGTGTGGGTCTAGATATGGTCAATCCAGGTTGCATCACAGCCCCTGAACGAATTTTGTAAGAATTTCTCTCTCTTTCACTGTCTTTGTTTTACGGGTTTTTAAAAGTAATTTATTTTTATAATGGTGTTTAGCTGCTTTTCACGGCTGTGTTTATGCGGCTTTACACCCACTTGGCTCACTTCCAGAGAGATATCAATACATAGGTTTTAAGATTCTTACTAGTCAGATATATTCTTGTGCGGTGAATAGGGGGTGTTGAGTCCAGTTCACTGAGCAAGGAGTAGGTCTTGTCTATTACATATTGGGTGTATGGAACGGTATCTGAGCGAATTTGAAATCCTTGTTTTATGCATCACCCCACCTCACCTTTCCCGTTAAGCAGCCATAGTGTGTTTTCTAAACGTGTGACTCTGTTATGTTTTGTAATTCATTTCAGGTGTAGCGGTTTTTACATTCCCTCTATAAGTGATAGCTTATGATAAGTGTCTTTTTCTGTGTCACTTATTTCACTTAGAATCGTCGTACCTAAATCCACTCATCTTGCTTCTACTAGCCTTATGACATTGATTTCATGTCTGAGGGATATTCCTTTGTATATAAGGACCACAACTTCTTTATCCATTTTTCTCTTTCCTGGGATATTTAAGGTGTCATGAAGTGGAGGTTCTTGTCAACATAGCAGCCCTAAACATTGGGGTGCCTGTGTCTTGCTGATTTTTAGTTTTCCCAATTTATATGCCCATGAGTGGACGTGCCCTATGCTCCCTAAGCTGTGTTTTTTCGATGTTTCAGGACACACCGTACATTTCTCCAGAGTGGCTTTTGGCAATTTACATCCCGCCCATCAGCGTAGCAAGGCTGCCATTTCTCCATGGCCTGTCCTGCATTTCTTGTTTTGACACTTTTTGCAGCATCACCCTTTTGACTGATGGGAAGCGAAACTTCTTTGAAGCGCTGATTTGCCTTTCCAGGTTGCTTGGTTGGCCAAAAAGGGCGTATGCGTTTTTTCCTGAATATATTCAGGAAAAAACGCATACGCCTTTTTGGCCAAGGGCATCATTGTCGACGTTTTGCCGCTTTTCATGTGCTTTAAAGGCGATTCGAATCTACCTCCTGAAATCTGTTTCCTGCAATTCTGCCTTGCTTCCAAATCCTCTTCGTTGCCTTCCCTCAATATATCTGTGGATGAGAGTTATCATTTATAACTCTGCGGGTTTGTGAATTGCAGTGTCCCTGAGCTCCATTTTTCAACTCGCTTTTTTGGTAGCTGGCCGCAAAAGCGCGGGATTGCCTCAGGCCCTATTCTGGTTCCTGGCGGCAGGCTGAGCCTGTGGTTAATTCTTCTTCCTCATGGGAAAATAGAGTGACCTGGGCCTGTCCCAACACCTAGATCTAGTCTCTCATTGGTAGCCCCTCTTCCCGTTCATCCTCAGGACAAATTGCAACCTGTAGGGAACAGGAGCTTAAAGGTGCTGATTCTCCAAGTAGGGAGATTGCTAGTAAAATAGCTGGAAAGGCGAACCCGAGCACAAGAAGATGAGAAATGGGGTGCGTTTTAGAAACCTTTCAAAATCACACGGTGTACCATCTTCTGGGTTTCTCATGCATGTTTTCGATGTAGGAAGATGCCCTTGAACCGGGAGATTTGGGACCCATGGGATGGGTACCACACAGTATTACTTTAAAGGGTCTGTGTTTGCTCACCCAACCTCACCCAACCTCTCAGCCCCAAGAGTGTCCACCCTTATGTCTCATCCAGCTGTGGGTCTAGATATGGTCAATCCAGGTTGCATCACAGCCCCTGAACGAATTTTGTAAGAATTTCTCTCTCTTTCACTGTCTTTGTTTTACGGGTTTTTAAAAGTAATTTATTTTTATAATGGGGTTTAGCTGCTTTTCACGGCTGTGTTTATGCGGCTTTACACCCACTTGGCTCACTTCCAGAGAGATATCAATACATAGGTTTTACGATTCTTACTAGTCAGATATATTCTTGTGCGGTGAATAGGGGGTGTTGAGTCCAGTTCACTGAGCAAGGAGTAGGTCTTGTCTATTACATATTGGGTGTATGGAACTGTATCTGAGCGAATTTGAAACCGTTGTTTTATGCATCACCCCACCTCACCTTTCCCGTTAAGCAGCCATAGTGTGTTTTCTAAACGTGTGACTCTGTTCTGTTTTGTAATTCAGTTCAAGTGTAGCGGTTTTTACATTCCCTCTATAAGTGATAGCTTATGATAAGTGTCTTTTTCTGTGTGACTTATTTCACTTAGAATCGTCGTACCTAAATCCACTCATCTTGCTTCTACTAGCCTTATGACATTGATTTCATGTCTGAGTGATATTCCTTTGTACATAAGGACCACAACTTCTTTATCCATTTTTCTCTTTCCTGGGATATTTAAGGTGTCATGAAGTGGAGGTTCTTGTCAACATAGCAGCCCTAAACATTGGGGTGCCTGTGTCTTGCTGATTTTTAGTTTTCCCAATTTATACGCCAATGAGTGGACGTGCCCTATGCTCCCTAAGCTGTGTTTTTTCGATGTTTCAGGACACACCGTACACTTCTCCAGAGTGGCTGTTGGCAATTTACATCCCGCCCATCAGCGTAGCAAGGCTGCCATTTCTCCATGGCCTGTCCTGCATTTCTGGTTTTGACACTTTTTGCAGCATGGCCCTTTTGACCGATGGGAAGCGAGACTTCTTTGTAGCGCTGATTTGCCTTTCCAGTTTGCTTGGTTGGCCAAAAAGGGCGTATGCGTTTTTTCCTGAATATATTCAGGAAAAAACGCTTACGCCCTTTTTGGCCAAGGGCATCACTGTCGACGTTTTGCCACTTTTCATGTGCTTTAAAGGCGATTCGAATCTACCTCCTGAAACCTGTTTCCTGCAATTCTGCCTTGCTTTCAAATCCTCTTCGTTGCCTTCCCTCAATATATTTGTGGACGAGAGTTATCATTTATAACTCAGCAGGTTTGTGAATTGCAGTGCCCCTGAGCTCCATTTTTCAACTGTCTTTTTTGGGAGCTGGCCGCAAAAGCACGGGATTGCCTCAGGCCCTATTCTGGTTCCCGGCGGCAGGCTGAGCCTGTGTTTAATTCTTCTTCCTGATGGGAAAATAGAGTGACCTGTGCCTGTCCCAACACCTAGATCTAGTCTCTCATTATTTGCCCCTCTTCCCGTTCATCCTCAGGACAAATTGCAACCTGTAGGGAACAGGAGCTTAAAGGTGCTGATTCTCCAAGTAGGGAGATTGCTAGTAAAGTAGCTGGAAAGGCGAACCCGAGCACAAGGAGATGAGAAATTGGGTGCGTTTTAGAAAACTTTCAAAATCACACGGTGTACCATCTTCTGGGTTTCTCATGCATGTTTTCGATGTAGGAAGATGCCTTTGAACCTGGAGATTTGGGACCCATGGGATGGGTACCACGCAGTATTACTTTAAAGGGTCTGAGTTTGCTCACCCAACCTCTCAGCCCCAAGAGTGTCCACCCTTATGTCTCATCCAGGTGTGTGTCTAGATATGGTCAATCCAGGTTGCATCACAGCCCCTGAACGAATTTTGTGAGAATTTCTCTCTCTTTCACTGTCTTTGTTTTACGGGTTTTTAAAAGTAATTTATTTTTATAATGGGGTTTAGCTGCTTTTCACGGCTGTGTTTATGCGGCTTTACACCCACTTGGCTCACTTCCAGAGAGATATCAATACATAGGTTTTACGATTCTTACTAGTCAGATATATTCTTGTGCGGTGAATAGGGGGTGTTGAGTCCAGTTCACTGAGCAAGGAGTACGTCTTGTCTATTACATATTGGGTGTATGGAACAGTATCTGAGCGAATTTGAAACCCTTGTTTTATGCATCACCCCACCTCATCTTTCCCGTTAAGCAGCCATAGTGTGTTTTCTAAACGTGTGACTCTGTTCTGTTTTGTAATTCAGTTCAAGTGTAGCGGTTTTTACATTCCCTCTATAAGTGATAGCTTATGATAAGTGTCTTTTTCTGTGTGACTTATTTCACTTAGAATCGTTATACCTAAATCCACTCATCTTGCTTCTACTAGCCTTATGACATTGATTTCATGTCTGAGTGATATTCCTTTGTACATAAGGACCACAACTTCTTTATCCATTTTTCTCTTTCCTGGGATATTTAAGGTGTCATGAAGTGGAGGTTCTTGTCAACATAGCAGCCCTAAACATTGGGGTGCCTGTGTCTTGCTGATTTTTAGTTTTCCCAATTTATACGCCCATGAGTGGTCGTGCCCTATGCTCCCTAAGCTGTGTTTTTTCGATGTTTCAGGACACACCGTACACTTCTCCAGAGTGGCTGTTGGCAATTTACATCCCGCCCATCAGCGTAGCAAGGCTGCCATTTCTCCATGGCCTGTCCTGCATTTCTGGTTTTGACACTTTTTGCAGCATGGCCCTTTTGCCCGATGGGAAGCGAGACTTCTTTGTAGCGCTGATTTGCCTTTCCAGGTTGCTTGGTTGGCCAAAAAGGGCGTATGCGTTTTTTCCTGAATATATTCAGGAAAAAACGCTTACGCCCTTTTTGGCCAAGGGCATCACTGTCGATGTTTTGCCACTTTTCATGTGCTTTAAAGGCGATTCGAATCTACCTCCTGAAACCTGTTTCCTGCAATTCTGCCTTGCTTTCAACTCCTCTTCGTTGCCTTCCCTCAATATATTTGTGGACGAGAGTTATCATTTATAACTCAGCAGGTTTGTGAATTGCAGTGCCCCTGAGCTCCATTTTTCAACTGTCTTTTTTGGGAGCTGGCCGCAAAAGCTCGGGATTGCCTCAGGCCCTATTCTGGTTCCTGGCGGCAGGCTGAGCCTGTGTTTAATTCTTCTTCCTAATGGGAAAATAGAGTGACCTGTGCCTGTCCCAACACCTAGATCTAGTCTCTCATTTGTTTCCCCTCTTCCCGTTCATCCTCAGGACAAATTGCAACCTGTAGGGAACAGGAGGTTAAAGGTGCTGATTCTCCAAGTAGGGAGATTGCTAGTAAAGTAGCTGGAAAGGTGAACCCGAGCACAAGGAGATGAGAAATTGGGTGCGTTTTAGAAACCTTTCAAAATCAAACGGTGTACCATCTTCTGGGTTTCTCATGCATGGTTTCTATGTAGGAAGATGCCTTTGAACCTGGAGATTTGGGACCCATGGGATTGGTACCACGCAGTATTACTTTAAAGGGTCTGAGTTTGCTCACCCAACCTCACCCAACCTCTCAGCCCCAAGAGTGTCCACCCTTATGTCTCATCCCGGTGTGGGTCTAGATATGGTCAATCCAGGTTGCATCACAGCCCCTGAACGAATTTTGTAAGAATTTCTCTCTCTTTCACTGTCTTTGTTTTACGGGTTTTTAAAAGTAATTTATTTTTATAATGGTGTTTAGCTGCTTTTCACGGCTGTGTTTATGCGGCTTTACACCCACTTGGCTCACTTCCAGAGAGATATCAATACATAGGTTTTAAGATTCTTACTAGTCAGATATATTCTTGTGCGGTGAATAGGGGGTGTTGAGTCCAGTTCACTGAGCAAGGAGTAGGTCTTGTCTATTACATATTGGGTGTATGGAACGGTATCTGAGCGAATTTGAACCCCTTGTTTTATGCATCACCCCACCTCACCTTTCCCGTTAAGCAGCCATAGTGTGTTTTCTAAACGTGTGACTCTGTTATGTTTTGTAATTCATTTCAGGTGTAGCGGTTTTTACATTCCCTCTATAAGTGATAGCTTATGATAAGTGTCTTTTTCTGTGTCACTTATTTCACTTAGAATCGTCGTACCTAAATCCACTCATCTTGCTTCTACTAGCCTTATGACATTGATTTCATGTCTGAGGGATATTCCTTTGTATATAAGGACCACAACTTCTTTATCCATTTTTCTCTTTCCTGGGATATTTAAGGTGTCATGAAGTGGAGGTTCTTGTCAACATAGCAGCCCTAAACATTGGGGTGCCTGTGTCTTGCTGATTTTTAGTTTTCCCAATTTATATGCCCATGAGTGGACGTGCCCTATGCTCCCTAAGCTGTGTTTTTTCGATGTTTCAGGACACACCGTACATTTCTCCAGAGTGGCTTTTGGCAATTTACATCCCGCCCATCAGCGTAGCAAGGCTGCCATTTCTCCATGGCCTGTCCTGCATTTCTTGTTTTGACACTTTTTGCAGCATCACCCTTTTGACTGATGGGAAGCGAAACTTCTTTGAAGCGCTGATTTGCCTTTCCAGGTTGCTTGGTTGGCCAAAAAGGGCGTATGCGTTTTTTCCTGAATATATTCAGGAAAAAACGCATACGCCCTTTTTGGCCAAGGGCATCATTGTCGACGTTTTGCCGCTTTTCATGTGCTTTAAAGGCGATTCGAATCTACCTCCTGAAATCTGTTTCCTGCAATTCTGCCTTGCTTCCAAATCCTCTTCGTTGCCTTCCCTCAATATATCTGTGGATGAGAGTTATCATTTATAACTCTGCGGGTTTGTGAATTGCAGTGTCCCTGAGCTCCATTTTTCAACTCGCTTTTTTGGTAGCTGGCCGCAAAAGCGCGGGATTGCCTCAGGCCCTATTCTGGTTCCTGGCGGCAGGCTGAGCCTGTGGTTAATTCTTCTTCCTCATGGGAAAATAGAGTGACCTGGGCCTGTCCCAACACCTAGATCTAGTCTCTCATTGGTAGCCCCTCTTCCCGTTCATCCTCAGGACAAATTGCAACCTGTAGGGAACAGGAGCTTAAAGGTGCTGATTCTCCAAGTAGGGAGATTGCTAGTAAAATAGCTGGAAAGGCGAACCCGAGCACAAGAAGATGAGAAATGGGGTGCGTTTTAGAAACCTTTCAAAATCACACGGTGTACCATCTTCTGGGTTTCTCATGCATGTTTTCGATGTAGGAAGATGCCCTTGAACCTGGAGATTTGGGACCCATGGGATGGGTACCACACAGTATTACTTTAAAGGGTCTGTGTTTGCTCACCCAACCTCACCCAACCTCTCAGCCCCAAGAGTGTCCACCCTTATGTCTCATCCAGCTGTGGGTCTAGATATGGTCAATCCAGGTTGCATCACAGCCCCTGAACGAATTTTGTAAGAATTTCTCTCTCTTTCACTGTCTTTGTTTTACGGGTTTTTAAAAGTAATTTATTTTTATAATGGGGTTTAGCTGCTTTTCACGGCTGTGTTTATGCGGCTTTACACCCACTTGGCTCACTTCCAGAGAGATATCAATACGTAGGTTTTACGATTCTTACTAGTCAGATATATTCTTGTGCGGTGAATAGGGGGTGTTGAGTCCAGTTCACTGAGCAAGGAGTAGGTCTTGTCTATTACATATTGGGTGTATGGAACTGTATCTGAGCGAATTTGAAACCGTTGTTTTATGCATCACCCCACCTCACCTTTCCCGTTAAGCAGCCATAGTGTGTTTTCTAAACGTGTGACTCTGTTCTGTTTTGTAATTCAGTTCAAGTGTAGCGGTTTTTACATTCCCTCTATAAGTGATAGCTTATGATAAGTGTCTTTTTCTGTGTGACTTATTTCACTTAGAATCGTCGTACCTAAATCCACTCATCTTGCTTCTACTAGCCTTATGACATTGATTTCATGTCTGAGTGATATTCCTTTGTACATAAGGACCACAACTTCTTTATCCATTTTTCTCTTTCCTGGGATATTTAAGGTGTCATGAAGTGGAGGTTCTTGTCAACATAGCAGCCCTAAACATTGGGGTGCCTGTGTCTTGCTGATTTTTAGTTTTCCCAATTTATACGCCAATGAGTGGACGTGCCCTATGCTCCCTAAGCTGTGTTTTTTCGATGTTTCAGGACACACCGTACACTTCTCCAGAGTGGCTGTTGGCAATTTACATCCCGCCCATCAGCGTAGCAAGGCTGCCATTTCTCCATGGCCTGTCCTGCATTTCTGGTTTTGACACTTTTTGCAGCATGGCCCTTTTGACCGATGGGAAGCGAGACTTCTTTGTAGCGCTGATTTGCCTTTCCAGTTTGCTTGGTTGGCCAAAAAGGGCGTATGCGTTTTTTCCTGAATATATTCAGGAAAAAACGCTTACGCCCTTTTTGGCCAAGGGCATCACTGTCGACGTTTTGCCACTTTTCATGTGCTTTAAAGGCGATTCGAATCTACCTCCTGAAACCTGTTTCCTGCAATTCTGCCTTGCTTTCAAATCCTCTTCGTTGCCTTCCCTCAATATATTTGTGGACGAGAGTTATCATTTATAACTCAGCAGGTTTGTGAATTGCAGTGCCCCTGAGCTCCATTTTTCAACTGTCTTTTTTGGGAGCTGGCCGCAAAAGCACGGGATTGCCTCAGGCCCTATTCTGGTTCCCGGCGGCAGGCTGAGCCTGTGTTTAATTCTTCTTCCTGATGGGAAAATAGAGTGACCTGTGCCTGTCCCAACACCTAGATCTAGTCTCTCATTATTTGCCCCTCTTCCCGTTCATCCTCAGGACAAATTGCAACCTGTAGGGAACAGGAGCTTAAAGGTGCTGATTCTCCAAGTAGGGAGATTGCTAGTAAAGTAGCTGGAAAGGCGAACCCGAGCACAAGGAGATGAGAAATTGGGTGCGTTTTAGAAAACTTTCAAAATCACACGGTGTACCATCTTCTGGGTTTCTCATGCATGTTTTCGATGTAGGAAGATGCCTTTGAACCTGGAGATTTGGGACCCATGGGATGGGTACCACGCAGTATTACTTTAAAGGGTCTGAGTTTGCTCACCCAACCTCTCAGCCCCAAGAGTGTCCACCCTTATGTCTCATCCAGGTGTGTGTCTAGATATGGTCAATCCAGGTTGCATCACAGCCCCTGAACGAATTTTGTGAGAATTTCTCTCTCTTTCACTGTCTTTGTTTTACGGGTTTTTAAAAGTAATTTATTTTTATAATGGGGTTTAGCTGCTTTTCACGGCTGTGTTTATGCGGCTTTACACCCACTTGGCTCACTTCCAGAGAGATATCAATACATAGGTTTTACGATTCTTACTAGTCAGATATATTCTTGTGCGGTGAATAGGGGGTGTTGAGTCCAGTTCACTGAGCAAGGAGTACGTCTTGTCTATTACATATTGGGTGTATGGAACAGTATCTGAGCGAATTTGAAACCCTTGTTTTATGCATCACCCCACCTCATCTTTCCCGTTAAGCAGCCATAGTGTGTTTTCTAAACGTGTGACTCTGTTCTGTTTTGTAATTCAGTTCAAGTGTAGCGGTTTTTACATTCCCTCTATAAGTGATAGCTTATGATAAGTGTCTTTTTCTGTGTGACTTATTTCACTTAGAATCGTTATACCTAAATCCACTCATCTTGCTTCTACTAGCCTTATGACATTGATTTCATGTCTGAGTGATATTCCTTTGTACATAAGGACCACAACTTCTTTATCCATTTTTCTCTTTCCTGGGATATTTAAGGTGTCATGAAGTGGAGGTTCTTGTCAACATAGCAGCCCTAAACATTGGGGTGCCTGTGTCTTGCTGATTTTTAGTTTTCCCAATTTATACGCCCATGAGTGGTCGTGCCCTATGCTCCCTAAGCTGTGTTTTTTCGATGTTTCAGGACACACCGTACACTTCTCCAGAGTGGCTGTTGGCAATTTACATCCCGCCCATCAGCGTAGCAAGGCTGCCATTTCTCCATGGCCTGTCCTGCATTTCTGGTTTTGACACTTTTTGCAGCATGGCCCTTTTGCCCGATGGGAAGCGAGACTTCTTTGTAGCGCTGATTTGCCTTTCCAGGTTGCTTGGTTGGCCAAAAAGGGCGTATGCGTTTTTTCCTGAATATATTCAGGAAAAAACGCTTACGCCCTTTTTGGCCAAGGGCATCACTGTCGATGTTTTGCCACTTTTCATGTGCTTTAAAGGCGATTCGAATCTACCTCCTGAAACCTGTTTCCTGCAATTCTGCCTTGCTTTCAACTCCTCTTCGTTGCCTTCCCTCAATATATTTGTGGACGAGAGTTATCATTTATAACTCAGCAGGTTTGTGAATTGCAGTGCCCCTGAGCTCCATTTTTCAACTGTCTTTTTTGGGAGCTGGCCGCAAAAGCTCGGGATTGCCTCAGGCCCTATTCTGGTTCCTGGCGGCAGGCTGAGCCTGTGTTTAATTCTTCTTCCTAATGGGAAAATAGAGTGACCTGTGCCTGTCCCAACACCTAGATCTAGTCTCTCATTTGTTTCCCCTCTTCCCGTTCATCCTCAGGACAAATTGCAACCTGTAGGGAACAGGAGGTTAAAGGTGCTGATTCTCCAAGTAGGGAGATTGCTAGTAAAGTAGCTGGAAAGGTGAACCCGAGCACAAGGAGATGAGAAATTGGGTGCGTTTTAGAAACCTTTCAAAATCAAACGGTGTACCATCTTCTGGGTTTCTCATGCATGGTTTCTATGTAGGAAGATGCCTTTGAACCTGGAGATTTGGGACCCATGGGATTGGTACCACGCAGTATTACTTTAAAGGGTCTGAGTTTGCTCACCCAACCTCACCCAACCTCTCAGCCCCAAGAGTGTCCACCCTTATGTCTCATCCCGGTGTGGGTCTAGATATGGTCAATCCAGGTTGCATCACAGCCCCTGAACGAATTTTGTAAGAATTTCTCTCTCTTTCACTGTCTTTGTTTTACGGGTTTTTAAAAGTAATTTATTTTTATAATGGTGTTTAGCTGCTTTTCACGGCTGTGTTTATGCGGCTTTACACCCACTTGGCTCACTTCCAGAGAGATATCAATACATAGGTTTTAAGATTCTTACTAGTCAGATATATTCTTGTGCGGTGAATAGGGGGTGTTGAGTCCAGTTCACTGAGCAAGGAGTAGGTCTTGTCTATTACATATTGGGTGTATGGAACGGTATCTGAGCGAATTTGAAATCCTTGTTTTATGCATCACCCCACCTCACCTTTCCCGTTAAGCAGCCATAGTGTGTTTTCTAAACGTGTGACTCTGTTATGTTTTGTAATTCATTTCAGGTGTAGCGGTTTTTACATTCCCTCTATAAGTGATAGCTTATGATAAGTGTCTTTTTCTGTGTCACTTATTTCACTTAGAATCGTCGTACCTAAATCCACTCATCTTGCTTCTACTAGCCTTATGACATTGATTTCATGTCTGAGGGATATTCCTTTGTATATAAGGACCACAACTTCTTTATCCATTTTTCTCTTTCCTGGGATATTTAAGGTGTCATGAAGTGGAGGTTCTTGTCAACATAGCAGCCCTAAACATTGGGGTGCCTGTGTCTTGCTGATTTTTAGTTTTCCCAATTTATATGCCCATGAGTGGACGTGCCCTATGCTCCCTAAGCTGTGTTTTTTCGATGTTTCAGGACACACCGTACATTTCTCCAGAGTGGCTTTTGGCAATTTACATCCCGCCCATCAGCGTAGCAAGGCTGCCATTTCTCCATGGCCTGTCCTGCATTTCTTGTTTTGACACTTTTTGCAGCATCACCCTTTTGACTGATGGGAAGCGAAACTACTTTGAAGCGCTGATTTGCCTTTCCAGGTTGCTTGGTTGGCCAAAAAGGGCGTATGCGTTTTTTCCTGAATATATTCAGGAAAAAACGCATACGCCCTTTTTGGCCAAGGGCATCATTGTCGACGTTTTGCCGCTTTTCATGTGCTTTAAAGGCGATTCGAATCTACCTCCTGAAATCTGTTTCCTGCAATTCTGCCTTGCTTTCAAATCCTCTTCGTTGCCTTCCCTCAATATATCTGTGGATGAGAGTTATCATTTATAACTCTGCGGGTTTGTGAATTGCAGTGTCCCTGAGCTCCATTTTTCAACTCGCTTTTTTGGTAGCTGGCCGCAAAAGCGCGGGATTGCCTCAGGCCCTATTCTGGTTCCTGGCGGCAGGCTGAGCCTGTGGTTAATTCTTCTTCCTGATGGGAAAATAGAGTGACCTGGGCCTGTCCCTACATCTAGATCTAATCTCTCATTGGTTGCCCCTCTTCCCGTTCATCCTCAGGACAAATTGCAACCTGTAGGGAACAGGAGCTTAAAGGTGCTGATTCTCCAAGTAGGGAGATTGCTAGTAAAATAGCTGGAAAGGCGAACCCGAGCACAAGAAGATGAGAAATGGGGTGCGTTTTAGAAACCTTTCAAAATCACACGGTGTACCATCTTCTGGGTTTCTCATGCATGTTTTCGATGTAGGAAGATGCCCTTGAACCTGGAGATTTGGGACCCATGGGATGGGTACCACACAGTATTACTTTAAAGGGTCTGCGTTTGCTCACCCAACCTCACCCAACCTCTCAGCCCCAAGAGTGTCCACCCTTATGTCTCATCCAGCTGTGGGTCTAGATATGGTCAATCCAGGTTGCATCACAGCCCCTGAACGAATTTTGTAAGAATTTCTCTCTCTTTCACTGTCTTTGTTTTACGGGTTTTTAAAAGTAATTTATTTTTATAATGGGGTTTAGCTGCTTTTCACGGCTGTGTTTATGCGGCTTTACACCCACTTGGCTCACTTCCAGAGAGATATCAATACATAGGTTTTACGATTCTTACTAGTCAGATATATTCTTGTGCGGTGAATAGGGGGTGTTGAGTCCAGTTCACTGAGCAAGGAGTAGGTCTTGTCTATTACATATTGGGTGTATGGAACAGTATCTGAGCGAATTTGAAACCCTTGTTTTATGCATCACCCCACCTCACCTTTCCCGTTAAGCAGCCATAGTGTGTTTTCTAAACGTGTGACTCTGTTCTGTTTTGTAATTCAGTTCAAGTGTAGCGGTTTTTACATTCCCTCTATAAGTGATAGCTTATGATAAGTGTCTTTTTCTGTGTGACTTATTTCACTTAGAATCGTCATACCTAAATCCACTCATCTTGCTTCTACTAGCCTTATGACATTGATTTCATGTCTGAGTGATATTCCTTTGTACATAAGGACCACAACTTCTTTATCCATTTTTCTCTTTCCTGGGATATTTAAGGTGTCATGAAGTGGAGGTTCTTGTCAACATAGCAGCCCTAAACATTGGGGTGCCTGTGTCTTGCTGATTTTTAGTTTTCCCAATTTATACGCCCATGAGTGGAGGTGCCCTATGCTCCCTAAGCTGTGTTTTTTCGATGTTTCATGACACACCATACACTTCTCCAGAGTGGCTGTTGGCAATTTACATCCCGCCCATCAGCGTAGCAAGGCTGCCATTTCTCCATGGCCTGTCCTGCATTTCTGGTTTTGACACTTTTTGCAGCATGACCCTTTTGACCGATGGGAAGCGAAACTTCTTTGAAGCGCTGATTTGCCTTTCCAGGTTGCTTGGTTGGCCAAAAAGGGCGTATGCGTTTTTTCCTGAATATATTCAGGAAAAAACGCATACGCCCTTTTTGGCCAAGGGCATCATTGTCGACGTTCTGCCGCTTTTCATGTGCTTTAAAGGCGATTCGAATCTACCTCCTGAAATCTGTTTCCTGCAATTCTGCCTTGCTTTCAAATCCTCTTCGTTGCCTTCCCTCAATATATCTGTGGATGAGAGTTATCATTTATAACTCTGCGGGTTTGTGAATTGCAGTGTCCCTGAGCTCCATTTTTCAACTCGCTTTTTTGGGAGCTGGCCGCAAAAGCGCGGGATTGCCTCAGGCCCTATTCTGGTTCCTGGCGGCAGGCTGAGCCTGTGGTTAATTCTTCTTCCTGATGGGAAAATAGAGTGACCTGGGCCTGTCCCAACACCTAGATCTAGTCTCTCATTGGTTGCCCCTCTTCCCGTTCATCCTCAGGACAAATTGCAACCTGTAGGGAACAGGAGGTTAAAGGTGCTGATTCTCCAAGTAGGGAGATTGCTAGTAAAGTAGCTGGAAAGGCGAACCCGAGCACAAGGAGATGAGAAATTGGGTGCGTTTTAGAAACCTTTCAAAATCACACGGTGTACCATCTTCTGGGTTTCTCATGCATGTTTTCGATGTAGGAAGATGCCCTTGAACCTGGAGATTTGGGACCCATGGGATGGGTACCACACAGTATTACTTTAAAGGGTCTGCGTTTGCTCACCCAACCTCACCCAACCTCTCAGCCCCAAGAGTGTCCACCCTTATGTCTCATCCAGGTGTGGGTCTAGATATGGTCAATCCAGGTTGCATCACAGCCCCTGAACGAATTTTGTAAGAATTTCTCTCTCTTTCACTGTCTTTGTTTTACGGGTTTTTAAAAGTAATTTATTTTTATAATGGGGTTTAGCTGCTTTTCACGGCTGTGTTTATGCGGCTTTACACCCACTTGACTCACTTCCAGACAGATATCAATACATGGGTTTTAAGATTCTTACTACTCAGACATATTCTTGTGCGGTGAATAGGGGGTGTTGAGTCCTGTTCACTGAGCAAGGAGTAGGTCTTGTCTATTACATATTGGGTGTATGGAACGGTATCTGAGCGAATTTGAAACCCTTGTTTTATGCCTCACCCCACCTCACCTTTCCCGTTAAGCAGCCATAGTGTGTTTTCTAAACGTGTGACTCTGTTCTGTTTTGTAATTCAGTTCAAGTGTAGCGGTTTTTACATTCCCTCTATAAGTGATAGCTTATGATAAGTGTCTTTTTCTGTGTGACTTATTTCACTTAGAATCGTCGTACCTAAATCCACTCATCTTGCTTCTACTAGCCTTATGACATTGATTTCATGTCTGAGTGATATTCCATTGTACATAAGGACCACAACTTCTTTATCCATTTTTCTCTTTCCTGGGATATTTAAGGTGTCATGAAGTGGAGGTTCTTGTCAACAGAGCAGCCCTAAACTTTGGGGTGCCTGTGTCTTGCTGATTTTTAGTTTTCCCAATTTATACGCCCATGAGAGGACGTGCCCTATGCTCCTAGAGCTGTGTTTTTTCGATGTTTCAGGACACACCTTACACTTCTCCAGAGTGGCTGTTGGCAATTTACATCCCGCCCATCAGCGTAGCAAGGCTGCCATTTCTCCAGGGCCTGTCCTGCATTTCTGGTTTTGACACTTTTTGCAGCATGGCCCTTTTGACCGATGGGAAGCGAGACTTCTTTGTAGCGCTGATTAGCCTTTCCAGGTTGCTTGGTTGGCCAAACAGGGCGTATGCGTTTTTTCCTGAATATATTCAGGAAAAAACGCATACGCCCTGTTTGGCCAAGGGCATCATTGTCGACGTTTTACCACTTTTCATGTGCTTTAAAGGCGATTCGAATCTACCTCCTGAAACCTGTTTCCTGCAATCCTGCCTTGCTTTCAAATCCTCTTCGTTGCCTTCCCTCAATATATCTGTGGATGAGAGTTATCATTTATAGCTCTGCGGGTTTGTGAATTGCAGTGTCCCTGAGCTCCATTTTTCAACTGGCTTTTTTGGGAGCTGGCCGCAAAAGCACGGGATTGCCTCAGGCCCTATTCAGCTTCTGGCCGGCAGGCTGAGCCTGTGGTTAATTCTTCTTCCCGATGGGAAAATAGAGTGACCTGTGCCTGTCCCAACACCAAGATCTAGTCTCTCATTGGTTTCCCCTCTTCCCGTTCATCCTCAGGACAAATTGCAACCTGTAGGGAACAGGAGCTTAAAGGTGCTGATTCTCCAAGTAGGGAGATTGCTAGTAAAGTAGCTGGAAAGGCGAACCCGAGCACAAGGAGATGAGAAATGAGGTGCGTATTAGAAACCTTTCAAAATCACACGGTGTACCATCTTCTGGGTTTCTCATGCATGTTTTCGATGTAGGAAGATGCCCTTGAACCTGGAGATTTGGGACCCATGGGATGGATACCAGGCAGTATTACTTTAAAGGGTCTGCGTTTGCTCACCCAACCTCACCCAACCGTTCAGCCCCAAGAGTGTCCACCCTTATGTCTCATCCAGCTGTGGGTCTAGATATGGTCAATCCAGGTTGCATCAGAGCCTCTGAACGAATTTTGTAATAATTTCTCTCGCTTTCACTGTCTTTGTTTTACGGGTTTTTAAAAGTAATTTATTTTTATAATGGGGTTTAGCTGCTTTTCACGGCTGTGTTTATGCAGCTTTACACCCACTTGACTCACTTCCAGACAGATATCAATACATAGGTTTTAAGATTCTTACTAGTCACATATATTCTTGTGCGGTGAATAGGGGGTGTTGAGTCCAGTTCACTGAGCAAGGAGTAGGTCTTGTCTATTACATATTGGGTGTATGGAACGGTATCTGAGCGAATTTGAAACCCTTGTTTTATGCCTCACCCCACCTCACCTTTCCCGTTAAGCAGCCATAGTGTGTTTTCTAAACGTGTGACTCTGTTCTGTTTTGTAATTCAGTTCAAGTGTAGCGGTTTTTACATTCCCTCTCTAAGTGATAGCTTATGATAAGTGTCTTTTTCTGTGTGACTTATTTCACTTAGAATCATCGTACCTAAATCCACTCATCTTGCTTCTACTAGCCTTATGACATTGATTTCATGTCTGAGTGATATTCCATTGTACATAAGGACCACAACTTCTTTATCCATTTTTCTCTTTCCTGGGATATTTAAGGTGTCATGAAGTGGAGGTTCTTGTCAACAGAGCAGCCCTAAACTTTGGGGTGCCTGTGTCTTGCTGATTTTTAGTTATCCCAATCTATACGCCCATGAGAGGACGTGCCCTATGCTCCCTAAGCTGTGTTTTTTCGATGTTTCAGGACACACCTTACACTTCTCCAGAGTGGCTGTTGGCAATTTACATCCCGCCCATCAGCGTAGCAAGGCTGCCATTTCTCCATGGCCTGTCCTGCATTTCTGGTTTTGACACTTTTTGCAGCATGGCCCTTTTGACCGATGGGAAGCGAGACTTCTTTGTAGCGCTGATTAGCCTTTCCAGGTTTCTTGGTAGGCCAAAAAGGGCGTATGCGTTTTTTCCTGAATATATTCAGGAAAAAACGCATACGCCCTGTTTGGCCAAGGGCATTATTGTCGACGTTTTACCACTTTTCATGTGCTTTTAAGGCGATTTGAATCTACCTCCTGAAACCTGTTTCCTGCAATTCTGCCTTACTTTCAAATCCTCTTCGTTGCCTTCCCTCAATATATCTGTGGATGAGAGTTATCATTTATAGCTCTGCGGGTTTGTGAATTGCAGTGTCCCTGAGCTCCATTTTTCAACTGGCTTTTTTGGGAGCTGGCCGCAAAAGCGCGGAATTGCCTCAGGCCCTATTCTGCTTCTGGGCGGCAGGCTGAGCCTGTGGTTAATTCTTCTTACCGATGGGAAAATAGAGTGAGCTGTGCCTGTCCCAACACCTACATCTAGTCTCTCATTGGTTGCCCCTCTTCCCGTTCATCCTCAGGACAAATTGCAACCTGTAGGGAACAGGAGCTTAAAGGTGCTGATTCTCCAAGTAGGGAGATTGCTAGTAAAGTAGCTGGAAAGGTGAACCCGAGCACAAGGAGATGAGAAATGAGGTGCGTATTAGAAACCTTTCAAAATCACACGGTGTACCATCTTCTGGGTTTCTCATGCATGTTTTCGATGTAGGAAGATGCCCTTGAACCTGGAGATTTGGGACCCATGGGATGGGTACCAGGCAGTATTACTTTAAAGGGTCTGCGTTTGCTCACCCAACCTCACCCAACCTTTCAGCCCCAAGAGTGTCCACCCTTATGTCTCATCCAGCTGTGGGTCTAGATATGGTCAATCCAGGTTGCATCACAGCCTCTGAACGAATTTTGTAAGAATTTCTCTCTCTTTCACTGTCTTTGTTTTACGGGTTTTTAAAAGTAATTTATTTTTATAATGGGGTTTAGCTGCTTTTCACGGCTGTGTTTATGCGGCTTTACACCCACTTGACTCACTTCCAGACAGATATCAATACATAGGTTTTAAGATTCTTACTAGTCACATATATTCTTGTGCGGTGAATAGGGGGTGTTGAGTCCTGTTCACTGAGCAAGGAGTAGGTCTTGTCTATTACATATTGGGTGTATGGAACGGTATCTGAGCGAATTTGAAACCCTTGTTTTATGCCTCACCCCACCTCACCTTTCCCGTTAAGCAGCCATAGTGTGTTTTCTAAACGTGTGACTCTGTTCTGTTTTGTAATTCAGTTCAAGTGTAGCGGTTTTTACATTCCCTCTATAAGTGATAGCTTATGATAAGTGTCTTTTTCTGTGTGACTTATTTCACTTAGAATCGTCGTACCTAAATCCACTCATCTTGCTTCTACTAGCCTTATGACATTGATTTCATGTCTGAGTGATATTCCATTGTACATAAGGACCACAACTTCTTTATCCATTTTTCTCTTTCCTGGGATATTTAAGGTGTCATGAAGTGGAGGTTCTTGTCAACAGAGCAGCCCTAAACTTTGGGGTGCCTGTGTCTTGCTGATTTTTAGTTTTCCCAATTTATACGCCCATGAGAGGACGTGCCCTATGCTCCTAGAGCTGTGTTTTTTCGATGTTTCAGGACACACCTTACACTTCTCCAGAGTGGCTGTTGGCAATTTACATCCCGCCCATCAGCGTAGCAAGGCTGCCATTTCTCCAGGGCCTGTCCTGCATTTCTGGTTTTGACACTTTTTGCAGCATGGCCCTTTTGACCGATGGGAAGCGAGACTTCTTTGTAGCGCTGATTAGCCTTTCCAGGTTGCTTGGTTGTCCAAACAGGGCGTATGCGTTTTTTCCTGAATATATTCAGGAAAAAATGCATACGCCCTGTTTGGCCAAGGGCATCATTGTCGACGTTTTACCACTTTTCATGTGCTTTAAAGGCGATTCGAATCTACCTCCTGAAACCTGTTTCCTGCAATCCTGCCTTGCTTTCAAATCCTCTTCGTTGCCTTCCCTCAATATATCTGTGGATGAGAGTTATCATTTATAGCTCTGCGGGTTTGTGAATTGCAGTGTCCCTGAGCTCCATTTTTCAACTGGCTTTTTTGGGAGCTGGCCGCAAAAGCGCGGGATTGCCTCAGGCCCTATTCAGCTTCTGGCCGGCAGGCTGAGCCTGTGGTTAATTCTTCTTCCCGATGGGAAAATAGAGTGACCTGTGCCTGTCCCAACACCAAGATCTAGTCTCTCATTGGTTTCCCCTCTTCCCGTTCATCCTCCGGACAAATTGCAACCTGTAGGGAACAGGAGCTTAAAGGTGCTGATTCTCCAAATAGGGAGATTGCTAGTAAAGTAGCTGGAAAGGCGAACCCGAGCACAAGGAGATGAGAAATGAGGTGCGTATTAGAAACCTTTCAAAATCACACGGTGTACCATCTTCTGGGTTTCTCATGCATGTTTTCGATGTAGGAAGATGCCCTTGAACCTGGAGATTTGGGACCCATGGGATGGATACCAGGCAGTATTACTTTAAAGGGTCTGCGTTTGCTCACCCAACCTCACCCAACCGTTCAGCCCCAAGAGTGTCCACCCTTATGTCTCATCCAGCTGTGGGTCTAGATATGATCAATCCAGGTTGCATCAGAGCCTCTAAACGAATTTTGTAATAATTTCTCTCGCTTTCACTGTCTTTGTTTTACGGGTTTTTAAAAGTAATTTATTTTTATAATGGGGTTTAGCTGCTTTTCACGGCTGTGTTTATGCGGCTTTACACCCACTTGACTCACTTCCAGACAGATATCAATACATAGGTTTTAAGATTCTTACTAGTCACATATATTCTTGTGCGGTGAATAGGGGGTGTTGAGTCCTGTTCACTGAGCAAGGAGTAGGTCTTGTCTATTACATATTGGGTGTATGGAACGGTATCTGAGCGAATTTGAAACCCTTGTTTTATGCCTCACCCCACCTCACCTTTCCCGTTAAGCAGCCATAGTGTGTTTTCTAAACGTGTGACTCTGTTCTGTTTTGTAATTCAGTTCAAGTGTAGCGGTTTTTACATTCCCTCTATAAGTGATAGCTTATGATAAGTGTCTTTTTCTGTGTGACTTATTTCACTTAGAATCGTCGTACCTAAATCCACTCATCTTGCTTCTACTAGCCTTATGACATTGATTTCATGTCTGAGTGATATTCCATTGTACATAAGGACCACAACTTCTTTATCCATTTTTCTCTTTCCTGGGATATTTAAGGTGTCATGAAGTGGAGGTTCTTGTCAACAGAGCAGCCCTAAACTTTGGGGTGCCTGTGTCTTGCTGATTTTTAGTTTTCCCAATTTATACGCCCATGAGAGGACGTGCCCTATGCTCCTAGAGCTGTGTTCTTTCGATGTTTCAGGACACACCTTACACTTCTCCAGAGTGGCTGTTGGCAATTTACATCCCGCCCATCAGCGTAGCAAGGCTGCCATTTCTCCAGGGCCTGTCCTGCATTTCTGGTTTTGACACTTTTTGCAGCATGGCCCTTTTGACCGATGGGAAGCGAGACTTCTTTGTAGCGCTGATTAGCCTTTCCAGGTTGCTTGGTTGTCCAAACAGGGCGTATGCGTTTTTTCCTGAATATATTCAGGAAAAAATGCATACGCCCTGTTTGGCCAAGGGCATCATTGTCGACGTTTTACCACTTTTCATGTGCTTTAAAGGCGATTCGAATCTACCTCCTGAAACCTGTTTCCTGCAATCCTGCCTTGCTTTCAAATCCTCTTCGTTGCCTTCCCTCAATATATCTGTGGATGAGAGTTATCATTTATAGCTCTGCGGGTTTGTGAATTGCAGTGTCCCTGAGCTCCATTTTTCAACTGGCTTTTTTGGGAGCTGGCCGCAAAAGCGCGGGATTGCCTCAGGCCCTATTCAGCTTCTGGCCGGCAGGCTGAGCCTGTGGTTAATTCTTCTTCCCGATGGGAAAATAGAGTGACCTGTGCCTGTCCCAACACCAAGATCTAGTCTCTCATTGGTTTCCCCTCTTCCCGTTCATCCTCCGGACAAATTGCAACCTGTAGGGAACAGGAGCTTAAAGGTGCTGATTCTCCAAATAGGGAGATTGCTAGTAAAGTAGCTGGAAAGGCGAACCCGAGCACAAGGAGATGAGAAATGAGGTGCGTATTAGAAACCTTTGAAAATCACACGGTGTACCATCTTCTGGGTTTCTCATGCATGTTTTCGATGTAGGAAGATGCCCTTGAACCTGGAGATTTGGGACCCATGGGATGGGTACCAGGCAGTATTACTTTAAAGGGTCTGCGTTTGCTCACCCAACCTCACCCAACCTTTCAGCCCCAAGAGTGTCCACCCTTATGTCTCATCCAGCTGTGGGTCTAGATATGGTCAATCCAGGTTGCATCACATCCTCTGAACGAATTTTGTAAGAATTTCTCTCTCTTTCACTGTCTTTGTTTTACGGGTTTTTAAAAGTAATTTATTTTTATAATGGGGTTTAGCTGCTTTTCACGGCTGTGTTTATGCAGCTTTACACCCACTTGACCCACTTCCTGACAGATATCAATACATAGGTTTTAAGATTCTTACTAGTCACATATATTCTTGTGCGGTGAATAGGGGGTGTTGAGTCCTGTTCACTGAGCAAGGCGTAGGTCTTGTCTATTACATATTGGGTGTATGGAACGGTATCTGAGCGAATTTGAAACCCTTGTTTTATGCCTCACCCCACCTCCCCTTTCCCGTTAAGCAGCCATAGTGTGTTTTCTAAACGTGTGACTCTGTTCTGTTTTGTAATTCAGTTCAAGTGTAGCGGTTTTTACATTCCCTCTATAAGTGATAGCTTATGATAAGTGTCTTTTTCTGTGTGACTTATTTCACTTAGAATCGTCGTACCTAAATCCACTCATCTTGCTTCTACTAGCCTTATGACATTGATTTCATGTCTGAGTGATATTCCATTGTACATAAGGACCACAACTTCTTTATCCATTTTTCTCTTTCCTGGGATATTTAAGGTGTCATGAAGTGGAGGTTCTTGTCAACACAGCAGCCCTAAACTTTGGGGTGCCTGTGTCTTGCTGATTTTTAGTTATCCCAATCTATACGCCCATGAGAGGACGTGCCCTATGCTCCCTAAGCTGTGTTTTTTCGATGTTTCAGGACACACCTTACACTTCTCCAGAGTGGCTGTTGGCAATTTACATCCCGCCCATCAGCGTAGCAAGGCTGCCATTTCTCCATGGCCTGTCCTGCATTTCTGGTTTTGACACTTTTTGCAGCATGGCCCTTTTGACCGATGGGAAGCGAGACTTCTTTGTAGCGCTGATTAGCCTTTCCAGGTTGCTTGGTTGGCCAAAAAGGGCGTATGCGTTTTTTCCTGAATATATTCAGGAAAAAACGCATACGCCCTGTTTGGCCAAGGGCATTATTGTCGACGTTTTACCACTTTTCATGTGCTTTTAAGGCGATTTGAATCTACCTCCTGAAACCTGTTTCCTGCAATTCTGCCTTGCTTTCAAATCCTCTTCGTTGCCTTCCCTCAATATATCTGTGGATGAGAGTTATCATTTATAGCTCTGCGGGTTTGTGAATTGCAGTGTCCCTGAGCTCCATTTTTCAACTGGCTTTTTTGGGAGCTGGCCGCAAAAGCGCGGAATTGCCTCAGGCCCTATTCTGCTTCTGGGCGGCAGGCTGAGCCTGTGGTTAATTCTTCTTACCGATGGGAAAATAGAGTGAGCTGTGCCTGTCCCAACACCTACATCTAGTCTCTCATTGGTTGCCCCTCTTCCCGTTCATCCTCAGGACAAATTGCAACCTGTAGGGAACAGGAGCTTAAAGGTGCTGATTCCCCAAGTAGGGAGATTGCTAGTAAAGTAGCTGGAAAGGTGAACCCGAGCACAAGGAGATGAGAAATGAGGTGCGTATTAGAAACCTTTCAAAATCACACGGTGTACCATCTTCTGGGTTTCTCATGCATGTTTTCGATGTAGGAAGATGCCCTTGAACCTGGAGATTTGGGACCCATGGGATGGGTACCAGGCAGTATTACTTTAAAGGGTCTGCGTTTGCTCACCCAACCTCACCCAAACTTTCAGCCCCAAGAGTGTCCACCCTTATGTCTCATCCAGCTGTGGGTCTAGATATGGTCAATCCAGGTTGCATCACAGCCTCTGAACGAATTTTGTAAGAATTTCTCTCTCTTTCACTGTCTTTGTTTTACGGGTTTTTAAAAGTAATTTATTTTTATAATGGGGTTTAGCTGCTTTTCACGGCTGTGTTTATGCGGCTTTACACCCACTTGACTCACTTCCAGACAGATATCAATACATAGGTTTTAAGATTCTTACTAGTCACATATATTCTTGTGCGGTGAATAGGGGGTGTTGAGTCCTGTTCACTGAGCAAGGAGTAGGTCTTGTCTATTACATATTGGGTGTATGGAACGGTATCTGAGCGAATTTGAAACCCTTGTTTTATGCCTCACCCCACCTCACCTTTCCCGTTAAGCAGCCATAGTGTGTTTTCTAAACGTGTGACTCTGTTCTGTTTTGTAATTCAGTTCAAGTGTAGCGGTTTTTACATTCCCTCTATAAGTGATAGCTTATGATAAGTGTCTTTTTCTGTGTGACTTATTTCACTTAGAATCGTCGTACCTAAATCCACTCATCTTGCTTCTACTAGCCTTATGACATTGATTTCATGTCTGAGTGATATTCCATTGTACATAAGGACCACAACTTCTTTATCCATTTTTCTCTTTCCTGGGATATTTAAGGTGTCATGAAGTGGAGGTTCTTGTCAACAGAGCAGCCCTAAACTTTGGGGTGCCTGTGTCTTGCTGATTTTTAGTTTTCCCAATTTATACGCCCATGAGAGGACGTGCCCTATGCTCCTAGAGCTGTGTTTTTTCGATGTTTCAGGACACACCTTACACTTCTCCAGAGTGGCTGTTGGCAATTTACATCCCGCCCATCAGCGTAGCAAGGCTGCCATTTCTCCAGGGCCTGTCCTGCATTTCTGGTTTTGACACTTTTTGCAGCATGGCCCTTTTGACCGATGGGAAGCGAGACTTCTTTGTAGCGCTGATTAGCCTTTCCAGGTTGCTTGGTTGTCCAAACAGGGCGTATGCGTTTTTTCCTGAATATATTCAGGAAAAAACGCATACGCCCTGTTTGGCCAAGGGCATCATTGTCGACGTTTTACCACTTTTCATGTGCTTTAAAGGCGATTCGAATCTACCTCCTGAAACCTGTTTCCTGCAATCCTGCCTTGCTTTCAAATCCTCTTCGTTGCCTTCCCTCAATATATCTGTGGATGAGAGTTATCATTTATAGCTCTGCGGGTTTGTGAATTGCAGTGTCCCTGAGCTCCATTTTTCAACTGGCTTTTTTGGGAGCTGGCCGCAAAAGCGCGGGATTGCCTCAGGCCCTATTCAGCTTCTGGCCGGCAGGCTGAGCCTGTGGTTAATTCTTCTTCCCGATGGGAAAATAGAGTGACCTGTGCCTGTCCCAACACCAAGATCTAGTCTCTCATTGGTTTCCCCTCTTCCCGTTCATCCTCAGGACAAATTGCAACCTGTAGGGAACAGGAGCTTAAAGGTGCTGATTCTCCAAGTAGGGAGATTGCTAGTAAAGTAGCTGGAAAGGCGAACCCGAGCACAAGGAGATGAGAAATGAGGTGCGTATTAGAAACCTTTCAAAATCACACGGTGTACCATCTTCTGGGTTTCTCATGCATGTTTTCGATGTAGGAAGATGCCCTTGAACCTGGAGATTTGGGACCCATGGGATGGATACCAGGCAGTATTACTTTAAAGGGTCTGCGTTTGCTCACCCAACCTCACCCAACCGTTCAGCCCCAAGAGTGTCCACCCTTATGTCTCATCCAGCTGTGGGTCTAGATATGGTCAATCCAGGTTGCATCAGAGCCTCTGAACGAATTTTGTAATAATTTCTCTCGCTTTCACTGTCTTTGTTTTACGGGTTTTTAAAAGTAATTTATTTTTATAATGGGGTTTAGCTGCTTTTCACGGCTGTGTTTATGCAGCTTTACACCCACTTGACTCACTTCCAGACAGATATCAATACATAGGTTTTAAGATTCTTACTAGTCACATATATTCTTGTGCGGTGAATAGGGGGTGTTGAGTCCAGTTCACTGAGCAAAGAGTAGGTCTTGTCTATTACATATTGGGTGTATGGAACGGTATCTGAGCGAATTTGAAACCCTTGTTTTATGCCTCACCCCACCTCACCTTTCCCGTTAAGCAGCCATAGTGTGTTTTCTAAACGTGTGACTCTGTTCTGTTTTGTAATTCAGTTCAAGTGTAGCGGTTTTTACATTCCCTCTCTAAGTGATAGCTTATGATAAGTGTCTTTTTCTGTGTGACTTATTTCACTTAGAATCATCGTACCTAAATCCACTCATCTTGCTTCTACTAGCGTTATGACATTGATTTCATGTCTGAGTGATATTCCATTGTACATAAGGACCACAACTTCTTTATCCATTTTTCTCTTTCCTGGGATATTTAAGGTGTCGTGAAGTGGAGGTTCTTGTCAACAGAGCAGCCCTAAACTTTGGGGTACCTGTGTCTTGCTGATTTTTAGTTTTCCCAATTTATACGCCCATGAGAGGACGTGCCCTATGCTCCCTAAGCTGTGTTTTTTCGATGTTTCAGGACACACCGTACACTTCTCCAGAGTGGCTGTTGGCAATTTACATCCCGCCCATCAGCGTAGCAAGGCTGCCATTTCTCCAGGGCCTGTCCTGCATTTCTGGTTTTGACACTTTTTGCAGCATGGCCCTTTTGACCGATGGAAACGAGACTTCTTTGTAGCGCTGATTAGCCTTTCCAGGTTGCTTGGTTGGCCAAAAAGGGCGTATGCGTTTTTTCCTGAATATATTCAGGAAAAAACGCATACGCCCT
Organism: Eschrichtius robustus; assembly: GCF_028021215.1. NCBI lineage: Eukaryota > Metazoa > Chordata > Mammalia > Artiodactyla > Eschrichtiidae > Eschrichtius > Eschrichtius robustus. Next base: position 219,375 of record NW_027175312.1, read on the forward strand.
GTTTGGCCAAGGGCATTATTGTCGACGTTTTACCACTTTTCATGTGCTTTTAAGGCGATTTGAATCTACCTCCTGAAACCTGTTTCCTGCAATTCTGCCTTGCTTTCAAATCCTCTTCGTTGCCTTCCCTCAATATATCTGTGGATGAGAGTTATCATTTATAGCTCTGCGGGTTTGTGAATTGCAGTGTCCCTGAGCTCCATTTTTCAACTGGCTTTTTTGGGAGCTGGCCGCAAAAGCGCGGAATTGCCTCAGGCCCTCTTCTGCTTCTGGGCAGCAGGCTGAGCCTGTGGTTAATTCTTCTTACCGATGGGAAAATAGAGTGAGCTGTGCCTGTCCCAACACCTATATCTAGTCTCTCATTGGTTGCCCCTCTTCCCGTTCATCCTCAGGACAAATTGCAACCTGTAGGGAAGAGGAGCTTAAAGGTGCTGATTCTCCAAGTAGGGAGATTTCTAGTAAAATAGCTGGAAAGGCGAACCCGAGCACAAGGAGATGAGAAATGAGGTGCGTATTAGAAACCTTTGAAAATCACACGGTGTACCATCTTCTGGGTTTCTCATGCATGTTTTCGATGTAGGAAGATGCCCTTGAACCTGGAGATTTGGGACCCATGGGATGGGTACCAGGCAGTATTACTTTAAAGGGTCTGCGTTTGCTCACCCAACCTCACCCAACCTTTCAGCCCCAAGAGTGTCCACCCTTATGTCTCATCCAGCTGTGGGTCTAGATATGGTCAATCCAGGTTGCATCACAGCCTCTGAACGAATTTTGTAAGAATTTCTCTCTCTTTCACTGTCTTTGTTTTACGGGTTTTTAAAAGTAATTTATTTTTATAATGGGGTTTAGCTGCTTTTCACGGCTGTGTTTATGCAGCTTTACACCCACTTGACCCACTTCCTGACAGATATCAATACATAGGTTTTAAGATTCTTACTAGTCACATATATTCTTGTGCGGTGAATAGGGGGTGTTGAGTCCTGTTCACTGAGCAAGGCGTAGGTCTTGTCTATTACATATTGGGTGTATGGAACGGTATCTGAGCGAATTTGAAACCCTTGTTTTATGCCTCACCCCACCTCCCCTTTCCCGTTAAGCAGCCATAGTGTGTTTTCTAAACGTGTGACTCTGTTCTGTTTTGTAATTCAGTTCAAGTGTAGCGGTTTTTACATTCCCTCTATAAGTGATAGCTTATGATAAGTGTCTTTTTCTGTGTGACTTATTTCACTTAGAATCGTCGTACCTAAATCCACTCATCTTGCTTCTACTAGCCTTATGACATTGATTTCATGTCTGAGTGATATTCCATTGTACATAAGGACCACAACTTCTTTATCCATTTTTCTCTTTCCTGGGATATTTAAGGTGTCATGAAGTGGAGGTTCTTGTCAACAGAGCAGCCCTAAACTTTGGGGTGCCTGTGTCTTGCTGATTTTTAGTTATCCCAATCTATACGCCCATGAGAGGACGTGCCCTATGCTCCCTAAGCTGTGTTTTTTCGATGTTTCAGGACACACCTTACACTTCTCCAGAGTGGCTGTTGGCAATTTACATCCCGCCCATCAGCGTAGCAAGGCTGCCATTTCTCCATGGCCTGTCCTGCATTTCTGGTTTTGACACTTTTTGCAGCATGGCCCTTTTGACCGATGGGAAGCGAGACTTCTTTGTAGCGCTGATTAGCCTTTCCAGGTTGCTTGGTTGGCCAAAAAGGGCGTATGCGTTTTTTCCTGAATATATTCAGGAAAAAACGCATACGCCCTGTTTGGCCAAGGGCATTATTGTCGACGTTTTACCACTTTTCATGTGCTTTTAAGGCGATTTGAATCTACCTCCTGAAACCTGTTTCCTGCAATTCTGCCTTGCTTTCAAATCCTCTTCGTTGCCTTCCCTCAATATATCTGTGGATGAGAGTTATCATTTATAGCTCTGCGGGTTTGTGAATTGCAGTGTCCCTGAGCTCCATTTTTCAACTGGCTTTTTTGGGAGCTGGCCGCAAAAGCGCGGAATTGCCTCAGGCCCTATTCTGCTTCTGGGCGGCAGGCTGAGCCTGTGGTTAATTCTTCTTACCGATGGGAAAATAGAGTGAGCTGTGCCTGTCCCAACACCTACATCTAGTCTCTCATTGGTTGCCCCTCTTCCCGTTCATCCTCAGGACAAATTGCAACCTGTAGGGAACAGGAGCTTAAAGGTGCTGATTCTCCAAGTAGGGAGATTGCTAGTAAAGTAGCTGGAAAGGTGAACCCGAGCACAAGGAGATGAGAAATGAGGTGCGTATTAGAAACCTTTCAAAATCACACGGTGTACCATCTTCTGGGTTTCTCATGCATGTTTTCGATGTAGGAAGATGCCCTTGAACCTGGAGATTTGGGACCCATGGGATGGGTACCAGGCAGTATTACTTTAAAGGGTCTGCGTTTGCTCACCCAACCTCACCCAACCTTTCAGCCCCAAGAGTGTCCACCCTTATGTCTCATCCAGCTGTGGGTCTAGATATGGTCAATCCAGGTTGCATCACAGCCTCTGAACGAATTTTGTAAGAATTTCTCTCTCTTTCACTGTCTTTGTTTTACGGGTTTTTAAAAGTAATTTATTTTTATAATGGGGTTTAGCTGCTTTTCACGGCTGTGTTTATGCGGCTTTACACCCACTTGACTCACTTCCAGACAGATATCAATACATAGGTTTTAAGATTCTTACTAGTCACATATATTCTTGTGCGGTGAATAGGGGGTGTTGAGTCCTGTTCACTGAGCAAGGAGTAGGTCTTGTCTATTACATATTGGGTGTATGGAACGGTATCTGAGCGAATTTGAAACCCTTGTTTTATGCATCACCCCACCTCACCTTTTCCGTTAACAAGCCATAGTGTGTTTTCTAAACGTGTGACTCTGTTCTGTTTTGTAATTCAGTTCAAGTGTAGCGGTTTTTACATTCCCTCTATAAGTGATAGCTTATGATAAGTGTCTTTTTCTGTGTGACTTATTTCACTTAGAATCGTCGTACCTAAATCCACTCATCTTGCTTCTACTAGCCTTATGACATTGATTTCATGTCTGAGTGATATTCCATTGTACATAAGGACCACAACTTCTTTATCCATTTTTCTCTTTCCTGGGATATTTAAGGTGTCATGAAGTGGAGGTTCTTGTCAACAGAGCAGCCCTAAACTTTGGGGTGCCTGTGTCTTGCTGATTTTTAGTTTTCCCAATTTATACGCCCATGAGAGGACGTGCCCTATGCTCCTAGAGCTGTGTTTTTTCGATGTTTCAGGACACACCTTACACTTCTCCAGAGTGGCTGTTGGCAATTTACATCCCGCCCATCAGCGTAGCAAGGCTGCCATTTCTCCAGGGCCTGTCCTGCATTTCTGGTTTTGACACTTTTTGCAGCATGGCCCTTTTGACCGATGGGAAGCGAGACTTCTTTGTAGCGCTGATTAGCCTTTCCAGGTTGCTTGGTTGGCCAAACAGGGCGTATGCGTTTTTTCCTGAATATATTCAGGAAAAAACGCATACGCCCTGTTTGGCCAAGGGCATCATTGTCGACGTTTTACCACTTTTCATGTGCTTTAAAGGCGATTCGAATCTACCTCCTGAAACCTGTTTCCTGCAATCCTGCCTTGCTTTCAAATCCTCTTCGTTGCCTTCCCTCAATATATCTGTGGATGAGAGTTATCATTTATAGCTCTGCGGGTTTGTGAATTGCAGTGTCCCTGAGCTCCATTTTTCAATTGGCTTTTTTGGGAGCTGGCCGCAAAAGCGCGGAATTGCCTCAGGCCCTCTTCTGCTTCTGGGCAGCAGGCTGAGCCTGTGGTTAATTCTTCTTACCGATGGGAAAATAGAGTGAGCTGTGCCTGTCCCAACACCTATATCTAGTCTCTCATTGGTTGCCCCTCTTCCCGTTCATCCTCAGGACAAATTGCAACCTGTAGGGAACAGGAGCTTAAAGGTGCTGATTCTCCAAGTAGGGAGATTTCTAGTAAAATAGCTGGAAAGGCGAACCCGAGCACAAGGAGATGAGAAATGAGGTGCGTATTAGAAACCTTTGAAAATCACACGGTGTACCATCTTCTGGGTTTCTCATGCATGTTTTCGATGTAGGAAGATGCCCTTGAACCTGGAGATTTGGGACCCATGGGATGGGTACCAGGCAGTATTACTTTAAAGGGTCTGCGTTTGCTCACCCAACCTCACCCAACCTTTCAGCCCCAAGAGTGTCCACCCTTATGTCTCATCCAGCTGTGGGTCTAGATATGGTCAATCCAGGTTGCATCACAGCCTCTGAACGAATTTTGTAAGAATTTCTCTCTCTTTCACTGTCTTTGTTTTACGGGTTTTTAAAAGTAATTTATTTTTATAATGGGGTTTAGCTGCTTTTCACGGCTGTGTTTATGCAGCTTTACACCCACTTGACCCACTTCCTGACAGATATCAATACATAGGTTTTAAGATTCTTACTAGTCACATATATTCTTGTGCGGTGAATAGGGGGTGTTGAGTCCTGTTCACTGAGCAAGGCGTAGGTCTTGTCTATTACATATTGGGTGTATGGAACGGTATCTGAGCGAATTTGAAACCCTTGTTTTATGCCTCACCCCACCTCCCCTTTCCCGTTAAGCAGCCATAGTGTGTTTTCTAAACGTGTGACTCTGTTCTGTTTTGTAATTCAGTTCAAGTGTAGCGGTTTTTACATTCCCTCTATAAGTGATAGCTTATGATAAGTGTCTTTTTCTGTGTGACTTATTTCACTTAGAATCGTCGTACCTAAATCCACTCATCTTGCTTCTACTAGCCTTATGACATTGATTTCATGTCTGAGTGATATTCCATTGTACATAAGGACCACAACTTCTTTATCCATTTTTCTCTTTCCTGGGATATTTAAGGTGTCATGAAGTGGAGGTTCTTGTCAACAGAGCAGCCCTAAACTTTGGGGTGCCTGTGTCTTGCTGATTTTTAGTTATCCCAATCTATACGCCCATGAGAGGACGTGCCCTATGCTCCCTAAGCTGTGTTTTTTCGATGTTTCAGGACACACCTTACACTTCTCCAGAGTGGCTGTTGGCAATTTACATCCCGCCCATCAGTGTAGCAAGGCTGCCATTTCTCCATGGCCTGTCCTGCATTTCTGGTTTTGACACTTTTTGCAGCATGGCCCTTTTGACCGATGGGAAGCGAGACTTCTTTGTAGCGCTGATTAGCCTTTCCAGGTTGCTTGGTTGGCCAAAAAGGGCGTATGCGTTTTTTCCTGAATATATTCAGGAAAAAACGCATACGCCCTGTTTGGCCAAGGGCATTATTGTCGACGTTTTACCACTTTTCATGTGCTTTTAAGGCGATTTGAATCTACCTCCTGAAACCTGTTTCCTGCAATTCTGCCTTGCTTTCAAATCCTCTTCGTTGCCTTCCCTCAATATATCTGTGGATGAGAGTTATCATTTATAGCTCTGCGGGTTTGTGAATTGCAGTGTCCCTGAGCTCCATTTTTCAACTGGCTTTTTTGGGAGCTGGCCGCAAAAGCGCGGAATTGCCTCAGGCCCTATTCTGCTTCTGGGCGGCAGGCTGAGCCTGTGGTTAATTCTTCTTACCGATGGGAAAATAGAGTGAGCTGTGCCTGTCCCAACACCTACATCTAGTCTCTCATTGGTTGCCCCTCTTCCCGTTCATCCTCAGGACAAATTGCAACCTGTAGGGAACAGGAGCTTAAAGGTGCTGATTCTCCAAGTAGGGAGATTGCTAGTAAAGTAGCTGGAAAGGTGAACCCGAGCACAAGGAGATGAGAAATGAGGTGCGTATTAGAAACCTTTCAAAATCTCACGGTGTACCATCTTCTGGGTTTCTCATGCATGTTTTCGATGTAGGAAGATGCCCTTGAACCTGGAGATTTGGGACCCATGGGATGGGTACCAGGCAGTATTACTTTAAAGGGTCTGCGTTTGCTCACCCAACCTCACCCAACCTTTCAGCCCCAAGAGTGTCCACCCTTATGTCTCATCCAGCTGTGGGTCTAGATATGGTCAATCCAGGTTGCATCACAGCCTCTGAACGAATTTTGTAAGAATTTCTCTCTCTTTCACTGTCTTTGTTTTACGGGTTTTTAAAAGTAATTTATTTTTATAATGGGGTTTAGCTGCTTTTCACGGCTGTGTTTATGCGGCTTTACACCCACTTGACTCACTTCCAGACAGATATCAATACATAGGTTTTAAGATTCTTACTAGTCACATATATTCTTGTGCGGTGAATAGGGGGTGTTGAGTCCTGCTCACTGAGCAAGGAGTAGGTCTTGTCTATTACATATTGGGTGTATGGAACGGTATCTGAGCGAATTTGAAACCCTTGTTTTATGCATCACCCCACCTCACCTTTTCCGTTAACAAGCCATAGTGTGTTTTCTAAACGTGTGACTCTGTTCTGTTTTGTAATTCAGTTCAAGTGTAGCGGTTTTTACATTCCCTCTATAAGTGATAGCTTATGATAAGTGTCTTTTTCTGTGTGACTTATTTCACTTAGAATCGTCGTACCTAAATCCACTCATCTTGCTTCTACTAGCCTTATGACATTGATTTCATGTCTGAGTGATATTCCATTGTACATAAGGACCACAACTTCTTTATCCATTTTTCTCTTTCCTGGGATATTTAAGGTGTCATGAAGTGGAGGTTCTTGTCAACAGAGCAGCCCTAAACTTTGGGGTGCCTGTGTCTTGCTGATTTTTAGTTTTCCCAATTTATACGCCCATGAGAGGACGTGCCCTATGCTCCTAGAGCTGTGTTTTTTCGATGTTTCAGGACACACCTTACACTTCTCCAGAGTGGCTGTTGGCAATTTACATCCCGCCCATCAGCGTAGCAAGGCTGCCATTTCTCCAGGGCCTGTCCTGCATTTCTGGTTTTGACACTTTTTGCAGCATGGCCCTTTTGACCGATGGGAAGCGAGACTTCTTTGTAGCGCTGATTAGCCTTTCCAGGTTGCTTGGTTGGCCAAACAGGGCGTATGCGTTTTTTCCTGAATATATTCAGGAAAAAACGCATACGCCCTGTTTGGCCAAGGGCATCATTGTCGACGTTTTACCACTTTTCATGTGCTTTAAAGGCGATTCGAATCTACCTCCTGAAACCTGTTTCCTGCAATCCTGCCTTGCTTTCAAATCCTCTTCGTTGCCTTCCCTCAATATATCTGTGGATGAGAGTTATCATTTATAGCTCTGCGGGTTTGTGAATTGCAGTGTCCCTGAGCTCCATTTTTCAACTGGCTTTTTTGGGAGCTGGCCGCAAAAGCGCGGGATTGCCTCAGGCCCTATTCAGCTTCTGGCCGGCAGGCTGAGCCTGTGGTTAATTCTTCTTCCCGATGGGAAAATAGAGTGACCTGTGCCTGTCCCAACACCAAGATCTAGTCTCTCATTGGTTTCCCCTCTTCCCGTTCATCCTCAGGACAAATTGCAACCTGTAGGGAACAGGAGCTTAAAGGTGCTGATTCTCCAAGTAGGGAGATTGCTAGTAAAGTAGCTGGAAAGGCAAACCCGAGCACAAGGAGATGAGAAATGAGGTGCGTATTAGAAACCTTTCAAAATCACACGGTGTACCATCTTCTGGGTTTCTCATGCATGTTTTCGATGTAGGAAGATGCCCTTGAACCTGGAGATTTGGGACCCATGGGATGGATACCAGGCAGTATTACTTTAAAGGGTCTGCGTTTGCTCACCCAACCTCACCCAACCGTTCAGCCCCAAGAGTGTCCACCCTTATGTCTCATCCAGCTGTGGGTCTAGATATGGTCAATCCAGGTTGCATCAGAGCCTCTGAACGAATTTTGTAATAATTTCTCTCGCTTTCACTGTCTTTGTTTTACGGGTTTTTAAAAGTAATTTATTTTTATAATGGGGTTTAGCTGCTTTTCACGGCTGTGTTTATGCAGCTTTACACCCACTTGACTCACTTCCAGACAGATATCAATACATAGGTTTTAAGATTCTTACTAGTCACATATATTCTTGTGCGGTGAATAGGGGGTGTTGAGTCCAGTTCACTGAGCAAGGAGTAGGTCTTGTCTATTACATATTGGGTGTATGGAACGGTATCTGAGCGAATTTGAAACCCTTGTTTTATGCCTCACCCCACCTCACCTTTCCCGTTAAGCAGCCATAGTGTGTTTTCTAAACGTGTGACTCTGTTCTGTTTTGTAATTCAGTTCAAGTGTAGCGGTTTTTACATTCCCTCTCTAAGTGATAGCTTATGATAAGTGTCTTTTTCTGTGTGACTTATTTCACTTAGAATCATCGTACCTAAATCCACTCATCTTGCTTCTACTAGCGTTATGACATTGATTTCATGTCTGAGTGATATTCCATTGTACATAAGGACCACAACTTCTTTATCCATTTTTCTCTTTCCTGGGATATTTAAGGTGTCATGAAGTGGAGGTTCTTGTCAACAGAGCAGCCCTAAACTTTGGGGTACCTGTGTCTTGCTGATTTTTAGTTTTCCCAATTTATACGCCCATGAGAGGACGTGCCCTATGCTCCCTAAGCTGTGTTTTTTCGATGTTTCAGGACACACCGTACACTTCTCCAGAGTGGCTGTTGGCAATTTACATCCCGCCCATCAGCGTAGCAAGGCTGCCATTTCTCCATGGCCTGTCCTGCATTTCTGGTTTTGACACTTTTTGCAGCATGGCCCTTTTGACCGATGGAAACGAGACTTCTTTGTAGCGCTGATTAGCCTTTCCAGGTTGCTTGGTTGGCCAAAAAGGGCGTATGCGTTTTTTCCTGAATATATTCAGGAAAAAACGCATACGCCCTGTTTGGCCAAGGGCATTATTGTCGACGTTTTACCACTTTTCATGTGCTTTTAAGGCGATTTGAATCTACCTCCTGAAACCTGTTTCCTGCAATTCTGCCTTGCTTTCAAATCCTCTTCGTTGCCTTCCCTCAATATATCTGTGGATGAGAGTTATCATTTATAGCTCTGCGGGTTTGTGAATTGCAGTGTCCCTGAGCTCCATTTTTCAACTGGCTTTTTTGGGAGCTGGCCGCAAAAGCGCGGAATTGCCTCAGGCCCTATTCTGCTTCTGGGCGGCAGGCTGAGCCTGTGGTTAATTCTTCTTACCGATGGGAAAATAGAGTGAGCTGTGCCTGTCCCAACACCTATATCTAGTCTCTCATTGGTTGCCCCTCTTCCCGTTCATCCTCAGGACAAATTGCAGCCTGTAGGGAACAGGAGCTTAAAGGTGCTGATTCTCCAAGTAGGGAGATTTCTAGTAAAATAGCTGGAAAGGCGAACCCGAGCACAAGGAGATGAGAAATGAGGTGCGTATTAGAAACCTTTGAAAATCACACGGTGTACCATCTTCTGGGTTTCTCATGCATGTTTTCGATGTAGGAAGATGCCCTTGAACCTGGAGATTTGGGACCCATGGGATGGGTACCAGGCAGTATTACTTTAAAGGGTCTGCGTTTGCTCACCCAACCTCACCCAACCTTTCAGCCCCAAGAGTGTCCACCCTTATGTCTCATCCAGCTGTGGGTCTAGATATGGTCAATCCAGGTTGCATCACAGCCTCTGAACGAATTTTGTAAGAATTTCTCTCTCTTTCACTGTCTTTGTTTTACGGGTTTTTAAAAGTAATTTATTTTTATAATGGGGTTTAGCTGCTTTTCACGGCTGTGTTTATGCAGCTTTACACCCACTTGACCCACTTCCTGACAGATATCAATACATAGGTTTTAAGATTCTTACTAGTCACATATATTCTTGTGCGGTGAATAGGGGGTGTTGAGTCCTGTTCACTGAGCAAGGCGTAGGTCTTGTCTATTACATATTGGGTGTATGGAACGGTATCTGAGCGAATTTGAAACCCTTGTTTTATGCCTCACCCCACCTCACCTTTCCCGTTAAGCAGCCATAGTGTGTTTTCTAAACGTGTGACTCTGTTCTGTTTTGTAATTCAGTTCAAGTGTAGCGGTTTTTACATTCCCTCTATAAGTGATAGCTAATGATAAGTGTCTTTTTCTGTGTGACTTATTTCACTTAGAATCGTCGTACCTAAATCCACTCATCTTGCTTCTACTAGCCTTATGACATTGATTTCATGTCTGAGTGATATTCCATTGTACATAAGGACCACAACTTCTTTATCCATTTTTCTCTTTCCTGGGATATTTAAGGTGTCATGAAGTGGAGGTTCTTGTCAACACAGCAGCCCTAAACTTTGGGGTGCCTGTGTCTTGCTGATTTTTAGTTATCCCAATCTATACGCCCATGAGAGGACGTGCCCTATGCTCCCTAAGCTGTGTTTTTTCGATGTTTCAGGACACACCTTACACTTCTCCAGAGTGGCTGTTGGCAATTTACATCCCGCCCATCAGCGTAGCAAGGCTGCCATTTCTCCATGGCCTGTCCTGCATTTCTGGTTTTGACACTTTTTGCAGCATGGCCCTTTTGACCGATGGGAAGCGAGACTTCTTTGTAGCGCTGATTAGCCTTTCCAGGTTGCTTGGTTGGCCAAACAGGGCGTATGCGTTTTTTCCTGAATATATTCAGGAAAAAACGCATACGCCCTGTTTGGCCAAGGGCATTATTGTCGACGTTTTACCACTTTTCATGTGCTTTTAAGGCGATTTGAATCTACCTCCTGAAACCTGTTTCCTGCAATTCTGCCTTGCTTTCAAATCCTCTTCGTTGCCTTCCCTCAATATATCTGTGGATGAGAGTTATCATTTATAGCTCTGCGGGTTTGTGAATTGCAGTTTCCCTGAGCTCCATTTTTCAACTGGCTTTTTTGGGAGCTGGCCACAAAAGCGCGGAATTGCCTCAGGCCCTATTCTGCTTCTGGGCGGCAGGCTGAGCCTGTGGTTAATTCTTCTTACCGATGGGAAAATAGAGTGAGCTGTGCCTGTCCCAACACCTACATCTAGTCTCTCATTGGTTGCCCCTCTTCCCGTTCATCCTCAGGACAAATTGCAACCTGTAGGGAACAGGAGCTTAAAGGTGCTGATTCTCCAAGTAGGGAGATTGCTAGTAAAGTAGCTGGAAAGGTGAACCCGAGCACAAGGAGATGAGAAATGAGGTGCGTATTAGAAACCTTTCAAAATCACACGGTGTACCATCTTCTGGGTTTCTCATGCATGTTTTCGATGTAGGAAGATGCCCTTGAACCTGGAGATTTGGGACCCATGGGATGGGTACCAGGCAGTATTACTTTAAAGGGTCTGCGTTTGCTCACCCAACCTCACCCAACCTTTCAGCCCCAAGAGTGTCCACCCTTATGTCTCATCCAGCTGTGGGTCTAGATATGGTCAATCCAGGTTGCATCACAGCCTCTGAACGAATTTTGTAAGAATTTCTCTCTCTTTCACTGTCTTTGTTTTACGGGTTTTTAAAAGTAATTTATTTTTATAATGGGGTTTAGCTGCTTTTCACGGCTGTGTTTATGCGGCTTTACACCCACTTGACTCACTTCCAGACAGATATCAATACATAGGTTTTAAGATTCTTACTAGTCACATATATTCTTGTGCGGTGAATAGGGGGTGTTGAGTCCTGTTCACTGAGCAAGGAGTAGGTCTTGTCTATTACATATTGGGTGTATGGAACGGTATCTGAGCGAATTTGAAACCCTTGTTTTATGCCTCACCCCACCTCACCTTTCCCGTTAAGCAGCCATAGTGTGTTTTCTAAACGTGTGACTCTGTTCTGTTTTGTAATTCAGTTCAAGTGTAGCGGTTTTTACATTCCCTCTATAAGTGATAGCTTATGATAAGTGTCTTTTTCTGTGTGACTTATTTCACTTAGAATCGTCGTACCTAAATCCACTCATCTTGCTTCTACTAGCCTTATGACATTGATTTCATGTCTGAGTGATATTCCATTGTACATAAGGACCACAACTTCTTTATCCATTTTTCTCTTTCCTGGGATATTTAAGGTGTCATGAAGTGGAGGTTCTTGTCAACAGAGCAGCCCTAAACTTTGGGGTGCCTGTGTCTTGCTGATTTTTAGTTTTCCCAATTTATACGCCCATGAGAGGACGTGCCCTATGCTCCTAGAGCTGTGTTTTTTCGATGTTTCAGGACACACCTTACACTTCTCCAGAGTGGCTGTTGGCAATTTACATCCCGCCCATCAGCGTAGCAAGGCTGCCATTTCTCCAGGGCCTGTCCTGCATTTCTGGTTTTGACACTTTTTGCAGAATGGCCCTTTTGACCGATGGGAAGCGAGACTTCTTTGTAGCGCTGATTAGCCTTTCCAGGTTGCTTGGTTGGCCAAACAGGGCGTATGCGTTTTTTCCTGAATATATTCAGGAAAAAACGCATACGCCCTGTTTGGCCAAGGGCATCATTGTCGACGTTTTACCACTTTTCATGTGCTTTAAAGGCGATTCGAATCTACCTCCTGAAACCTGTTTCCTGCAATCCTGCCTTGCTTTCAAATCCTCTTCGTTGCCTTCCCTCAATATATCTGTGGATGAGAGTTATCATTTATAGCTCTGCGGGTTTGTGAATTGCAGTGTCCCTGAGCTCCATTTTTCAACTGGCTTTTTTGGGAGCTGGCCGCAAAAGCGCGGGATTGCCTCAGGCCCTATTCAGCTTCTGGCCGGCAGGCTGAGCCTGTGGTTAATTCTTCTTCCCGATGGGAAAATAGAGTGACCTGTGCCTGTCCCAACACCAAGATCTAGTCTCTCATTGGTTTCCCCTCTTCCCGTTCATCCTCAGGACAAATTGCAACCTGTAGGGAACAGGAGCTTAAAGGTGCTGATTCTCCAAGTAGGGAGATTGCTAGTAAAGTAGCTGGAAAGGCAAACCCGAGCACAAGGAGATGAGAAATGAGGTGCGTATTAGAAACCTTTCAAAATCACACGGTGTACCATCTTCTGGGTTTCTCATGCATGTTTTCGATGTAGGAAGATGCCCTTGAACCTGGAGATTTGGGACCCATGGGATGGATACCAGGCAGTATTACTTTAAAGGGTCTGCGTTTGCTCACCCAACCTCACCCAACCGTTCAGCCCCAAGAGTGTCCACCCTTATGTCTCATCCAGCTGTGGGTCTAGATATGATCAATCCAGGTTGCATCAGAGCCTCTGAACGAATTTTGTAATAATTTCTCTCGCTTTCACTGTCTTTGTTTTACGGGTTTTTAAAAGTAATTTATTTTTATAATGGGGTTTAGCTGCTTTTCACGGCTGTGTTTATGCGGCTTTACACCCACTTGACTCACTTCCAGACAGATATCAATACATAGGTTTTATGATTCTTACTAGTCACATATATTCTTGTGCGGTGAATAGGGGGTGTTGAGTCCTGTTCACTGAGCAAGGAGTAGGTCTTGTCTATTACATATTGGGTGTATGGAACGGTATCTGAGCGAATTTGAAACCCTTGTTTTATGCCTCACCCCACCTCACCTTTCCCGTTAAGCAGCCATAGTGTGTTTTCTAAACGTGTGACTCTGTTCTGTTTTGTAATTCAGTTCAAGTGTAGCGGTTTTTACATTCCCTCTATATGTGATAGCTTATGATAAGTGTCTTTTTCTGTGTGACTTATTTCACTTAGAATCGTCGTACCTAAATCCACTCATCTTGCTTCTACTAGCCTTATGACATTGATTTCATGTCTGAGTGATATTCCATTGTACATAAGGACCACAACTTCTTTATCCATTTTTCTCTTTCCTGGGATATTTAAGGTGTCATGAAGTGGAGGTTCTTGTCAACAGAGCAGCCCTAAACTTTGGGGTGCCTGTGTCTTGCTGATTTTTAGTTTTCCCAATTTATACGCCCATGAGAGGACGTGCCCTATGCTCCTAGAGCTGTGTTTTTTCGATGTTTCAGGACACACCTTACACTTCTCCAGAGTGGCTGTTGGCAATTTACATCCCGCCCATCAGCGTAGCAAGGCTGCCATTTCTCCAGGGCCTGTCCTGCATTTCTGGTTTTGACACTTTTTGCAGCATGGCCCTTTTGACCGATGGGAAGCGAGACTTCTTTGTAGCGCTGATTAGCCTTTCCAGGTTGCTTGGTTGGCCAAACAGGGCGTATGCGTTTTTTCCTGAATATATTCAGGAAAAAACGCATACGCCCTGTTTGGCCAAGGGCATCATTGTCGACGTTTTACCACTTTTCATGTGCTTTAAAGGCGATTCGAATCTACCTCCTGAAACCTGTTTCCTGCAATCCTGCCTTGCTTTCAAATCCTCTTCGTTGCCTTCCCTCAATATATCTGTGGATGAGAGTTATCATTTATAGCTCTGCGGGTTTGTGAATTGCAGTGTCCCTGAGCTCCATTTTTCAACTGGCTTTTTTGGGAGCTGGCCGCAAAAGCGCGGGATTGCCTCAGGCCCTATTCAGCTTCTGGCCGGCAGGCTGAGCCTGTGGTTAATTCTTCTTCCCGATGGGAAAATAGAGTGACCTGTGCCTGTCCCAACACCAAGATCTAGTCTCTCATTGGTTTCCCCTCTTCCCGTTCATCCTCAGGACAAATTGCAACCTGTAGGGAACAGGAGCTTAAAGGTGCTGATTCTCCAAGTAGGGAGATTGCTAGTAAAGTAGCTGGAAAGGCAAACCCGAGCACAAGGAGATGAGAAATGAGGTGCATATTAGAAACCTTTCAAAATCACACGGTGTACCATCTTCTGGGTTTCTCATGCATGTTTTCGATGTAGGAAGATGCCCTTGAACCTGGAGATTTGGGACCCATGGGATGGATACCAGGCAGTATTACTTTAAAGGGTCTGCGTTTGCTCACCCAACCTCACCCAACCGTTCAGCCCCAAGAGTGTCCACCCTTATGTCTCATCCAGCTGTGGGTCTAGATATGGTCAATCCAGGTTGCATCAGAGCCTCTGAACGAATTTTGTAATAATTTCTCTCGCTTTCACTGTCTTTGTTTTACGGGTTTTTAAAAGTAATTTATTTTTATAATGGGGTTTAGCTGCTTTTCACGGCTGTGTTTATTCAGCTTTACACCCACTTGACTCACTTCCAGACAGATATCAATACATAGGTTTTAAGATTCTTACTAGTCACATATATTCTTGTGCGGTGAATAGGGGGTGTTGAGTCCAGTTCACTGAGCAAGGAGTAGGTCTTGTCTATTACATATTGGGTGTATGGAACGGTATCTGAGCGAATTTGAAACCCTTGTTTTATGCCTCACCCCACCTCACCTTTCCCGTTAAGCAGCCATAGTGTGTTTTCTAAACGTGTGACTCTGTTCTGTTTTGTAATTCAGTTCAAGTGTAGCGGTTTTTACATTCCCTCTCTAAGTGATAGCTTATGATAAGTGTCTTTTTCTGTGTGACTTATTTCACTTAGAATCATCGTACCTAAATCCACTCATCTTGCTTCTACTAGCGTTATGACATTGATTTCATGTCTGAGTGATATTCCATTGTACATAAGGACCACAACTTCTTTATCCATTTTTCTCTTTCCTGGGATATTTAAGGTGTCATGAAGTGGAGGTTCTTGTCAACAGAGCAGCCCTAAACTTTGGGGTACCTGTGTCTTGCTGATTTTTAGTTTTCCCAATTTATACGCCCATGAGAGGACGTGCCCTATGCTCCCTAAGCTGTGTTTTTTCGATGTTTCAGGACACACCGTACACTTCTCCAGAGTGGCTGTTGGCAATTTACATCCCGCCCATCAGCGTAGCAAGGCTGCCATTTCTCCATGGCCTGTCCTGCATTTCTGGTTTTGACACTTTTTGCAGCATGGCCCTTTTGACCGATGGAAACGAGACTACTTTGTAGCGCTGATTAGCCTTTCCAGGTTGCTTGGTTGGCCAAAAAGGGCGTATGCGTTTTTTCCTGAATATATTCAGGAAAAAACGCATACGCCCTGTTTGGCCAAGGGCATTATTGTCGACGTTTTACCACTTTTCATGTGCTTTTAAGGCGATTTGAATCTACCTCCTGAAACCTGTTTCCTGCAATTCTGCCTTGCTTTCAAATCCTCTTCGTTGCCTTCCCTCAATATATCTGTGGATGAGAGTTATCATTTATAGCTCTGCGGGTTTGTGAATTGCAGTGTCCCTGAGCTCCATTTTTCAACTGGCTTTTTTGGGAGCTGGCCGCAAAAGCGCGGAATTGCCTCAGGCCCTATTCTGCTTCTGGGCAGCAGGCTGAGCCTGTGGTTAATTCTTCTTACCGATGGGAAAATAGAGTGAGCTGTGCCTGTCCCAACACCTATATCTAGTCTCTCATTGGTTGCCCCTCTTCCCGTTCATCCTCAGGACAAATTGCAACCTGTAGGGAACAGGAGCTTAAAGGTGCTGATTCTCCAAGTAGGGAGATTTCTAGTAAAATAGCTGGAAAGGCGAACCCGAGCACAAGGAGATGAGAAATGAGGTGCGTATTAGAAACCTTTGAAAATCACACGGTGTACCATCTTCTGGGTTTCTCATGCATGTTTTCGATGTAGGAAGATGCCCTTGAACCTGGAGATTTGGGACCCATGGGATGGGTACCAGGCAGTATTACTTTAAAGGGTCTGCGTTTGCTCACCCAACCTCACCCAACCTTTCAGCCCCAAGAGTGTCCACCCTTATGTCTCATCCAGCTGTGGGTCTAGATATGGTCAATCCAGGTTGCATCACAGCCTCTGAACGAATTTTGTAAGAATTTCTCTCTCTTTCACTGTCTTTGTTTTACGGGTTTTTAAAAGTAATTTATTTTTATAATGGGGTTTAGCTGCTTTTCACGGCTGTGTTTATGCAGCTTTACACCCACTTGACCCACTTCCTGACAGATATCAATACATAGGTTTTAAGATTCTTACTAGTCACATATATTCTTGTGCGGTGAATAGGGGGTGTTGAGTCCTGTTCACTGAGCAAGGCGTAGGTCTTGTCTATTACATATTGGGTGTATGGAACGGTATCTGAGCGAATTTGAAACCCTTGTTTTATGCCTCACCCCACCTCACCTTTCCCGTTAAGCAGCCATAGTGTGTTTTCTAAACGTGTGACTCTGTTCTGTTTTGTAATTCAGTTCAAGTGTAGCGGTTTTTACATTCCCTCTATAAGTGATAGCTTATGATAAGTGTCTTTTTCTGTGTGACTTATTTCACTTAGAATCGTCGTACCTAAATCCACTCATCTTGCTTCTACTAGCCTTATGACATTGATTTCATGTCTGAGTGATATTCCATTGTACATAAGGACCACAACTTCTTTATCCATTTTTCTCTTTCCTGGGATATTTAAGGTGTCATGAAGTGGAGGTTCTTGTCAACAGAGCAGCCCTAAACTTTGGGGTGCCTGTGTCTTGCTGATTTTTAGTTTTCCCAATTTATACGCCCATGAGAGGACGTGCCCTATGCTCCTAGAGCTGTGTTTTTTCAATGTTTCAGGACACACCTTACACTTCTCCAGAGTGGCTGTTGGCAATTTACATCCCGCCCATCAGAGTAGCAAGGCTGCCATTTCTCCAGGGCCTGTCCTGCATTTCTGGTTTTGACACTTTTTGCAGCATGGCCCTTTTGACCGATGGGAAGCGAGACTTCTTTGTAGCGCTGATTAGCCTTTCCAGGTTGCTTGGTTGGCCAAAAAGGGCGTATGCGTTTTTTCCTGAATATATTCAGGAAAAAACGCATACCCCCTGTTTGGCCAAGGGCATTATTGTCGACGTTTTACCACTTTTCATGTGCTTTTAAGGCGATTTGAATCTACCTCCTGAAACCTGTTTCCTGCAATTCTGCCTTGCTTTCAAATCCTCTTCGTTGCCTTCCCTCAATATATCTGTGGATGAGAGTTATCATTTATAGCTCTGCGGGTTTGTGAATTGCAGTGTCCCTGAGCTCCATTTTTCAACTGGCTTTTTTGGGAGCTGGCCGCAAAAGCGCGGAATTGCCTCAGGCCCTATTCTGCTTCTGGGCGGCAGGCTGAGCCTGTGGTTAATTCTTCTTACCGATGGGAAAATAGAGTGAGCTGTGCCTGTCCCAACACCTACATCTAGTCTCTCATTGGTTGCCCCTCTTCCCGTTCATCCTCAGGACAAATTGCAACCTGTAGGGAACAGGAGCTTAAAGGTGCTGATTCTCCAAGTAGGGAGATTGCTAGTAAAGTAGCTGGAAAGGTGAACCCGAACACAAGGAGATGAGAAATGAGGTGCGTATTAGAAACCTTTCAAAATCACACGGTGTACCATCTTCTGGGTTTCTCATGCATGTTTTCGATGTAGGAAGATGCCCTTGAACCTGGAGATTTGGGACCCATGGGATGGGTACCAGGCAGTATTACTTTAAAGGGTCTGCGTTTGCTCACCCAACCTCACCCAACCTTTCAGCCCCAAGAGTGTCCACCCTTATGTCTCATCCAGCTATGGGTCTAGATATGGTCAATCCAGGTTGCATCACAGCCTCTGAACGAATTTTGTAAGAATTTCTCTCTCTTTCACTGTCTTTGTTTTACGGGTTTTTAAAAGTAATTTATTTTTATAATGGGGTTTAGCTGCTTTTCACGGCTGTGTTTATGCGGCTTTACACCCACTTGACTCACTTCCAGACAGATATCAATACATAGGTTTTAAGATTCTTACTAGTCACATATATTCTTGTGCGGTGAATAGGGGGTGTTGAGTCCTGTTCACTGAGCAAGGAGTAGGTCTTGTCTATTACATATTGGGTGTATGGAACGGTATCTGAGCGAATTTGAAACCCTTGTTTTATGCCTCACCCCACCTCACCTTTCCCGTTAAGCAGCCATAGTGTGTTTTCTAAACGTGTGACTCTGTTCTGTTTTGTAATTCAGTTCAAGTGTAGCGGTTTTTACATTCCCTCTATAAGTGATAGCTTATGATAAGTGTCTTTTTCTGTGTGACTTATTTCACTTAGAATCGTCGTACCTAAATCCACTCATCTTGCTTCTACTAGCCTTATGACATTGATTTCATGTCTGAGTGATATTCCATTGTACATAAGGAACACAACTTCTTTATCCATTTTTCTCTTTCCTGGGATATTTAAGGTGTCATGAAGTGGAGGTTCTTGTCAACAGAGCAGCCCTAAAATTTGGGGTGCCTGTGTCTTGCTGATTTTTAGTTTTCCCAATTTATACGCCCATGAGAGGACGTGCCCTATGCTCCTAGAGCTGTGTTTTTTCGATGTTTCAGGACACACCTTACACTTCTCCAGAGTGGCTGTTGGCAATTTACATCCCGCCCATCAGCGTAGCAAGGCTGCCATTTCTCCAGGGCCTGTCCTGCATTTCTGGTTTTGACACTTTTTGCAGGATGGCCCTTTTGACCGATGGGAAGCGAGACTTCTTTGTAGCGCTGATTAGCCTTTCCAGGTTGCTTGGTTGGCCAAACAGGGCGTATGCGTTTTTTCCTGAATATATTCAGGAAAAAACGCATACGCCCTGTTTGGCCAAGGGCATCATTGTCGACGTTTTACCACTTTTCATGTGCTTTAAAGGCGATTCGAATCTACCTCCTGAAACCTGTTTCCTGCAATCCTGCCTTGCTTTCAAATCCTCTTCGTTGCCTTCCCTCAATATATCTGTGGATGAGAGTTATCATTTATAGCTCTGCGGGTTTGTGAATTGCAGTGTCCCTGAGCTCCATTTTTCAACTGGCTTTTTTGGGAGCTGGCCGCAAAAGCGCGGGATTGCCTCAGGCCCTATTCAGCTTCTGGCCGGCAGGCTGAGCCTGTGGTTAATTCTTCTTCCCGATGGGAAAATAGAGTGACCTGTGCCTGTCCCAACACCAAGATCTAGTCTCTCATTGGTTTCCCCTCTTCCCGTTCATCCTCAGGACAAATTGCAACCTGTAGGGAACAGGAGCTTAAAGGTGCTGATTCTCCAAGTAGGGAGATTGCTAGTAAAGTAGCTGGAAAGGCGAACCCGAGCACAAGGAGATGAGAAATGAGGTGCGTATTAGAAACCTTTCAAAATCACACGGTGTACCATCTTCTGGGTTTCTCATGCATGTTTTCGATGTAGGAAGATGCCCTTGAACCTGGAGATTTGGGACCCATGGGATGGATACCAGGCAGTATTACTTTAAAGGGTCTGCGTTTGCTCACCCAACCTCACCCAACCGTTCAGCCCCAAGAGTGTCCACCCTTATGTCTCATCCAGCTGTGGGTCTAGATATGGTCAATCCAGGTTGCATCAGAGCCTCTGAACGAATTTTGTAATAATTTCTCTCGCTTTCACTGTCTTTGTTTTACGGGTTTTTAAAAGTAATTTATTTTTATAATGGGGTTTAGCTGCTTTTCACAGCTGTGTTTATGCAGCTTTACACCCACTTGACTCACTTCCAGACAGATATCAATACATAGGTTTTAAGATTCTTACTAGTCACATATATTCTTGTGCGGTGAATAGGGGGTGTTGAGTCCAGTTCACTGAGCAAGGAGTAGGTCTTGTCTATTACATATTGGGTGTATGGAACGGTATCTGAGCGAATTTGAAACCCTTGTTTTATGCCTCACCCCACCTCACCTTTCCCGTTAAGCAGCCATAGTGTGTTTTCTAAACGTGTGACTCTGTTCTGTTTTGTAATTCAGTTCAAGTGTAGCGGTTTTTACATTCCCTCTCTAAGTGATAGCTTATGATAAGTGTCTTTTTCTGTGTGACTTATTTCACTTAGAATCATTGTACCTAAATCCACTCATCTTGCTTCTACTAGCGTTATGACATTGATTTCATGTCTGAGTGATATTCCATTGTACATAAGGACCACAACTTCTTTATCCATTTTTCTCTTTCCTGGGATATTTAAGGTGTCATGAAGTGGAGGTTCTTGTCAACAGAGCAGCCCTAAACTTTGGGGTACCTGTGTCTTGCTGATTTTTAGTTTTCCCAATTTATACGCCCATGAGAGGACGTGCCCTATGCTCCCTAAGCTGTGTTTTTTCGATGTTTCAGGACACACCGTACACTTCTCCAGAGTGGCTGTTGGCAATTTACATCCCGCCCATCAGCGTAGCAAGGCTGCCATTTCTCCATGGCCTGTCCTGCATTTCTGGTTTTGACACTTTTTGCAGCATGGCCCTTTTGACCGATGGAAACGAGACTTCTTTGTAGCGCTGATTAGCCTTTCCAGGTTGCTTGGTTGGCCAAAAAGGGCGTATGCGTTTTTTCCTGAATATATTCAGGAAAAAACGCATACGCCCTGTTTGGCCAAGGGCATTATTGTCGACGTTTTACCACTTTTCATGTGCTTTTAAGGCGATTTGAATCTACCTCCTGAAACCTGTTTCCTGCAATTCTGCCTTGCTTTCAAATCCTCTTCGTTGCCTTCCCTCAATATATCTGTGGATGAGAGTTATCATTTATAGCTCTGCGGGTTTGTGAATTGCAGTGTCCCTGAGCTCCATTTTTCAACTGGCTTTTTTGGGAGCTGGCCGCAAAAGCGCGGAATTGCCTCAGGCCCTATTCTGCTTCTGGGCGGCAGGCTGAGCCTGTGGTTAATTCTTCTTACCGATGGGAAAATAGAGTGAGCTGTGCCTGTCCCAACACCTATATCTAGTCTCTCATTGGTTGCCCCTCTTCCCGTTCATCCTCAGGACAAATTGCAACCTGTAGGGAACAGGAGCTTAAAGGTGCTGATTCTCCAAGTAGGGAGATTTCTAGTAAAATAGCTGGAAAGGCGAACCCGAGCACAAGGAGATGAGAAATGAGGTGCGTATTAGAAACCTTTGAAAATCACACGGTGTACCATCTTCTGGGTTTCTCATGCATGTTTTCGATGTAGGAAGATGCCCTTGAACCTGGAGATTTGGGACCCATGGGATGGGTACCAGGCAGTATTACTTTAAAGGGTCTGCGTTTGCTCACCCAACCTCACCCAACCTTTCAGCCCCAAGAGTGTCCACCCTTATGTCTCATCCAGCTGTGGGTCTAGATATGGTCAATCCAGGTTGCATCACAGCCTCTGAACGAATTTTGTAAGAATTTCTCTCTCTTTCACTGTCTTTGTTTTACGGGTTTTTAAAAGTAATTTATTTTTATAATGGGGTTTAGCTGCTTTTCACGGCTGTGTTTATGCAGCTTTACACCCACTTGACCCACTTCCTGACAGATATCAATACATAGGTTTTAAGATTCTTACTAGTCACATATATTCTTGTGCGGTGAATAGGGGGTGTTGAGTCCTGTTCACTGAGCAAGGCGTAGGTCTTGTCTATTACATATTGGGTGTATGGAACGGTATCTGAGCGAATTTGAAACCCTTGTTTTATGCCTCACCCCACCTCACCTTTCCCGTTAAGCAGCCATAGTGTGTTTTCTAAACGTGTGACTCTGTTCTGTTTTGTAATTCAGTTCAAGTGTAGCGGTTTTTACATTCCCTCTATAAGTGATAGCTAATGATAAGTGTCTTTTTCTGTGTGACTTATTTCACTTAGAATCGTCGTACCTAAATCCACTCATCTTGCTTCTACTAGCCTTATGACATTGATTTCATGTCTGAGTGATATTCCATTGTACATAAGGACCACAACTTCTTTATCCATTTTTCTCTTTCCTGGGATATTTAAGGTGTCATGAAGTGGAGGTTCTTGTCAACACAGCAGCCCTAAACTTTGGGGTGCCTGTGTCTTGCTGATTTTTAGTTATCCCAATCTATACGCCCATGAGAGGACGTGCCCTATGCTCCCTAAGCTGTGTTTTTTCGATGTTTCAGGACACACCTTACACTTCTCCAGAGTGGCTGTTGGCAATTTACATCCCGCCCATCAGCGTAGCAAGGCTGCCATTTCTCCATGGCCTGTCCTGCATTTCTGGTTTTGACACTTTTTGCAGCATGGCCCTTTTGACCGATGGGAAGCGAGACTTCTTTGTAGCGCTGATTAGCCTTTCCAGGTTGCTTGGTTGGCCAAACAGGGCGTATGCGTTTTTTCCTGAATATATTCAGGAAAAAACGCATACGCCCTGTTTGGCCAAGGGCATTATTGTCGACGTTTTACCACTTTTCATGTGCTTTTAAGGCGATTTGAATCTACCTCCTGAAACCTGTTTCCTGCAATTCTGCCTTGCTTTCAAATCCTCTTCGTTGCCTTCCCTCAATATATCTGTGGATGAGAGTTATCATTTATAGCTCTGCGGGTTTGTGAATTGCAGTTTCCCTGAGCTCCATTTTTCAACTGGCTTTTTTGGGAGCTGGCCACAAAAGCGCGGAATTGCCTCAGGCCCTATTCTGCTTCTGGGCGGCAGGCTGAGCCTGTGGTTAATTCTTCTTACCGATGGGAAAATAGAGTGAGCTGTGCCTGTCCCAACACCTACATCTAGTCTCTCATTGGTTGCCCCTCTTCCCGTTCATCCTCAGGACAAATTGCAACCTGTAGGGAACAGGAGCTTAAAGGTGCTGATTCTCCAAGTAGGGAGATTGCTAGTAAAGTAGCTGGAAAGGTGAACCCGAGCACAAGGAGATGAGAAATGAGGTGCGTATTAGAAACCTTTCAAAATCACACGGTGTACCATCTTCTGGGTTTCTCATGCATGTTTTCGATGTAGGAAGATGCCCTTGAACCTGGAGATTTGGGACCCATGGGATGGGTACCAGGCAGTATTACTTTAAAGGGTCTGCGTTTGCTCACCCAACCTCACCCAACCTTTCAGCCCCAAGAGTGTCCACCCTTATGTCTCATCCAGCTGTGGGTCTAGATATGGTCAATCCAGGTTGCATCACAGCCTCTGAACGAATTTTGTAAGAATTTCTCTCTCTTTCACTGTCTTTGTTTTACGGGTTTTTAAAAGTAATTTATTTTTATAATGGGGTTTAGCTGCTTTTCACGGCTGTGTTTATGCGGCTTTACACCCACTTGACTCACTTCCAGACAGATATCAATACATAGGTTTTAAGATTCTTACTAGTCACATATATTCTTGTGCGGTGAATAGGGGGTGTTGAGTCCTGTTCACTGAGCAAGGAGTAGGTCTTGTCTATTACATATTGGGTGTATGGAACGGTATCTGAGCGAATTTGAAACCCTTGTTTTATGCCTCACCCCACCTCACCTTTCCCGTTAAGCAGCCATAGTGTGTTTTCTAAACGTGTGACTCTGTTCTGTTTTGTAATTCAGTTCAAGTGTAGCGGTTTTTACATTCCCTCTATAAGTGATAGCTTATGATAAGTGTCTTTTTCTGTGTGACTTATTTCACTTAGAATCGTCGTACCTAAATCCACTCATCTTGCTTCTACTAGCCTTATGACATTGATTTCATGTCTGAGTGATATTCCATTGTACATAAGGACCACAACTTCTTTATCCATTTTTCTCTTTCCTGGGATATTTAAGGTGTCATGAAGTGGAGGTTCTTGTCAACAGAGCAGCCCTAAACTTTGGGGTGCCTGTGTCTTGCTGATTTTTAGTTTTCCCAATTTATACGCCCATGAGAGGACGTGCCCTATGCTCCTAGAGCTGTGTTTTTTCGATGTTTCAGGACACACCTTACACTTCTCCAGAGTGGCTGTTGGCAATTTACATCCCGCCCATCAGCGTAGCAAGGCTGCCATTTCTCCAGGGCCTGTCCTGCATTTCTGGTTTTGACACTTTTTGCAGAATGGCCCTTTTGACCGATGGGAAGCGAGACTTCTTTGTAGCGCTGATTAGCCTTTCCAGGTTGCTTGGTTGGCCAAACAGGGCGTATGCGTTTTTTCCTGAATATATTCAGGAAAAAACGCATACGCCCTGTTTGGCCAAGGGCATCATTGTCGACGTTTTACCACTTTTCATGTGCTTTAAAGGCGATTCGAATCTACCTCCTGAAACCTGTTTCCTGCAATCCTGCCTTGCTTTCAAATCCTCTTCGTTGCCTTCCCTCAATATATCTGTGGATGAGAGTTATCATTTATAGCTCTGCGGGTTTGTGAATTGCAGTGTCCCTGAGCTCCATTTTTCAACTGGCTTTTTTGGGAGCTGGCCGCAAAAGCGCGGGATTGCCTCAGGCCCTATTCAGCTTCTGGCCGGCAGGCTGAGCCTGTGGTTAATTCTTCTTCCCGATGGGAAAATAGAGTGACCTGTGCCTGTCCCAACACCAAGATCTAGTCTCTCATTGGTTTCCCCTCTTCCCGTTCATCCTCAGGACAAATTGCAACCTGTAGGGAACAGGAGCTTAAAGGTGCTGATTCTCCAAGTAGGGAGATTGCTAGTAAAGTAGCTGGAAAGGCAAACCCGAGCACAAGGAGATGAGAAATGAGGTGCGTATTAGAAACCTTTCAAAATCACACGGTGTACCATCTTCTGGGTTTCTCATGCATGTTTTCGATGTAGGAAGATGCCCTTGAACCTGGAGATTTGGGACCCATGGGATGGATACCAGGCAGTATTACTTTAAAGGGTCTGCGTTTGCTCACCCAACCTCACCCAACCGTTCAGCCCCAAGAGTGTCCACCCTTATGTCTCATCCAGCTGTGGGTCTAGATATGATCAATCCAGGTTGCATCAGAGCCTCTGAACGAATTTTGTAATAATTTCTCTCGCTTTCACTGTCTTTGTTTTACGGGTTTTTAAAAGTAATTTATTTTTATAATGGGGTTTAGCTGCTTTTCACGGCTGTGTTTATGCGGCTTTACACCCACTTGACTCACTTCCAGACAGATATCAATACATAGGTTTTAAGATTCTTACTAGTCACATATATTCTTGTGCGGTGAATAGGGGGTGTTGAGTCCTGTTCACTGAGCAAGGAGTAGGTCTTGTCTATTACATATTGGGTGTATGGAACGGTATCTGAGCGAATTTGAAACCCTTGTTTTATGCCTCACCCCACCTCACCTTTCCCGTTAAGCAGCCATAGTGTGTTTTCTAAACGTGTGACTCTGTTCTGTTTTGTAATTCAGTTCAAGTGTAGCGGTTTTTACATTCCCTCTATATGTGATAGCTTATGATAAGTGTCTTTTTCTGTGTGACTTATTTCACTTAGAATCGTCGTACCTAAATCCACTCATCTTGCTTCTACTAGCCTTATGACATTGATTTCATGTCTGAGTGATATTCCATTGTACATAAGGACCACAACTTCTTTATCCATTTTTCTCTTTCCTGGGATATTTAAGGTGTCATGAAGTGGAGGTTCTTGTCAACAGAGCAGCCCTAAACTTTGGGGTGCCTGTGTCTTGCTGATTTTTAGTTTTCCCAATTTATACGCCCATGAGAGGACGTGCCCTATGCTCCTAGAGCTGTGTTTTTTCGATGTTTCAGGACACACCTTACACTTCTCCAGAGTGGCTGTTGGCAATTTACATCCCGCCCATCAGCGTAGCAAGGCTGCCATTTCTCCAGGGCCTGTCCTGCATTTCTGGTTTTGACACTTTTTGCAGCATGGCCCTTTTGACCGATGGGAAGCGAGACTTCTTTGTAGCGCTGATTAGCCTTTCCAGGTTGCTTGGTTGGCCAAACAGGGCGTATGCGTTTTTTCCTGAATATATTCAGGAAAAAACGCATACGCCCTGTTTGGCCAAGGGCATCATTGTCGACGTTTTACCACTTTTCATGTGCTTTAAAGGCGATTCGAATCTACCTCCTGAAACCTGTTTCCTGCAATCCTGCCTTGCTTTCAAATCCTCTTCGTTGCCTTCCCTCAATATATCTGTGGATGAGAGTTATCATTTATAGCTCTGCGGGTTTGTGAATTGCAGTGTCCCTGAGCTCCATTTTTCAACTGGCTTTTTTGGGAGCTGGCCGCAAAAGCGCGGGATTGCCTCAGGCCCTATTCAGCTTCTGGCCGGCAGGCTGAGCCTGTGGTTAATTCTTCTTCCCGATGGGAAAATAGAGTGACCTGTGCCTGTCCCAACACCAAGATCTAGTCTCTCATTGGTTTCCCCTCTTCCCGTTCATCCTCAGGACAAATTGCAACCTGTAGGGAACAGGAGCTTAAAGGTGCTGATTCTCCAAGTAGGGAGATTGCTAGTAAAGTAGCTGGAAAGGCAAACCCGAGCACAAGGAGATGAGAAATGAGGTGCATATTAGAAACCTTTCAAAATCACACGGTGTACCATCTTCTGGGTTTCTCATGCATGTTTTCGATGTAGGAAGATGCCCTTGAACCTGGAGATTTGGGACCCATGGGATGGATACCAGGCAGTATTACTTTAAAGGGTCTGCGTTTGCTCACCCAACCTCACCCAACCGTTCAGCCCCAAGAGTGTCCACCCTTATGTCTCATCCAGCTGTGGGTCTAGATATGGTCAATCCAGGTTGCATCAGAGCCTCTGAACGAATTTTGTAATAATTTCTCTCGCTTTCACTGTCTTTGTTTTACGGGTTTTTAAAAGTAATTTATTTTTATAATGGGGTTTAGCTGCTTTTCACGGCTGTGTTTATTCAGCTTTACACCCACTTGACTCACTTCCAGACAGATATCAATACATAGGTTTTAAGATTCTTACTAGTCACATATATTCTTGTGCGGTGAATAGGGGGTGTTGAGTCCAGTTCACTGAGCAAGGAGTAGGTCTTGTCTATTACATATTGGGTGTATGGAACGGTATCTGAGCGAATTTGAAACCCTTGTTTTATGCCTCACCCCACCTCACCTTTCCCGTTAAGCAGCCATAGTGTGTTTTCTAAACGTGTGACTCTGTTCTGTTTTGTAATTCAGTTCAAGTGTAGCGGTTTTTACATTCCCTCTCTAAGTGATAGCTTATGATAAGTGTCTTTTTCTGTGTGACTTATTTCACTTAGAATCATCGTACCTAAATCCACTCATCTTGCTTCTACTAGCGTTATGACATTGATTTCATGTCTGAGTGATATTCCATTGTACATAAGGACCACAACTTCTTTATCCATTTTTCTCTTTCCTGGGATATTTAAGGTGTCATGAAGTGGAGGTTCTTGTCAACAGAGCAGCCCTAAACTTTGGGGTACCTGTGTCTTGCTGATTTTTAGTTTTCCCAATTTATACGCCCATGAGAGGACGTGCCCTATGCTCCCTAAGCTGTGTTTTTTCGATGTTTCAGGACACACCGTACACTTCTCCAGAGTGGCTGTTGGCAATTTACATCCCGCCCATCAGCGTAGCAAGGCTGCCATTTCTCCATGGCCTGTCCTGCATTTCTGGTTTTGACACTTTTTGCAGCATGGCCCTTTTGACCGATGGAAACGAGACTACTTTGTAGCGCTGATTAGCCTTTCCAGGTTGCTTGGTTGGCCAAAAAGGGCGTATGCGTTTTTTCCTGAATATATTCAGGAAAAAACGCATACGCCCTGTTTGGCCAAGGGCATTATTGTCGACGTTTTACCACTTTTCATGTGCTTTTAAGGCGATTTGAATCTACCTCCTGAAACCTGTTTCCTGCAATTCTGCCTTGCTTTCAAATCCTCTTCGTTGCCTTCCCTCAATATATCTGTGGATGAGAGTTATCATTTATAGCTCTGCGGGTTTGTGAATTGCAGTGTCCCTGAGCTCCATTTTTCAACTGGCTTTTTTGGGAGCTGGCCGCAAAAGCGCGGAATTGCCTCAGGCCCTATTCTGCTTCTGGGCGGCAGGCTGAGCCTGTGGTTAATTCTTCTTACCGATGGGAAAATAGAGTGAGCTGTGCCTGTCCCAACACCTAGATCTAGTCTCTCATTGGCTGCCCCTCTTCCCGTTCATCCTCAGGACAAATTGCAACCTGTAGGGAACAGGAGCTTAAAGGTGCTGATTCTCCAAGTAGGGAGATTTCTAGTAAAATAGCTGGAAAGGCGAACCCGAGCACAAGGAGATGAGAAATGAGGTGCGTATTAGAAACCTTTGAAAATCACACGGTGTACCATCTTCTGGGTTTCTCATGCATGTTTTCGATGTAGGAAGATGCCCTTGAACCTGGAGATTTGGGACCCATGGGATGGGTACCAGGCAGTATTACTTTAAAGGGTCTGCGTTTGCTCACCCAACCTCACCCAACCTTTCAGCCCCAAGAGTGTCCACCCTTATGTCTCATCCAGCTGTGGGTCTAGATATGGTCAATCCAGGTTGCATCACAGCCTCTGAACGAATTTTGTAAGAATTTCTCTCTCTTTCACTGTCTTTGTTTTACGGGTTTTTAAAAGTAATTTATTTTTATAATGGGGTTTAGCTGCTTTTCACGGCTGTGTTTATGCAGCTTTACACCCACTTGACCCACTTCCTGACAGATATCAATACATAGGTTTTAAGATTCTTACTAGTCACATATATTCTTGTGCGGTGAATAGGGGGTGTTGAGTCCTGTTCACTGAGCAAGGCGTAGGTCTTGTCTATTACATATTGGGTGTATGGAACGGTATCTGAGCGAATTTGAAACCCTTGTTTTATGCCTCACCCCACCTCACCTTTCCCGTTAAGCAGCCATAGTGTGTTTTCTAAACGTGTGACTCTGTTCTGTTTTGTAATTCAGTTCAAGTGTAGCGGTTTTTACATTCCCTCTATAAGTGATAGCTTATGATAAGTGTCTTTTTCTGTGTGACTTATTTCACTTAGAATCGTCGTACCTAAATCCACTCATCTTGCTTCTACTAGCCTTATGACATTGATTTCATGTCTGAGTGATATTCCATTGTACATAAGGACCACAACTTCTTTATCCATTTTTCTCTTTCCTGGGATATTTAAGGTGTCATGAAGTGGAGGTTCTTGTCAACAGAGCAGCCCTAAACTTTGGGGTGCCTGTGTCTTGCTGATTTTTAGTTTTCCCAATTTATACGCCCATGAGAGGACGTGCCCTATGCTCCTAGAGCTGTGTTTTTTCAATGTTTCAGGACACACCTTACACTTCTCCAGAGTGGCTGTTGGCAATTTACATCCCGCCCATCAGAGTAGCAAGGCTGCCATTTCTCCAGGGCCTGTCCTGCATTTCTGGTTTTGACACTTTTTGCAGCATGGCCCTTTTGACCGATGGGAAGCGAGACTTCTTTGTAGCGCTGATTAGCCTTTCCAGGTTGCTTGGTTGGCCAAAAAGGGCGTATGCGTTTTTTCCTGAATATATTCAGGAAAAAACGCATACCCCCTGTTTGGCCAAGGGCATTATTGTCGACGTTTTACCACTTTTCATGTGCTTTTAAGGCGATTTGAATCTACCTCCTGAAACCTGTTTCCTGCAATTCTGCCTTGCTTTCAAATCCTCTTCGTTGCCTTCCCTCAATATATCTGTGGATGAGAGTTATCATTTATAGCTCTGCGGGTTTGTGAATTGCAGTGTCCCTGAGCTCCATTTTTCAACTGGCTTTTTTGGGAGCTGGCCGCAAAAGCGCGGAATTGCCTCAGGCCCTATTCTGCTTCTGGGCGGCAGGCTGAGCCTGTGGTTAATTCTTCTTACCGATGGGAAAATAGAGTGAGCTGTGCCTGTCCCAACACCTACATCTAGTCTCTCATTGGTTGCCCCTCTTCCCGTTCATCCTCAGGACAAATTGCAACCTGTAGGGAACAGGAGCTTAAAGGTGCTGATTCTCCAAGTAGGGAGATTGCTAGTAAAGTAGCTGGAAAGGTGAACCCGAACACAAGGAGATGAGAAATGAGGTGCGTATTAGAAACCTTTCAAAATCACACGGTGTACCATCTTCTGGGTTTCTCATGCATGTTTTCGATGTAGGAAGATGCCCTTGAACCTGGAGATTTGGGACCCATGGGATGGGTACCAGGCAGTATTACTTTAAAGGGTCTGCGTTTGCTCACCCAACCTCACCCAACCTTTCAGCCCCAAGAGTGTCCACCCTTATGTCTCATCCAGCTATGGGTCTAGATATGGTCAATCCAGGTTGCATCACAGCCTCTGAACGAATTTTGTAAGAATTTCTCTCTCTTTCACTGTCTTTGTTTTACGGGTTTTTAAAAGTAATTTATTTTTATAATGGGGTTTAGCTGCTTTTCACGGCTGTGTTTATGCGGCTTTACACCCACTTGACTCACTTCCAGACAGATATCAATACATAGGTTTTAAGATTCTTACTAGTCACATATATTCTTGTGCGGTGAATAGGGGGTGTTGAGTCCTGTTCACTGAGCAAGGAGTAGGTCTTGTCTATTACATATTGGGTGTATGGAACGGTATCTGAGCGAATTTGAAACCCTTGTTTTATGCCTCACCCCACCTCACCTTTCCCGTTAAGCAGCCATAGTGTGTTTTCTAAACGTGTGACTCTGTTCTGTTTTGTAATTCAGTTCAAGTGTAGCGGTTTTTACATTCCCTCTATAAGTGATAGCTTATGATAAGTGTCTTTTTCTGTGTGACTTATTTCACTTAGAATCGTCGTACCTAAATCCACTCATCTTGCTTCTACTAGCCTTATGACATTGATTTCATGTCTGAGTGATATTCCATTGTACATAAGGAACACAACTTCTTTATCCATTTTTCTCTTTCCTGGGATATTTAAGGTGTCATGAAGTGGAGGTTCTTGTCAACAGAGCAGCCCTAAAATTTGGGGTGCCTGTGTCTTGCTGATTTTTAGTTTTCCCAATTTATACGCCCATGAGAGGACGTGCCCTATGCTCCTAGAGCTGTGTTTTTTCGATGTTTCAGGACACACCTTACACTTCTCCAGAGTGGCTGTTGGCAATTTACATCCCGCCCATCAGCGTAGCAAGGCTGCCATTTCTCCAGGGCCTGTCCTGCATTTCTGGTTTTGACACTTTTTGCAGGATGGCCCTTTTGACCGATGGGAAGCGAGACTTCTTTGTAGCGCTGATTAGCCTTTCCAGGTTGCTTGGTTGGCCAAACAGGGCGTATGCGTTTTTTCCTGAATATATTCAGGAAAAAACGCATACGCCCTGTTTGGCCAAGGGCATCATTGTCGACGTTTTACCACTTTTCATGTGCTTTAAAGGCGATTCGAATCTACCTCCTGAAACCTGTTTCCTGCAATCCTGCCTTGCTTTCAAATCCTCTTCGTTGCCTTCCCTCAATATATCTGTGGATGAGAGTTATCATTTATAGCTCTGCGGGTTTGTGAATTGCAGTGTCCCTGAGCTCCATTTTTCAACTGGCTTTTTTGGGAGCTGGCCGCAAAAGCGCGGGATTGCCTCAGGCCCTATTCAGCTTCTGGCCGGCAGGCTGAGCCTGTGGTTAATTCTTCTTCCCGATGGGAAAATAGAGTGACCTGTGCCTGTCCCAACACCAAGATCTAGTCTCTCATTGGTTTCCCCTCTTCCCGTTCATCCTCAGGACAAATTGCAACCTGTAGGGAACAGGAGCTTAAAGGTGCTGATTCTCCAAGTAGGGAGATTGCTAGTAAAGTAGCTGGAAAGGCGAACCCGAGCACAAGGAGATGAGAAATGAGGTGCGTATTAGAAACCTTTCAAAATCACACGGTGTACCATCTTCTGGGTTTCTCATGCATGTTTTCGATGTAGGAAGATGCCCTTGAACCTGGAGATTTGGGACCCATGGGATGGATACCAGGCAGTATTACTTTAAAGGGTCTGCGTTTGCTCACCCAACCTCACCCAACCGTTCAGCCCCAAGAGTGTCCACCCTTATGTCTCATCCAGCTGTGGGTCTAGATATGGTCAATCCAGGTTGCATCAGAGCCTCTGAACGAATTTTGTAATAATTTCTCTCGCTTTCACTGTCTTTGTTTTACGGGTTTTTAAAAGTAATTTATTTTTATAATGGGGTTTAGCTGCTTTTCACAGCTGTGTTTATGCAGCTTTACACCCACTTGACTCACTTCCAGACAGATATCAATACATAGGTTTTAAGATTCTTACTAGTCACATATATTCTTGTGCGGTGAATAGGGGGTGTTGAGTCCAGTTCACTGAGCAAGGAGTAGGTCTTGTCTATTACATATTGGGTGTATGGAACGGTATCTGAGCGAATTTGAAACCCTTGTTTTATGCCTCACCCCACCTCACCTTTCCCGTTAAGCAGCCATAGTGTGTTTTCTAAACGTGTGACTCTGTTCTGTTTTGTAATTCAGTTCAAGTGTAGCGGTTTTTACATTCCCTCTCTAAGTGATAGCTTATGATAAGTGTCTTTTTCTGTGTGACTTATTTCACTTAGAATCATTGTACCTAAATCCACTCATCTTGCTTCTACTAGCGTTATGACATTGATTTCATGTCTGAGTGATATTCCATTGTACATAAGGACCACAACTTCTTTATCCATTTTTCTCTTTCCTGGGATATTTAAGGTGTCATGAAGTGGAGGTTCTTGTCAACAGAGCAGCCCTAAACTTTGGGGTACCTGTGTCTTGCTGATTTTTAGTTTTCCCAATTTATACGCCCATGAGAGGACGTGCCCTATGCTCCCTAAGCTGTGTTTTTTCGATGTTTCAGGACACACCGTACACTTCTCCAGAGTGGCTGTTGGCAATTTACATCCCGCCCATCAGCGTAGCAAGGCTGCCATTTCTCCATGGCCTGTCCTGCATTTCTGGTTTTGACACTTTTTGCAGCATGGCCCTTTTGACCGATGGAAACGAGACTTCTTTGTAGCGCTGATTAGCCTTTCCAGGTTGCTTGGTTGGCCAAACAGGGCGTATGCGTTTTTTCCTGAATATATTCAGGAAAAAACGCATACGCCCTGTTTGGCCAAGGGCATTATTGTCGACGTTTTACCACTTTTCATGTGCTTTTAAGGCGATTTGAATCTACCTCCTGAAACCTGTTTCCTGCAATTCTGCCTTGCTTTCAAATCCTCTTCGTTGCCTTCCCTCAATATATCTGTGGATGAGAGTTATCATTTATAGCTCTGCGGGTTTGTGAATTGCAGTGTCCCTGAGCTCCATTTTTCAACTGGCTTTTTTGGGAGCTGGCCGCAAAAGCGCGGAATTGCCTCAGGCCCTATTCTGCTTCTGGGCAGCAGGCTGAGCCTGTGGTTAATTCTTCTTACCGATGGGAAAATAGAGTGAGCTGTGCCTGTCCCAACACCTATATCTAGTCTCTCATTGGTTGCCCCTCTTCCCGTTCATCCTCAGGACAAATTGCAACCTGTAGGGAACAGGAGCTTAAAGGTGCTGATTCTCCAAGTAGGGAGATTTCTAGTAAAATAGCTGAAAAGGCGAACCCGAGCACAAGGAGATGAGAAATGAGGTGCGTATTAGAAACCTTTGAAAATCACACGGTGTACCATCTTCTGGGTTCCTCATGCATGTTTTCGATGTAGGAAGATGCCCTTGAACCTGGAGATTTGGGACCCATGGGATGGGTACCAGGCAGTATTACTTTAAAGGGTCTGCGTTTGCTCACCCAACCTCACCCAACCTTTCAGCCCCAAGAGTGTCCACCCTTATGTCTCATCCAGCTGTGGGTCTAGATATGGTCAATCCAGGTTGCATCACAGCCTCTGAACGAATTTTGTAAGAATTTCTCTCTCTTTCACTGTCTTTGTTTTACGGGTTTTTAAAAGTAATTTATTTTTATAATGGGGTTTAGCTGCTTTTCACGGCTGTGTTTATGC
The DNA here is from genome assembly GCF_028021215.1 of Eschrichtius robustus. NCBI lineage: Eukaryota > Metazoa > Chordata > Mammalia > Artiodactyla > Eschrichtiidae > Eschrichtius > Eschrichtius robustus. The sequence goes on from NW_027175312.1 coordinate 253,684, forward strand.
AGCTTTACACCCACTTGACCCACTTCCTGACAGATATCAATACATAGGTTTTAAGATTCTTACTAGTCACATATATTCTTGTGCGGTGAATAGGGGGTGTTGAGTCCTGTTCACTGAGCAAGGCGTAGGTCTTGTCTATTACATATTGGGTGTATGGAACGGTATCTGAGCGAATTTGAAACCCTTGTTTTATGCCTCACCCCACCTCACCTTTCCCGTTAAGCAGCCATAGTGTGTTTTCTAAACGTGTGACTCTGTTCTGTTTTGTAATTCAGTTCAAGTGTAGCGGTTTTTACATTCCCTCTATAAGTGATAGCTTATGATAAGTGTCTTTTTCTGTGTGACTTATTTCACTTAGAATCGTCGTACCTAAATCCACTCATCTTGCTTCTACTAGCCTTATGACATTGATTTCATGTCTGAGTGATATTCCATTGTACATAAGGACCACAACTTCTTTATCCATTTTTCTCTTTCCTGGGATATTTAAGGTGTCATGAAGTGGAGGTTCTAGTCAACAGAGCAGCCCTAAACTTTGGGGTGCCTGTGTCTTGCTGATTTTTAGTTATCCCAATCTATACGCCCATGAGAGGACGTGCCCTATGCTCCCTAAACTGTGTTTTTTCGATGTTTCAGGACACACCTTACACTTCTCCAGAGTGGCTGTTGGCAATTTACATCCCGCCCATCAGCGTAGCAAGGCTGCCATTTCTCCAGGGCCTGTCCTGCATTTCTGGTTTTGACACTTTTTGCAGCATGGCCCTTTTGACCGATGGGAAGCGAGACTTCTTTGTAGCGCTGATTAGCCTTTCCAGGTTGCTTGGTTGGCCAAACAGGGCGTATGCGTTTTTTCCTGAATATATTCAGGAAAAAACGCATACGCCCTGTTTGGCCAAGGGCATCATTATCGACGTTTTACCACTTTTCATGTGCTTTAAAGGCGATTCGAATCTACCTCCTGAAACCTGTTTCCTGCAATCCTGCCTTGCTTTCAAATCCTCTTCGTTGCCTTCCCTCAATATATCTGTGGATGAGAGTTATCATTTATAGCTCTGCGGGTTTGTGAATTGCAGTGTCCCTGAGCTCCATTTTTCAACTGGCTTTTTTGGGAGCTGGCCGCAAAAGCGCGGGATTGCCTCAGGCCCTATTCTGCTTCTGGGCGGCAGGCTGAGCCTGTGGTTAATTCTTTTTCCCGATGGGAAAATAGAGTGAGCTGTGCCTGTCCCAACACCTACATCTAGTCTCTCATTGGTTGCCCCTCTTCCCGTTCATCCTCAGGACAAATTGCAACCTGTAGGGAACAGGAGCTTAAAGGTGCTGATTCTCCAAGTAGGGAGATTGCTAGTAAAGTAGCTGGAAAGGCGAACCCGAGCACAAGGAGATGAGAAATGAGGTGCGTATTAGAAACCTTTCAAAATCACACGGTGTACCATCTTCTGGGTTTCTCATGCATGTTTTCGATGTAGGAAGATGCCCTTGAACCTGGAGATTTGGGACCCATGGGATGGGTACCAGGCAGTATTACTTTAAAGGGTCTGCATTTGCTCACCCAGCCTCACCCAACCTTTCAGCCCCAAGAGTGTCCACCCTTATGTCTCATCCAGCTGTGGGTCTAGATATGGTCAATCCAGGTTGCATCACAGCCTCTGAACGAATTTTGTAAGAATTTCTCTCTCTTTCACTGTCTTTGTTTTACGGGTTTTTAAAAGTAATTTATTTTTATAATGGGGTTTAGCTGCTTTTCACGGCTGTGTTTATGCGGCTTTACACCCACTTGACTCACTTCCAGACAGATATCAATACATAGGTTTTAAGATTCTTACTAGTCACATATATTCTTGTGCGGTGAATAGGGGGTGTTGAGTCCTGTTCACTGAGCAAGGAGTAGGTCTTGTCTATTACATATTGGGTGTATGGAACGGTATCTGAGCGAATTTGAAACCCTTGTTTTATGCCTCACCCCACCTCACCTTTCCCGTTAAGCAGCCATAGTGTGTTTTCTAAACGTGTGACTCTGTTCTGTTTTGTAATTCAGTTCAAGTGTAGCGGTTTTTACATTCCCTCTATAAGTGATAGCTTATGATAAGTGTCTTTTTCTGTGTGACTTATTTCACTTAGAATCGTCGTACCTAAATCCACTCATCTTGCTTCTACTAGCCTTATGACATTGATTTCATGTCTGAGTGATATTCCATTGTACATAAGGAACACAACTTCTTTATCCATTTTTCTCTTTCCTGGGATATTTAAGGTGTCATGAAGTGGAGGTTCTTGTCAACAGAGCAGCCCTAAACTTTGGGGTGCCTGTGTCTTGCTGATTTTTAGTTTTCCCAATTTATATGCCCATGAGAGGACGTGCCCTATGCTCCTAGAGCTGTGTTTTTTCGATGTTTCAGGACACACCTTACACTTCTCCAGAGTGGCTGTTGGCAATTTACATCCCGCCCATCAGCGTAGCAAGGCTGCCATTTCTCCAGGGCCTGTCCTGCATTTCTGGTTTTGACACTTTTTGCAGGATGGCCCTTTTGACCGATGGGAAGCGAGACTTCTTTGTAGCGCTGATTAGCCTTTCCAGGTTGCTTGGTTGGCCAAACAGGGCGTATGCGTTTTTTCCTGAATATATTCAGGAAAAAACGCATACGCCCTGTTTGGCCAAGGGCATCATTGTCGACGTTTTACCACTTTTCATGTGCTTTAAAGGCGATTCGAATCTACCTCCTGAAACCTGTTTCCTGCAATCCTGCCTTGCTTTCAAATCCTCTTCGTTGCCTTCCCTCAATATATCTGTGGATGAGAGTTATCATTTATAGCTCTGCGGGTTTGTGAATTGCAGTGTCCCTGAGCTCCATTTTTCAACTGGCTTTTTTGGGAGCTGGCCGCAAAAGCGCGGGATTGCCTCAGGCCCTATTCAGCTTCTGGCCGGCAGGCTGAGCCTGTGGTTAATTCTTCTTCCCGATGGGAAAATAGAGTGACCTGTGCCTGTCCCAACACCAAGATCTAGTCTCTCATTGGTTTCCCCTCTTCCCGTTCATCCTCAGGACAAATTGCAACCTGTAGGGAACAGGAGCTTAAAGGTGCTGATTCTCCAAGTAGGGAGATTGCTAGTAAAGTAGCTGGAAAGGCGAACCCGAGCACAAGGAGATGAGAAATGAGGTGCGTATTAGAAACCTTTCAAAATCACACGGTGTACCATCTTCTGGGTTTCTCATGCATGTTTTCGATGTAGGAAGATGCCCTTGAACCTGGAGATTTGGGACCCATGGGATGGATACCAGGCAGTATTACTTTAAAGGGTCTGCGTTTACTCACCCAACCTCACCCAACCGTTCAGCCCCAAGAGTGTCCACCCTTATGTCTCATCCAGCTGTGGGTCTAGATATGGTCAATCCAGGTTGCATCAGAGCCTCTGAACGAATTTTGTAATAATTTCTCTCGCTTTCACTGTCTTTGTTTTACGGGTTTTTAAAAGTAATTTATTTTTATAATGGGGTTTAGCTGCTTTTCACAGCTGTGTTTATGCAGCTTTACACCCACTTGACTCACTTCCAGACAGATATCAATACATAGGTTTTAAGATTCTTACTAGTCACATATATTCTTGTGCGGTGAATAGGGGGTGTTGAGTCCAGTTCACTGAGCAAGGAGTAGGTCTTGTCTATTACATATTGGGTGTATGGAACGGTATCTGAGCGAATTTGAAACCCTTGTTTTATGCCTCACCCCACCTCACCTTTCCCGTTAAGCAGCCATAGTGTGTTTTCTAAACGTGTGACTCTGTTCTGTTTTGTAATTCAGTTCAAGTGTAGCGGTTTTTACATTCCCTCTCTAAGTGATAGCTTATGATAAGTGTCTTTTTCTGTGTGACTTATTTCACTTAGAATCATTGTACCTAAATCCACTCATCTTGCTTCTACTAGCGTTATGACATTGATTTCATGTCTGAGTGATATTCCATTGTACATAAGGACCACAACTTCTTTATCCATTTTTCTCTTTCCTGGGATATTTAAGGTGTCATGAAGTGGAGGTTCTTGTCAACAGAGCAGCCCTAAACTTTGGGGTACCTGTGTCTTGCTGATTTTTAGTTTTCCCAATTTATACGCCCATGAGAGGACGTGCCCTATGCTCCCTAAGCTGTGTTTTTTCGATGTTTCAGGACACACCGTACACTTCTCCAGAGTGGCTGTTGGCAATTTACATCCCGCCCATCAGCGTAGCAAGGCTGCCATTTCTCCATGGCCTGTCCTGCATTTCTGGTTTTGACACTTTTTGCAGCATGGCCCTTTTGACCGATGGAAACGAGACTTCTTTGTAGCGCTGATTAGCCTTTCCAGGTTGCTTGGTTGGCCAAACAGGGCGTATGCGTTTTTTCCTGAATATATTCAGGAAAAAACGCATACGCCCTGTTTGGCCAAGGGCATTATTGTCGACGTTTTACCACTTTTCATGTGCTTTTAAGGCGATTTGAATCTACCTCCTGAAACCTGTTTCCTGCAATTCTGCCTTGCTTTCAAATCCTCTTCGTTGCCTTCCCTCAATATATCTGTGGATGAGAGTTATCATTTATAGCTCTGCGGGTTTGTGAATTGCAGTGTCCCTGAGCTCCATTTTTCAACTGGCTTTTTTGGGAGCTGGCCGCAAAAGCGCGGAATTGCCTCAGGCCCTATTCTGCTTCTGGGCAGCAGGCTGAGCCTGTGGTTAATTCTTCTTACCGATGGGAAAATAGAGTGAGCTGTGCCTGTCCCAACACCTATATCTAGTCTCTCATTGGTTGCCCCTCTTCCCGTTCATCCTCAGGACAAATTGCAACCTGTAGGGAACAGGAGCTTAAAGGTGCTGATTCTCCAAGTAGGGAGATTTCTAGTAAAATAGCTGAAAAGGCGAACCCGAGCACAAGGAGATGAGAAATGAGGTGCGTATTAGAAACCTTTGAAAATCACACGGTGTACCATCTTCTGGGTTCCTCATGCATGTTTTCGATGTAGGAAGATGCCCTTGAACCTGGAGATTTGGGACCCATGGGATGGGTACCAGGCAGTATTACTTTAAAGGGTCTGCGTTTGCTCACCCAACCTCACCCAACCTTTCAGCCCCAAGAGTGTCCACCCTTATGTCTCATCCAGCTGTGGGTCTAGATATGGTCAATCCAGGTTGCATCACAGCCTCTGAACGAATTTTGTAAGAATTTCTCTCTCTTTCACTGTCTTTGTTTTACGGGTTTTTAAAAGTAATTTATTTTTATAATGGGGTTTAGCTGCTTTTCACGGCTGTGTTTATGCAGCTTTACACCCACTTGACCCACTTCCTGACAGATATCAATACATAGGTTTTAAGATTCTTACTAGTCACATATATTCTTGTGCGGTGAATAGGGGGTGTTGAGTCCTGTTCACTGAGCAAGGCGTAGGTCTTGTCTATTACATATTGGGTGTATGGAACGGTATCTGAGCGAATTTGAAACCCTTGTTTTATGCCTCACCCCACCTCACCTTTCCCGTTAAGCAGCCATAGTGTGTTTTCTAAACGTGTGACTCTGTTCTGTTTTGTAATTCAGTTCAAGTGTAGCGGTTTTTACATTCCCTCTATAAGTGATAGCTTATGATAAGTGTTTTTTCTGTGTGACTTATTTCACTTAGAATCGTCGTACCTAAATCCACTCATCTTGCTTCTACTAGCCTTATGACATTGATTTCATGTCTGAGTGATATTCCATTGTACATAAGGACCACAACTTCTTTATCCATTTTTCTCTTTCCTGGGATATTTAAGGTGTCATGAAGTGGAGGTTCTTGTCAACAGAGCAGCCCTAAACTTTGGGGTGCCTGTGTCTTGCTGATTTTTAGTTATCCCAATCTATACGCCCATGAGAGGACGTGCCCTATGCTCCCTAAACTGTGTTTTTTCGATGTTTCAGGACACACCTTACACTTCTCCAGAGTGGCTGTTGGCAATTTACATCCCGCCCATCAGCGTAGCAAGGCTGCCATTTCTCCAGGGCCTGTCCTGCATTTCTGGTTTTGACACTTTTTGCAGCATGGCCCTTTTGACCGATGGGAAGCGAGACTTCTTTGTAGCGCTGATTAGCCTTTCCAGGTTGCTTGGTTGGCCAAACAGGGCGTATGCGTTTTTTCCTGAATATATTCAGGAAAAAACGCATACGCCCTGTTTGGCCAAGGGCATCATTATCGACGTTTTACCACTTTTCATGTGCTTTAAAGGCGATTCGAATCTACCTCCTGAAACCTGTTTCCTGCAATCCTGCCTTGCTTTCAAATCCTCTTCGTTGCCTTCCCTCAATATATCTGTGGATGAGAGTTATCATTTATAGCTCTGCGGGTTTGTGAATTGCAGTGTCCCTGAGCTCCATTTTTCAACTGGCTTTTTTGGGAGCTGGCCGCAAAAGCGCGGGATTGCCTCAGGCCCTATTCTGCTTCTGGGCGGCAGGCTGAGCCTGTGGTTAATTCTTTTTCCCGATGGGAAAATAGAGTGAGCTGTGCCTGTCCCAACACCTACATCTAGTCTCTCATTGGTTGCCCCTCTTCCCGTTCATCCTCAGGACAAATTGCAACCTGTAGGGAACAGGAGCTTAAAGGTGCTGATTCTCCAAGTAGGGAGATTGCTAGTAAAGTAGCTGGAAAGGCGAACCCGAGCACAAGGAGATGAGAAATGAGGTGCGTATTAGAAACCTTTCAAAATCACACGGTGTACCATCTTCTGGGTTTCTCATGCATGTTTTCGATGTAGGAAGATGCCCTTGAACCTGGAGATTTGGGACCCATGGGATGGGTACCAGGCAGTATTACTTTAAAGGGTCTGCATTTGCTCACCCAGCCTCACCCAACCTTTCAGCCCCAAGAGTGTCCACCCTTATGTCTCATCCAGCTGTGGGTCTAGATATGGTCAATCCAGGTTGCATCACAGCCTCTGAACGAATTTTGTAAGAATTTCTCTCTCTTTCACTGTCTTTGTTTTACGGGTTTTTAAAAGTAATTTATTTTTATAATGGGGTTTAGCTGCTTTTCACGGCTGTGTTTATGCGGCTTTACACCCACTTGACTCACTTCCAGACAGATATCAATACATAGGTTTTAAGATTCTTACTAGTCACATATATTCTTGTGCGGTGAATAGGGGGTGTTGAGTCCTGTTCACTGAGCAAGGAGTAGGTCTTGTCTATTACATATTGGGTGTATGGAACGGTATCTGAGCGAATTTGAAACCCTTGTTTTATGCCTCACCCCACCTCACCTTTCCCGTTAAGCAGCCATAGTGTGTTTTCTAAACGTGTGACTCTGTTCTGTTTTGTAATTCAGTTCAAGTGTAGCGGTTTTTACATTCCCTCTATAAGTGATAGCTTATGATAAGTGTCTTTTTCTGTGTGACTTATTTCACTTAGAATCGTCGTACCTAAATCCACTCATCTTGCTTCTACTAGCCTTATGACATTGATTTCATGTCTGAGTGATATTCCATTGTACATAAGGACCAAAACTTCTTTATCCATTTTTCTCTTTCCTGGGATATTTAAGGTGCCATGAAGTGGAGGTTCTTGTCAACAGAGCAGCCCTAAACTTTGGGGTGCCTGTGTCTTGCTGATTTTTAGTTTTCCCAATTTATACGCCCATGAGAGGACGTGCCCTATGCTCCCTAAGCTGTGTTTTTTCGATGCTACAGGACACACCGTACACTTCTCCAGAGTGGCTGTTGGCAATTTACATCCCGCCCATCAGCGTAGCAAGGCTGCCATTTCTCCATGGCCTGTCCTGCATTTCTGGTTTTGACACTTTTTGCAGCATGGCCCTTTTGACCGATGGGAAGCGAGACTTCTTTGTAGCGCTGATTAGCCTTTCCAGGTTGCTTGGTTGGCCAAAAAGGGCGTATGCGTTTTTTCCTGAATATATTCAGGAAAAAACGCATACGCCCTGTTTGGCCAAGGGCATTATTGTCGACGTTTTACCACTTTTCATGTGCTTTTAAGGCGATTTGAATCTACCTCCTGAAACCTGTTTCCTGCAATTCTGCCTTGCTTTCAAATCCTCTTCGTTGCCTTCCCTCAATATATCTGTGGATGAGAGTTATCATTTATAGCTCTGCGGGTTTGTGAATTGCAGTGTCCCTGAGCTCCATTTTTCAACTGGCTTTTTTGGGAGCTGGCCGCAAAAGCGCGGAATTGCCTAAGGCCCTATTCTGCTTCTGGGCGGCAGGCTGAGCCTGTGGTTAATTCTTCTTACCGATGGGAAAATAGAGTGAGCTGTGCCTGTCCCAACACCTACATCTAGTCTCTCATTGGTTGCCCCTCTTCCCGTTCATCCTCAGGACAAATTGCAACCTGTAGGGAACAGGAGCTTAAAGGTGCTGATTCTCCAAGTAGGGAGATTGCTAGTAAAGTAGCTGGAAAGGTGAACCCGAGCACAAGGAGATGAGAAATGAGGTGCGTATTAGAAACCTTTCAAAATCACATGGTGTACCATCTTCTGGGTTTCTCATGCATGTTTTCGATGTAGGAAGATGCCCTTGAACCTGGAGATTTGGGACCCATGGGATGGGTACCAGGCAGTATTACTTTAAAGGGTCTGCGTTTGCTCACCCAACCTCACCGAACCTTTCAGCCCCAAGAGTGTCCACCCTTATGTCTCATCCAGCTGTGGGTCTAGATATGGTCAATCCAGGTTGCATCACAGCCTCTGAACGAATTTTGTAATAATTTCTCTCTCTTTCACTGTCTTTGTTTTACGGGTTTTTAAAAGTAATTTATTTTTATAATGGGGTTTAGCTGCTTTTCACGGCTGTGTTTATGCGGCTTTACACCCACTTGACTCACTTCCAGACAGATATCAATACATAGGTTTTAAGATTCTTACTAGTCACATATATTCTTGTGCGGTGAATAGGGGGTGTTGAGTCCTGTTCACTGAGCAAGGAGTAGGTCTTGTCTATTACATATTGGGTGTATGGAACGGTATCTGAGCGAATTTGAAACCCTTGTTTTATGCCTCACCCCACCTCACCTTTCCCGTTAAGCAGCCATAGTGTGTTTTCTAAACGTGTGACTCTGTTCTGTTTTGTAATTCAGTTCAAGTGTAGCGGTTTTTACATTCCCTCTATAAGTGATAGCTTATGATAAGTGTCTTTTTCTGTGTGACTTATTTCACTTAGAATCGTCGTACCTAAATCCACTCATCTTGCTTCTACTAGCCTTATGACATTGATTTCATGTCTGAGTGATATTCCATTGTACATAAGGACCACAACTTCTTTATCCATTTTTCTCTTTCCTGGGATATTTAAGGTGTCATGAAGTGGAGGTTCTTGTCAACAGAGCAGCCCTAAACTTTGGGGTGCCTGTGTCTTGCTGATTTTTAGTTTTCCCAATTTATACGCCCATGAGAGGACGTGCCCTATGCTCCTAGAGCTGTGTTTTTTCAATGTTTCAGGACACACCTTACACTTCTCCAGAGTGGCTGTTGGCAATTTACATCCCGCCCATCAGAGTAGCAAGGCTGCCATTTCTCCAGGGCCTGTCCTGCATTTCTGGTTTTGACACTTTTTGCAGCATGGCCCTTTTGACCGATGGGAAGCGAGACTTCTTTGTAGCGCTGATTAGCCTTTCCAGGTTGCTTGGTTGGCCAAACAGGGCGTATGCGTTTTTTCCTGAATATATTCAGGAAAAAACGCATACGCCCTGTTTGGCCAAGGGCATCATTGTCGACGTTTTACCACTTTTCATGTGCTTTAAAGGCGATTCGAATCTACCTCCTGAAACCTGTTTCCTGCAATTCTGCCTTGCTTTCAAATCCTCTTCGTTGCCTTCCCTCAATATATCTGTGGATGAGAGTTATCATTTATAGCTCTGCGGGTTTGTGAATTGCAGTGTCCCTGAGCTCCATTTTTCAACTGGCTTTTTTGGGAGCTGGCCGCAAAAGCGCGGGATTGCCTCAGGCCCTATTCTGCTTCTGGCCGGCAGGCTGAGCCTGTGGTTAATTCTTCTTCCCGATGGGAAAATAGAGTGACCTGTGCCTGTCCCAACACCAAGATCTAGTCTCTCATTGGTTTCCCCTCTTCCCGTTCATCCTCAGGACAAATTGCAACCTGTAGGGAACAGGAGCTTAAAGGTGCTGATTCTCCAAGTAGGGAGATTGCTCGTAAAGTAGCTGGAAAGGCGAACCCGAGCACAAGGAGATGAGAAATGAGGTGCGTATTAGAAACCTTTCAAAATCACATGGTGTACCATCTTCTGGGTTTCTCATGCATGTTTTCGATGTAGGAAGATGCCCTTGAACCTGGAGATTTGGGACCCATGGGATGGATACCAGGCAGTATTACTTTAAAGGGTCTGCGTTTGCTCACCCAACCTCACCCAACCGTTAAGCCCCAAGAGTGTCCACCCTTATGTCTCATCCAGCTGTGGGTCTAGATATGGTCAATCCAGGTTGCATCAGAACCTATGAACGAATTTTGTAATAATTTCTCTCGCTTTCACTGTCTTTGTTTTACGGGTTTTTAAAAGTAATTTATTTTTATAATGGGGTTTAGCTGCTTTTCACGGCTGTGTTTATGCAGCTTTACACCCACTTGACTCACTTCCAGACAGATATCAATACATAGGTTTTAAGATTCTTACTAGTCACATATATTCTTGTGCGGTGAATAGGGGGTGTTGAGTCCAGTTCACTGAGCAAGGAGTAGGTCTTGTCTATTACATATTGGGTGTATGGAACGGTATCTGAGCGAATTTGAAACCCTTGTTTTATGCCTCACCCCACCTCACCTTTCCCGTTAAGCAGCCATAGTGTGTTTTCTAAACGTGTGACTCTGTTCTGTTTTGTAATTCAGTTCAAGTGTAGCGGTTTTTACATTCCCTCTATAAGTGATAGCTTATGATAAGTGTCTTTTTCTGTGTGACTTATTTCACTTAGAATCATCGTACCTAAATCCACTCATCTTGCTTCTACTAGCGTTATGACATTGATTTCATGTCTGAGTGATATTCCATTGTACATAAGGACCACAACTTCTTTATCCATTTTTCTCTTTCCTGGGATATTTAAGTTGTCATGAAGTGGAGGTTCTTGTCAACAGAGCAGCCCTAAACTTTGGGGTACCTGTGTCTTGCTGATTTTTAGTTTTCCCAATTTATACGCCCATGAGAGGACGTGCCCTATGCTCCCTAAGCTGTGTTTTTTCGATGTTTTAGGACACACCGTACACTTCTCCAGAGTGGCTGTTGGCAATTTACATCCCGCCCATCAGCGTAGCAAGGCTGCCATTTCTCCATGGCCTGTCCTGCATTTCTGGTTTTGACACTTTTTGCAGCATGGCCCTTTTGACCGATGGAAACGAGACTTCTTTGTAGCGCTGATTAGCCTTTCCAGGTTGCTTGGTTGGCCAAAAAGGGCGTATGCGTTTTTTCCTGAATATATTCAGGAAAAAACGCATACGCCCTTTTTGGCCAAGGGCATTATTGTCGACGTTTTACCACTTTTCATGTGCTTTTAAGGCGATTTGAATCTACCTCCTGAAAACTGTTTCCTGCAATTCTGCCTTGCTTTCAAATCCTCTTCGTTGCCTTCCCTCAATATATCTGTGGATGAGAGTTATCATTTATAGCTCTGCGGGTTTGTGAATTGCAGTGTCCCTGAGCTCCATTTTTCAACTGGCTTTTTTGGGAGCTGGCCGCAAAAGCGCGGGATTGCCTCAGGCCCTATTCTGCTTCTGGGCGGCAGGCTGAGCCTGTGGTTAATTCTTTTTCCCGATGGGAAAATAGAGTGAGCTGTGCCTGTCCCAACACCTACATCTAGTCTCTCATTGGTTGCCCCTCTTCCCGTTCATCCTCAGGACAAATTGCAACCTGTAGGGAACAGGAGCTTAAAGGTGCTGATTCTCCAAGTAGGGAGATTGCTAGTAAAGTAGCTGAAAAGGCGAACCCGAACACAGGGAGATGAGAAATTGGGTGCGTTTTAGAAACCTTTCAAAATCACACGGTGTACCATCTTCTGGGTTTCTCATGCATGTTTTCGATGTAGGAAGATGCCCTTGAACCTGGAGATTTGGGACCCATGGGATGGGTACCAGGCAGTATTACTTTAAAGGGTCTGTGTTTGCTCACCCAGCCTCACCCAACCTTTCAGCCCCAAGAGTGTCCACCCTTATGTCTCATCCAGCTGTGGGTCTAGATATGGTCAATCCAGGTTGCATCACAGCCTCTGAACGAATTTTGTAAGAATTTCTCTCTCTTTCACTGTCTTTGTTTTACGGGTTTTTAAAAGTAATTTATTTTTATAATGGGGTTTAGCTGCTTTTCACGGCTGTGTTTATGCGTCTTTACACCCACTTGACTCACTTCCAGACAGATATCAATACATAGGTTTTAAGATTCTTACTAGTCACATATATTCTTGTGCGGTGAATAGGGGGTGTTGAGTCCTGTTCACTGAGCAAGGAGTAGGTCTTGTCTATTACATATTGGGTGTATGGAACGGTATCTGAGCGAATTTGAAACCCTTGTTTTATGCCTCACCCCACCTCACCTTTCCCGTTAAGCAGGCATAGTGTGTTTTCTAAACGTGTGACTCTGTTCTGTTTTGTAATTCAGTTCAAGTGTAGCGGTTTTTACATTCCCTCTATAAGTGATAGCTTATGATAAGTGTCTTTTTCTGTGTGACTTATTTCACTTAGAATCATCGTACCTAAATCCACTCATCTTGCTTCTACTAGCGTTATGACATTGATTTCATGTCTGAGTGATATTCCGTTGTACATAAGGACCACAACTTCTTTATCCATTTTTCTCTTTCCTGGGATATTTAAGGTGTCATGAAGTGGAGGTTCTTGTCAACAGAGCAGCCCTAAACTTTGGGGTACCTGTGTCTTGCTGATTTTTAGTTTTCCCAATTTATACGCCCATGAGAGGACGTGCCCTATGCTCCCTAAGCTGTGTTTTTTCGATGTTTCAGGACACACCGTACACTTCTCCAGAGTGGCTGTTGGCAATTTACATCCCGCCCATCAGCGTAGCAAGGCTGCCATTTCTCCATGGCCTGTCCTGCATTTCTGGTTTTGACACTTTTTGCAGCATGGCCCTTTTGACCGATGGGAAGCGAGACTTCTTTGTAGCTCTGATTAACCTTTCCAGGTTGCTTAGTTGGCCAAACAGGGCGTATGCATTTTTTCCTGAATATATTCAGGAAAAAACGCATACGCCCTGTTTGGCCAAGGGCATCATTGTCGACTTTTTACCACTTTTCATGTGCTTTAAAGGCGATTCGAATCTACCTCCTGAAACCTGTTTCCTGCAATTCTGCCTTGCTTTCAAATCCTCTTCGTTGCCTTCCCTCAATATATCTGTGGATGAGAGTTATCATTTATAGCTCTGCGGGTTTGTGATTTGCAGTGTCCCTGAGCTCCATTTTTTACTGGCTTTTTTGGGAGCTTGCCGAAAAAGCGCGGGATTGCCACAGGCCCTATTCTGCTTCTGGGCGGCAGGCTGAGCCTGTGGTTAATTCTTCTTCCCGATGGGAAAATAGAGTGACCTGTGCCTGTCCCAACACCTAGATCTAGTCTCTCATTGGTTTCCCCTCTTCCCGTTCATCCTCAGGACACATTGCAACCTGTAGGGAACAGGAGTTTAAAGGTGCTGATTCTCCAAGTAGGGAGATTGCTAGTAAAGTAGCTGGAAAGGCGAACCCGAGCACAAGGAGATGAGAAATGAGGTGCGTATTAGAAACCTTTCAAAATCACACGGTGTACCATCTTCGGGGTTTCTCATGCATGTTTTCGATGTAGGAAGATGCCCTTGAACCTGGAGATTTGGGACCCATGGGATGGGTACCACGCAGTATTACTTTAAAGGGTCTGCATTTGCTCACCCAACCTCACCCAACCTCTCAGCCCCAAGAGTGTCCACCCTTATGTCTCATCCAGGTGTGGGTCTAGATATGGTCAATCCAGGTTGCATCACAGCCTCTGAACGAATTTTGTAAGAATTTCTCTCTCTTTCACTGTCTTTGTTTTACGCGTTTTTAAAAGTAATTTATTTTTATAATGGGGTTTAGCTGCTTTTCACGGCTGTGTTTATGCGGCTTTACACCCACTTGACTCACTTCCAGACAGATATCAATACATAGGTTTTAAGATTCTTACTAGTCACATATATTCTTGTGCGGTGAATAGGGGGTGTTGAGTCCAGTTCACTGAGCAAGGAGTAGGTCTTGTCTATTACATATTGGGTGTATGGAACGGTATCTGAGCGAATTTGAAACCCTTGTTTTATGCATCACCCCACCTCACCTTACCCGCTCAGCAGCCATAGTGTGTTTTCTAAACGTGTGACTCTGTTCTGTTTTGTAATTCAGTTCAAGTGTTGCGGTTTTTACATTCCCTCTATAAGTGATACCTTATGATAAGTGTCTTTTTCTGTGTGACTTATTTCACTTAGAATCGTCGTACCTAAATCCACTCATCTTGCTTCTACTAGCCTTATGACATTGATTTCATGTCTGAGTGATATTCCATTGTACATAAGGACCACAACTTCTTTATCCATTTTTCTCTTTCCTGGGATATTTAAGGTGTCATGAAGTGGAGGTTTTTGTCAACAGAGCAGCCCTAAACTTTGTGGTGCCTGTGTCTTGCTGATTTTTAGTTTTCCCAATTTATACGCCCATGAGTGGACGTGCCCTATCCTCCCTAACTGTGTTTTTTCGATGTTTCAGGACACACCGTACACTTCTGCAGAGTGGCTGTTGGCAATTTACATCCCGCCCATCAGCGTAGCAAGGCTGCCATTTCTCCATGGCCTGTCCTGCATTTCTGGTTTTGACACTTTTTGCAGCATGACCCTTTTGACCGATGGGAAGCGAAACTTCTTTGTAGCGCTTATTTGCATTTCCATGTTGCTTGGTTGGCCAAAAAGGGCGTATGCGTTTTTTCCTGAATATATTCAGGAAAAAACGCATACGCCCTTTTTGGCCAAGGGCATCATTGTCGACGTTTTGCCGCTTTTCATGTGCTTTAATGGCGATTCGAATATACCTTCTGAAATCTGTTTCCTGCAATTCTGCCTTGCTTTCAAATCCTCTTCGTTGCCTTCCCTCAATATATCTGTGGATGACAGTTATCATTTCTAACTCTGCGGGTTTGTGAATTGCAGTGTCCCTGAGCTCCATTTTTCAACTCGCTTTTTTGGTAGCTGGCCGCAAAAGCGCGGCATTGCCTCAGGCCCTATTCTGGTTCCTGGCGGCAGGCTGAGCCTGTGGTTAATTCTTCTTCCTGATGGGAAAATAGAGTGACATGTGCCTGTCCCAACACCTAGATCTAGTCTCTCATTGGTTGCCCCTCTTCCCGTTCATCCTCAGGACAAATTGCAACCTGTAGGGAACAGGAGCTTAAAGGTGCTGATTCTCCAAGTAGGGAGATTGCTAGTAAAGTAGCTGGAAAGGCGAACCCTAGCACAAGGAGATGAGAAATGGGGTGCGTTTTAGAAACCTTTCAAAATCACATGGTGTACCATCTTCTGGGTTTCTCATGCATGTTTTCGATGTAGGAAGATGCCCTTGAACCTGGAGATTTGGGACCCATGGGATGGGTTCCACACAGTATTACTTTAAAGGGTCTGCGTTTGCTCACCCAACCTCACCCAACCTCTAAGCCCCAAGAGTGTCCACCCTTATGTCTCATCCAGCTGTGGGTGTTGATATGGTCAATCCAGGTTGCATCACAGCCTCTGAACGAATTTTGTAAGAATTTCTCTCTCTTTCACTGTCTTTGTTTTACGGGTTTTTAAAAGTAATTTATTTTTATAATGGGGTTTAGCTGCTTTTCACGGCTGTGTTTATGCGGCTTTACACCCACTTGACTCACTTCCAGACAGATATCAATACATAGGTTTTAAGATTCTTACTAGTCACATATATTCTTGTGCGGTGAATAGGGGGAGTTGAGTCCAGTTCACTGAGCAAGGAGTAGGTCTTGTCTATTACATATTGGGTGTATGGAACGGTATCTGAGCGAATTTGAAACCCTTGTTTTATGCATCACCCCACCTCACCTTTCCCGTTAAGCAGCCATAGTGTGTTTTCTAAACGTGTGACTCTGTTCTGTTTTGTAATTCAGTTCAAGTGTAGCGGTTTTTACATTCCCTCTATAAGTGAGAGCTTATGATAAGTGTCTTTTTCTGTGTGACTTATTTCACTTAGTATCGTCATACCTAAATCCACTCATCTTGCTTCTACTAGCCTTATGACATTGATATCATGTCTGAGTGATATTCCTTTGTACATAAGGACCACAACTTCTTTATCCATTTTTCTCTTTCCTGGGATATTTAAGGTGTCATGAAGTGGAGGTTCTTGTCAACAAAGCAGCCCTAAACATTGGGGTGCCTGTGTCTTGCTGATTTTTAGTTGTCCCAATTTATACGCCCATGAGTGGACGTGCCCTATGCTCCCTAAGCTGTGTTTTTTCGATGTTTCAGGACACACCGTACACTTCTCCAGAGTGGCTGTTGGCAAATTACATCCCGCCCATCAGCGTAGCAAGGCTGCCATTTCTCCATGGCCTGTCCTGCATTTCTGGTTTTCACACTTTTTGCAGCATGGCCCTTTTGACTGATGGGAAGCGAGACTTCTTTGTAGCGCTGATTTGCCTTTCCAGGTTGCTTGGTTGGCCAAAAAGGGCGTATGCGTTTTTTCCTGAATATATTCAGGAAAAAACGCATACGCACTTTTTGGCCAAGGGCATCACTGTCGACGTTTTGCCACTTTTCATGTGCTTTAAAGGCGATTCGAATCTACCTCCTGAAACCTGTTTCCTGCAATTCTGCCTTGCTTTCAAATCCTCTTCGTTGCCTTCCCTCAATATATCTGTGGATGACAGTTATCATTTATAACTCTGCGGGTTTGTGAATTGCAGTGTCCCTGAGCTCCATTTTTCAACTCGCTTTTTTGGTAGCTGGCCGCAAAAGCGCGGCATTGCCTCAGGCCCTATTCTGGTTCCTGGCGGCAGGCTGAGCCTGTGGTTAATTCTTCTTCCTGATGGGAAAATAGAGTGACCTGTGCCTGTCCCAACACCTAGATCTAGTCTCTCATTGGTTGCCCCTCTTCCCGTTCATCCTCAGGACAAATTGCAACCTGTAGGGAACAGGAGCTTAAAGGTGCTGATTCTCCAAGTAGGGAGATTGCTAGTAAAGTAGCTGGAAAGGCGAACCCTAGCACAAGGAGATGAGAAATGGGGTGCGTTTTAGAAACCTTTCAAAATCACATGGTGTACCATCTTCTGGGTTTCTCATGCATGTTTTCGATGTAGGAAGATGCCCTTGAACCTGGAGATTTGGGACCCATGGGATGGGTACCACACAGTATTACTTTAAAGGGTCTGCGTTTGCTCACCCAACCTCACCCAACCTCTAAGCCCCAAGAGTGTCCACCCTTATGTCTCATCCAGCTGTGGGTGTTGATATGGTCAATCCAGGTTGCATCACAGCCTCTGAACGAATTTTGTAAGAATTTCTCTCTCTTTCACTGTCTTTGTTTTACGGGTTTTTAAAAGTAATTTATTTTTATAATGGGGTTTAGCTGCTTTTCACGGCTGTGTTTATGCGGCTTTACACCCACTTGACTCACTTCCAGACAGATATCAATACATAGGTTTTAAGATTCTTACTAGTCACATATATTCTTGTGCGGTGAATAGGGGGAGTTGAGTCCAGTTCACTGAGCAAGGAGTAGGTCTTGTCTATTACATATTGGGTGTATGGAACGGTATCTGAGCGAATTTGAAACCCTTGTTTTATGCATCACCCCACCTCACCTTTCCCGTTAAGCAGCCATAGTGTGTTTTCTAAACGTGTGACTCTGTTCTGTTTTGTAATTCAGTTCAAGTGTAGCGGTTTTTACATTCCCTCTATAAGTGAGAGCTTATGATAAGTGTCTTTTTCTGTGTGACTTATTTCACTTAGTATCGTCATACCTAAATCCACTCATCTTGCTTCTACTAGCCTTATGACATTGATATCATGTCTGAGTGATATTCCTTTGTACATAAGGACCACAACTTCTTTATCCATTTTTCTCTTTCCTGGGATATTTAAGGTGTCATGAAGTGGAGGTTCTTGTCAACAAAGCAGCCCTAAACATTGGGGTGCCTGTGTCTTGCTGATTTTTAGTTGTCCCAATTTATACGCCCATGAGTGGACGTGCCCTATGCTCCCTAAGCTGTGTTTTTTCGATGTTTCAGGACACACCGTACACTTCTCCAGAGTGGCTGTTGGCAAATTACATCCCGCCCATCAGCGTAGCAAGGCTGCCATTTCTCCATGGCCTGTCCTGCATTTCTGGTTTTCACACTTTTTGCAGCATGGCCCTTTTGACTGATGGGAAGCGAGACTTCTTTGTAGCGCTGATTTGCCTTTCCAGGTTGCTTGGTTGGCCAAAAAGGGCGTATGCGTTTTTTCCTGAATATATTCAGGAAAAAACGCATACGCCCTGTTTGGCCAAGGGCATCATTATCGACGTTTTACCACTTTTCATGTGCTTTAAAGGCGATTCGAATCTACCTCCTGAAACCTGTTTCCTGCAATCCTGCCTTGCTTTCAAATCCTCTTCGTTGCCTTCCCTCAATATATCTGTGGATGAGAGTTATCATTTATAGCTCTGCGGGTTTGTGAATTGCAGTGTCCCTGAGCTCCATTTTTCAACTGGCTTTTTTGGGAGCTGGCCGCAAAAGCGCGGGATTGCCTCAGGCCCTATTCTGCTTCTGGGCGGCAGGCTGAGCCTGTGGTTAATTCTTTTTCCCGATGGGAAAATAGAGTGAGCTGTGCCTGTCCCAACACCTACATCTAGTCTCTCATTGGTTGCCCCTCTTCCCGTTCATCCTCAGGACAAATTGCAACCTGTAGGGAACAGGAGCTTAAAGGTGCTGATTCTCCAAGTAGGGAGATTGCTAGTAAAGTAGCTGGAAAGGCGAACCCGAGCACAAGGAGATGAGAAATGAGGTGCGTATTAGAAACCTTTCAAAATCACACGGTGTACCATCTTCTGGGTTTCTCATGCATGTTTTCGATGTAGGAAGATGCCCTTGAACCTGGAGATTTGGGACCCATGGGATGGGTACCAGGCAGTATTACTTTAAAGGGTCTGCATTTGCTCACCCAGCCTCACCCAACCTTTCAGCCCCAAGAGTGTCCACCCTTATGTCTCATCCAGCTGTGGGTCTAGATATGGTCAATCCAGGTTGCATCACAGCCTCTGAACGAATTTTGTAAGAATTTCTCTCTCTTTCACTGTCTTTGTTTTACGGGTTTTTAAAAGTAATTTATTTTTATAATGGGGTTTAGCTGCTTTTCACGGCTGTGTTTATGCGGCTTTACACCCACTTGACTCACTTCCAGACAGATATCAATACATAGGTTTTAAGATTCTTACTAGTCACATATATTCTTGTGCGGTGAATAGGGGGTGTTGAGTCCTGTTCACTGAGCAAGGAGTAGGTCTTGTCTATTACATATTGGGTGTATGGAACGGTATCTGAGCGAATTTGAAACCCTTGTTTTATGCCTCACCCCACCTCACCTTTCCCGTTAAGCAGCCATAGTGTGTTTTCTAAACGTGTGACTCTGTTCTGTTTTGTAATTCAGTTCAAGTGTAGCGGTTTTTACATTCCCTCTATAAGTGATAGCTTATGATAAGTGTCTTTTTCTGTGTGACTTATTTCACTTAGAATCGTCGTACCTAAATCCACTCATCTTGCTTCTACTAGCCTTATGACATTGATTTCATGTCTGAGTGATATTCCATTGTACATAAGGACCAAAACTTCTTTATCCATTTTTCTCTTTCCTGGGATATTTAAGGTGCCATGAAGTGGAGGTTCTTGTCAACAGAGCAGCCCTAAACTTTGGGGTGCCTGTGTCTTGCTGATTTTTAGTTTTCCCAATTTATACGCCCATGAGAGGACGTGCCCTATGCTCCCTAAGCTGTGTTTTTTCGATGCTACAGGACACACCGTACACTTCTCCAGAGTGGCTGTTGGCAATTTACATCCCGCCCATCAGCGTAGCAAGGCTGCCATTTCTCCATGGCCTGTCCTGCATTTCTGGTTTTGACACTTTTTGCAGCATGGCCCTTTTGACCGATGGGAAGCGAGACTTCTTTGTAGCGCTGATTAGCCTTTCCAGGTTGCTTGGTTGGCCAAAAAGGGCGTATGCGTTTTTTCCTGAATATATTCAGGAAAAAACGCATACGCCCTGTTTGGCCAAGGGCATTATTGTCGACGTTTTACCACTTTTCATGTGCTTTTAAGGCGATTTGAATCTACCTCCTGAAACCTGTTTCCTGCAATTCTGCCTTGCTTTCAAATCCTCTTCGTTGCCTTCCCTCAATATATCTGTGGATGAGAGTTATCATTTATAGCTCTGCGGGTTTGTGAATTGCAGTGTCCCTGAGCTCCATTTTTCAACTGGCTTTTTTGGGAGCTGGCCGCAAAAGCGCGGAATTGCCTAAGGCCCTATTCTGCTTCTGGGCGGCAGGCTGAGCCTGTGGTTAATTCTTCTTACCGATGGGAAAATAGAGTGAGCTGTGCCTGTCCCAACACCTACATCTAGTCTCTCATTGGTTGCCCCTCTTCCCGTTCATCCTCAGGACAAATTGCAACCTGTAGGGAACAGGAGCTTAAAGGTGCTGATTCTCCAAGTAGGGAGATTGCTAGTAAAGTAGCTGGAAAGGTGAACCCGAGCACAAGGAGATGAGAAATGAGGTGCGTATTAGAAACCTTTCAAAATCACATGGTGTACCATCTTCTGGGTTTCTCATGCATGTTTTCGATGTAGGAAGATGCCCTTGAACCTGGAGATTTGGGACCCATGGGATGGGTACCAGGCAGTATTACTTTAAAGGGTCTGCGTTTGCTCACCCAACCTCACCGAACCTTTCAGCCCCAAGAGTGTCCACCCTTATGTCTCATCCAGCTGTGGGTCTAGATATGGTCAATCCAGGTTGCATCACAGCCTCTGAACGAATTTTGTAATAATTTCTCTCTCTTTCACTGTCTTTGTTTTACGGGTTTTTAAAAGTAATTTATTTTTATAATGGGGTTTAGCTGCTTTTCACGGCTGTGTTTATGCGGCTTTACACCCACTTGACTCACTTCCAGACAGATATCAATACATAGGTTTTAAGATTCTTACTAGTCACATATATTCTTGTGCGGTGAATAGGGGGTGTTGAGTCCTGTTCACTGAGCAAGGAGTAGGTCTTGTCTATTACATATTGGGTGTATGGAACGGTATCTGAGCGAATTTGAAACCCTTGTTTTATGCCTCACCCCACCTCACCTTTCCCGTTAAGCAGCCATAGTGTGTTTTCTAAACGTGTGACTCTGTTCTGTTTTGTAATTCAGTTCAAGTGTAGCGGTTTTTACATTCCCTCTATAAGTGATAGCTTATGATAAGTGTCTTTTTCTGTGTGACTTATTTCACTTAGAATCGTCGTACCTAAATCCACTCATCTTGCTTCTACTAGCCTTATGACATTGATTTCATGTCTGAGTGATATTCCATTGTACATAAGGACCACAACTTCTTTATCCATTTTTCTCTTTCCTGGGATATTTAAGGTGTCATGAAGTGGAGGTTCTTGTCAACAGAGCAGCCCTAAACTTTGGGGTGCCTGTGTCTTGCTGATTTTTAGTTTTCCCAATTTATACGCCCATGAGAGGACGTGCCCTATGCTCCTAGAGCTGTGTTTTTTCAATGTTTCAGGACACACCTTACACTTCTCCAGAGTGGCTGTTGGCAATTTACATCCCGCCCATCAGAGTAGCAAGGCTGCCATTTCTCCAGGGCCTGTCCTGCATTTCTGGTTTTGACACTTTTTGCAGCATGGCCCTTTTGACCGATGGGAAGCGAGACTTCTTTGTAGCGCTGATTAGCCTTTCCAGGTTGCTTGGTTGGCCAAACAGGGCGTATGCGTTTTTTCCTGAATATATTCAGGAAAAAACGCATACGCCCTGTTTGGCCAAGGGCATCATTGTCGACGTTTTACCACTTTTCATGTGCTTTAAAGGCGATTCGAATCTACCTCCTGAAACCTGTTTCCTGCAATTCTGCCTTGCTTTCAAATCCTCTTCGTTGCCTTCCCTCAATATATCTGTGGATGAGAGTTATCATTTATAGCTCTGCGGGTTTGTGAATTGCAGTGTCCCTGAGCTCCATTTTTCAACTGGCTTTTTTGGGAGCTGGCCGCAAAAGCGCGGGATTGCCTCAGGCCCTATTCTGCTTCTGGCCGGCAGGCTGAGCCTGTGGTTAATTCTTCTTCCCGATGGGAAAATAGAGTGACCTGTGCCTGTCCCAACACCAAGATCTAGTCTCTCATTGGTTTCCCCTCTTCCCGTTCATCCTCAGGACAAATTGCAACCTGTAGGGAACAGGAGCTTAAAGGTGCTGATTCTCCAAGTAGGGAGATTGCTCGTAAAGTAGCTGGAAAGGCGAACCCGAGCACAAGGAGATGAGAAATGAGGTGCGTATTAGAAACCTTTCAAAATCACATGGTGTACCATCTTCTGGGTTTCTCATGCATGTTTTCGATGTAGGAAGATGCCCTTGAACCTGGAGATTTGGGACCCATGGGATGGATACCAGGCAGTATTACTTTAAAGGGTCTGCGTTTGCTCACCCAACCTCACCCAACCGTTAAGCCCCAAGAGTGTCCACCCTTATGTCTCATCCAGCTGTGGGTCTAGATATGGTCAATCCAGGTTGCATCAGAACCTATGAACGAATTTTGTAATAATTTCTCTCGCTTTCACTGTCTTTGTTTTACGGGTTTTTAAAAGTAATTTATTTTTATAATGGGGTTTAGCTGCTTTTCACGGCTGTGTTTATGCAGCTTTACACCCACTTGACTCACTTCCAGACAGATATCAATACATAGGTTTTAAGATTCTTACTAGTCACATATATTCTTGTGCGGTGAATAGGGGGTGTTGAGTCCAGTTCACTGAGCAAGGAGTAGGTCTTGTCTATTACATATTGGGTGTATGGAACGGTATCTGAGCGAATTTGAAACCCTTGTTTTATGCCTCACCCCACCTCACCTTTCCCGTTAAGCAGCCATAGTGTGTTTTCTAAACGTGTGACTCTGTTCTGTTTTGTAATTCAGTTCAAGTGTAGCGGTTTTTACATTCCCTCTATAAGTGATAGCTTATGATAAGTGTCTTTTTCTGTGTGACTTATTTCACTTAGAATCATCGTACCTAAATCCACTCATCTTGCTTCTACTAGCGTTATGACATTGATTTCATGTCTGAGTGATATTCCATTGTACATAAGGACCACAACTTCTTTATCCATTTTTCTCTTTCCTGGGATATTTAAGTTGTCATGAAGTGGAGGTTCTTGTCAACAGAGCAGCCCTAAACTTTGGGGTACCTGTGTCTTGCTGATTTTTAGTTTTCCCAATTTATACGCCCATGAGAGGACGTGCCCTATGCTCCCTAAGCTGTGTTTTTTCGATGTTTTAGGACACACCGTACACTTCTCCAGAGTGGCTGTTGGCAATTTACATCCCGCCCATCAGCGTAGCAAGGCTGCCATTTCTCCATGGCCTGTCCTGCATTTCTGGTTTTGACACTTTTTGCAGCATGGCCCTTTTGACCGATGGAAACGAGACTTCTTTGTAGCGCTGATTAGCCTTTCCAGGTTGCTTGGTTGGCCAAAAAGGGCGTATGCGTTTTTTCCTGAATATATTCAGGAAAAAACGCATACGCCCTTTTTGGCCAAGGGCATTATTGTCGACGTTTTACCACTTTTCATGTGCTTTTAAGGCGATTTGAATCTACCTCCTGAAAACTGTTTCCTGCAATTCTGCCTTGCTTTCAAATCCTCTTCGTTGCCTTCCCTCAATATATCTGTGGATGAGAGTTATCATTTATAGCTCTGCGGGTTTGTGAATTGCAGTGTCCCTGAGCTCCATTTTTCAACTGGCTTTTTTGGGAGCTGGCCGCAAAAGCGCGGGATTGCCTCAGGCCCTATTCTGCTTCTGGGCGGCAGGCTGAGCCTGTGGTTAATTCTTTTTCCCGATGGGAAAATAGAGTGAGCTGTGCCTGTCCCAACACCTACATCTAGTCTCTCATTGGTTGCCCCTCTTCCCGTTCATCCTCAGGACAAATTGCAACCTGTAGGGAACAGGAGCTTAAAGGTGCTGATTCTCCAAGTAGGGAGATTGCTAGTAAAGTAGCTGAAAAGGCGAACCCGAACACAGGGAGATGAGAAATTGGGTGCGTTTTAGAAACCTTTCAAAATCACACGGTGTACCATCTTCTGGGTTTCTCATGCATGTTTTCGATGTAGGAAGATGCCCTTGAACCTGGAGATTTGGGACCCATGGGATGGGTACCAGGCAGTATTACTTTAAAGGGTCTGTGTTTGCTCACCCAGCCTCACCCAACCTTTCAGCCCCAAGAGTGTCCACCCTTATGTCTCATCCAGCTGTGGGTCTAGATATGGTCAATCCAGGTTGCATCACAGCCTCTGAACGAATTTTGTAAGAATTTCTCTCTCTTTCACTGTCTTTGTTTTACGGGTTTTTAAAAGTAATTTATTTTTATAATGGGGTTTAGCTGCTTTTCACGGCTGTGTTTATGCGTCTTTACACCCACTTGACTCACTTCCAGACAGATATCAATACATAGGTTTTAAGATTCTTACTAGTCACATATATTCTTGTGCGGTGAATAGGGGGTGTTGAGTCCTGTTCACTGAGCAAGGAGTAGGTCTTGTCTATTACATATTGGGTGTATGGAACGGTATCTGAGCGAATTTGAAACCCTTGTTTTATGCCTCACCCCACCTCACCTTTCCCGTTAAGCAGGCATAGTGTGTTTTCTAAACGTGTGACTCTGTTCTGTTTTGTAATTCAGTTCAAGTGTAGCGGTTTTTACATTCCCTCTATAAGTGATAGCTTATGATAAGTGTCTTTTTCTGTGTGACTTATTTCACTTAGAATCATCGTACCTAAATCCACTCATCTTGCTTCTACTAGCGTTATGACATTGATTTCATGTCTGAGTGATATTCCGTTGTACATAAGGACCACAACTTCTTTATCCATTTTTCTCTTTCCTGGGATATTTAAGGTGTCATGAAGTGGAGGTTCTTGTCAACAGAGCAGCCCTAAACTTTGGGGTACCTGTGTCTTGCTGATTTTTAGTTTTCCCAATTTATACGCCCATGAGAGGACGTGCCCTATGCTCCCTAAGCTGTGTTTTTTCGATGTTTCAGGACACACCGTACACTTCTCCAGAGTGGCTGTTGGCAATTTACATCCCGCCCATCAGCGTAGCAAGGCTGCCATTTCTCCATGGCCTGTCCTGCATTTCTGGTTTTGACACTTTTTGCAGCATGGCCCTTTTGACCGATGGGAAGCGAGACTTCTTTGTAGCTCTGATTAACCTTTCCAGGTTGCTTAGTTGGCCAAACAGGGCGTATGCATTTTTTCCTGAATATATTCAGGAAAAAACGCATACGCCCTGTTTGGCCAAGGGCATCATTGTCGACTTTTTACCACTTTTCATGTGCTTTAAAGGCGATTCGAATCTACCTCCTGAAACCTGTTTCCTGCAATTCTGCCTTGCTTTCAAATCCTCTTCGTTGCCTTCCCTCAATATATCTGTGGATGAGAGTTATCATTTATAGCTCTGCGGGTTTGTGATTTGCAGTGTCCCTGAGCTCCATTTTTTACTGGCTTTTTTGGGAGCTTGCCGAAAAAGCGCGGGATTGCCACAGGCCCTATTCTGCTTCTGGGCGGCAGGCTGAGCCTGTGGTTAATTCTTCTTCCCGATGGGAAAATAGAGTGACCTGTGCCTGTCCCAACACCTAGATCTAGTCTCTCATTGGTTTCCCCTCTTCCCGTTCATCCTCAGGACACATTGCAACCTGTAGGGAACAGGAGTTTAAAGGTGCTGATTCTCCAAGTAGGGAGATTGCTAGTAAAGTAGCTGGAAAGGCGAACCCGAGCACAAGGAGATGAGAAATGAGGTGCGTATTAGAAACCTTTCAAAATCACACGGTGTACCATCTTCGGGGTTTCTCATGCATGTTTTCGATGTAGGAAGATGCCCTTGAACCTGGAGATTTGGGACCCATGGGATGGGTACCACGCAGTATTACTTTAAAGGGTCTGCATTTGCTCACCCAACCTCACCCAACCTCTCAGCCCCAAGAGTGTCCACCCTTATGTCTCATCCAGGTGTGGGTCTAGATATGGTCAATCCAGGTTGCATCACAGCCTCTGAACGAATTTTGTAAGAATTTCTCTCTCTTTCACTGTCTTTGTTTTACGCGTTTTTAAAAGTAATTTATTTTTATAATGGGGTTTAGCTGCTTTTCACGGCTGTGTTTATGCGGCTTTACACCCACTTGACTCACTTCCAGACAGATATCAATACATAGGTTTTAAGATTCTTACTAGTCACATATATTCTTGTGCGGTGAATAGGGGGTGTTGAGTCCAGTTCACTGAGCAAGGAGTAGGTCTTGTCTATTACATATTGGGTGTATGGAACGGTATCTGAGCGAATTTGAAACCCTTGTTTTATGCATCACCCCACCTCACCTTACCCGCTCAGCAGCCATAGTGTGTTTTCTAAACGTGTGACTCTGTTCTGTTTTGTAATTCAGTTCAAGTGTTGCGGTTTTTACATTCCCTCTATAAGTGATACCTTATGATAAGTGTCTTTTTCTGTGTGACTTATTTCACTTAGAATCGTCGTACCTAAATCCACTCATCTTGCTTCTACTAGCCTTATGACATTGATTTCATGTCTGAGTGATATTCCATTGTACATAAGGACCACAACTTCTTTATCCATTTTTCTCTTTCCTGGGATATTTAAGGTGTCATGAAGTGGAGGTTTTTGTCAACAGAGCAGCCCTAAACTTTGTGGTGCCTGTGTCTTGCTGATTTTTAGTTTTCCCAATTTATACGCCCATGAGTGGACGTGCCCTATCCTCCCTAACTGTGTTTTTTCGATGTTTCAGGACACACCGTACACTTCTGCAGAGTGGCTGTTGGCAATTTACATCCCGCCCATCAGCGTAGCAAGGCTGCCATTTCTCCATGGCCTGTCCTGCATTTCTGGTTTTGACACTTTTTGCAGCATGACCCTTTTGACCGATGGGAAGCGAAACTTCTTTGTAGCGCTTATTTGCATTTCCATGTTGCTTGGTTGGCCAAAAAGGGCGTATGCGTTTTTTCCTGAATATATTCAGGAAAAAACGCATACGCCCTTTTTGGCCAAGGGCATCATTGTCGACGTTTTGCCGCTTTTCATGTGCTTTAATGGCGATTCGAATATACCTTCTGAAATCTGTTTCCTGCAATTCTGCCTTGCTTTCAAATCCTCTTCGTTGCCTTCCCTCAATATATCTGTGGATGACAGTTATCATTTCTAACTCTGCGGGTTTGTGAATTGCAGTGTCCCTGAGCTCCATTTTTCAACTCGCTTTTTTGGTAGCTGGCCGCAAAAGCGCGGCATTGCCTCAGGCCCTATTCTGGTTCCTGGCGGCAGGCTGAGCCTGTGGTTAATTCTTCTTCCTGATGGGAAAATAGAGTGACATGTGCCTGTCCCAACACCTAGATCTAGTCTCTCATTGGTTGCCCCTCTTCCCGTTCATCCTCAGGACAAATTGCAACCTGTAGGGAACAGGAGCTTAAAGGTGCTGATTCTCCAAGTAGGGAGATTGCTAGTAAAGTAGCTGGAAAGGCGAACCCTAGCACAAGGAGATGAGAAATGGGGTGCGTTTTAGAAACCTTTCAAAATCACATGGTGTACCATCTTCTGGGTTTCTCATGCATGTTTTCGATGTAGGAAGATGCCCTTGAACCTGGAGATTTGGGACCCATGGGATGGGTACCACACAGTATTACTTTAAAGGGTCTGCGTTTGCTCACCCAACCTCACCCAACCTCTAAGCCCCAAGAGTGTCCACCCTTATGTCTCATCCAGCTGTGGGTGTTGATATGGTCAATCCAGGTTGCATCACAGCCTCTGAACGAATTTTGTAAGAATTTCTCTCTCTTTCACTGTCTTTGTTTTACGGGTTTTTAAAAGTAATTTATTTTTATAATGGGGTTTAGCTGCTTTTCACGGCTGTGTTTATGCGGCTTTACACCCACTTGACTCACTTCCAGACAGATATCAATACATAGGTTTTAAGATTCTTACTAGTCACATATATTCTTGTGCGGTGAATAGGGGGAGTTGAGTCCAGTTCACTGAGCAAGGAGTAGGTCTTGTCTATTACATATTGGGTGTATGGAACGGTATCTGAGCGAATTTGAAACCCTTGTTTTATGCATCACCCCACCTCACCTTTCCCGTTAAGCAGCCATAGTGTGTTTTCTAAACGTGTGACTCTGTTCTGTTTTGTAATTCAGTTCAAGTGTAGCGGTTTTTACATTCCCTCTATAAGTGAGAGCTTATGATAAGTGTCTTTTTCTGTGTGACTTATTTCACTTAGTATCGTCATACCTAAATCCACTCATCTTGCTTCTACTAGCCTTATGACATTGATATCATGTCTGAGTGATATTCCTTTGTACATAAGGACCACAACTTCTTTATCCATTTTTCTCTTTCCTGGGATATTTAAGGTGTCATGAAGTGGAGGTTCTTGTCAACAAAGCAGCCCTAAACATTGGGGTGCCTGTGTCTTGCTGATTTTTAGTTGTCCCAATTTATACGCCCATGAGTGGACGTGCCCTATGCTCCCTAAGCTGTGTTTTTTCGATGTTTCAGGACACACCGTACACTTCTCCAGAGTGGCTGTTGGCAAATTACATCCCGCCCATCAGCGTAGCAAGGCTGCCATTTCTCCATGGCCTGTCCTGCATTTCTGGTTTTCACACTTTTTGCAGCATGGCCCTTTTGACTGATGGGAAGCGAGACTTCTTTGTAGCGCTGATTTGCCTTTCCAGGTTGCTTGGTTGGCCAAAAAGGGCGTATGCGTTTTTTCCTGAATATATTCAGGAAAAAACGCATACGCACTTTTTGGCCAAGGGCATCACTGTCGACGTTTTGCCACTTTTCATGTGCTTTAAAGGCGATTCGAATCTACCTCCTGAAACCTGTTTCCTGCAATTCTGCCTTGCTTTCAAATCCTCTTCGTTGCCTTCCCTCAATATATCTGTGGATGACAGTTATCATTTATAACTCTGCGGGTTTGTGAATTGCAGTGTCCCTGAGCTCCATTTTTCAACTCGCTTTTTTGGTAGCTGGCCGCAAAAGCGCGGCATTGCCTCAGGCCCTATTCTGGTTCCTGGCGGCAGGCTGAGCCTGTGGTTAATTCTTCTTCCTGATGGGAAAATAGAGTGACCTGTGCCTGTCCCAACACCTAGATCTAGTCTCTCATTGGTTGCCCCTCTTCCCGTTCATCCTCAGGACAAATTGCAACCTGTAGGGAACAGGAGCTTAAAGGTGCTGATTCTCCAAGTAGGGAGATTGCTAGTAAAGTAGCTGGAAAGGCGAACCCTAGCACAAGGAGATGAGAAATGGGGTGCGTTTTAGAAACCTTTCAAAATCACATGGTGTACCATCTTCTGGGTTTCTCATGCATGTTTTCGATGTAGGAAGATGCCCTTGAACCTGGAGATTTGGGACCCATGGGATGGGTACCACACAGTATTACTTTAAAGGGTCTGCGTTTGCTCACCCAACCTCACCCAACCTCTAAGCCCCAAGAGTGTCCACCCTTATGTCTCATCCAGCTGTGGGTGTTGATATGGTCAATCCAGGTTGCATCACAGCCTCTGAACGAATTTTGTAAGAATTTCTCTCTCTTTCACTGTCTTTGTTTTACGGGTTTTTAAAAGTAATTTATTTTTATAATGGGGTTTAGCTGCTTTTCACGGCTGTGTTTATGCGGCTTTACACCCACTTGACTCACTTCCAGACAGATATCAATACATAGGTTTTAAGATTCTTACTAGTCACATATATTCTTGTGCGGTGAATAGGGGGAGTTGAGTCCAGTTCACTGAGCAAGGAGTAGGTCTTGTCTATTACATATTGGGTGTATGGAACGGTATCTGAGCGAATTTGAAACCCTTGTTTTATGCATCACCCCACCTCACCTTTCCCGTTAAGCAGCCATAGTGTGTTTTCTAAACGTGTGACTCTGTTCTGTTTTGTAATTCAGTTCAAGTGTAGCGGTTTTTACATTCCCTCTATAAGTGAGAGCTTATGATAAGTGTCTTTTTCTGTGTGACTTATTTCACTTAGTATCGTCATACCTAAATCCACTCATCTTGCTTCTACTAGCCTTATGACATTGATATCATGTCTGAGTGATATTCCTTTGTACATAAGGACCACAACTTCTTTATCCATTTTTCTCTTTCCTGGGATATTTAAGGTGTCATGAAGTGGAGGTTCTTGTCAACAAAGCAGCCCTAAACATTGGGGTGCCTGTGTCTTGCTGATTTTTAGTTGTCCCAATTTATACGCCCATGAGTGGACGTGCCCTATGCTCCCTAAGCTGTGTTTTTTCGATGTTTCAGGACACACCGTACACTTCTCCAGAGTGGCTGTTGGCAAATTACATCCCGCCCATCAGCGTAGCAAGGCTGCCATTTCTCCATGGCCTGTCCTGCATTTCTGGTTTTCACACTTTTTGCAGCATGGCCCTTTTGACTGATGGGAAGCGAGACTTCTTTGTAGCGCTGATTTGCCTTTCCAGGTTGCTTGGTTGGCCAAAAAGGGCGTATGCGTTTTTTCCTGAATATATTCAGGAAAAAACGCATACGCACTTTTTGGCCAAGGGCATCACTGTCGACGTTTTGCCACTTTTCATGTGCTTTAATGGCGATTCGAATCTACCTCCTGAAATCTGTTTCCTGCAATTCTGCCTTGCTTTCAAATCCTCTTCGTTGCCTTCCCTCAATATATCTGTGGATGACAGTTATCATTTATAACTCTGCGGGTTTGTGAATTGCAGTGTCCCTGAGCTCCATTTTTCAACTCGCTTTTTTGGTAGCTGGCCGCAAAAGCACGGCATTGCCTCAGGCCCTATTCTGGTTCCCGGCGGGAGGCTGAGCCTGTGTTTAATTCTTCTTCCTGATGGGAAAATAGAGTGACCTGTGCCTGTCCCAACACCTAGATCTAGTCTCTCATTGGTTGCCCCTCTTGCCGTTCATCCTCAGGACAAATTGCAACCTGTAGGGAACAGGAGCTTAAAGGTGCTGATTCTCCAAGTAGGGAGATTGCTAGTAAAGTAGCTGGAAAGGCGAACCCGAGCACAAGGAGATGAGAAATGAGGTGCGTATTAGAAACCTTTCAAAATCACACGGTGTACCATCTTCTGGGTTTCTCATGCATGTTTTCGATGTAGGAAGATGCCCTTGAACCTGGAGATTTGGGACCCATGGGATGGGTACCACGCAGTATTACTTTAAAGGGTCTGCGTTTGCTCACCCAACCTCACCCAACCTTTCAGCCCCAAGAGTGTCCACCCTTATGTCTCATCCAGCTGTGGGTCTAGATATGGTCAATCCAGGTTGCATCACAGCCTCTGAACGAATTTTGTAATAATTTCTCTCTCTTTCACTGTCTTTGTTTTACGGGTTTTTAAAAGTAATTTATTTTTATAATGGGGTTTAGCTGCTTTTCACGGCTGTGTTTATGCAGCTTTACACCCACTTGACTCACTTCCAGACAGATATCAATACATAGGTTTTAAGATTCTTACTAGTCACATACATTCTTGTGCGGTGAATAGGGGGTGTTGAGTCCTGTTCACTGAGCAAGGAGTAGGTCTTGTCTATTACATATTGGGTGTATGGAACGGTATCTGAGCGAATTTGAAACCCTTGTTTTATGCCTCACCCACCCTACCTCACCTTTCCCGTTAAGCAGCCATAGTGTGTTTTCTAAACGTGTGACTCTGTTCTGATTTGTAATTCAGTTCAAGTGTAGCGGTTTTTATATTCCCTCTATAAGTGATAGCTTATGATAAGTGTCTTTTTCTGTGTGACTTATTTCACTTAGAATCGTCGTTCCTAAATCCACTCATCTTGCTTCTACTAGCCTTATGACATTGATTTCATGTCTGAGTGATATTCCATTGTACATAAGGACCACAACTTCTTTATCCATTTTTCTCTTTCCTGGGATACTTAAGGTGTCATGAAGTGGAGGTTCTTGTCAACAGAGCAGCCCTAAACTTTGGGGTGCCTGTGTCTTGCTGATTTTTAGTTTTCCCAATTTATACGCCCATGAGTGGACGTGCCCTACGCTCCCTAAGCTGTGTTTTTTTGATGTTTCAGGACACACCGTACACTTCTCCAGAGTGGCTGTTGGCAATTTACATCCCGCCCATCAGCGTAGCAAGGCTGCCATTTCTCCATGGTCTGTCCTGCATTTCTGGTTTTGAAACTTTTTGCAGCATGGCCCTTTTGACCGATGGGAAGCGAGACTTCTTTGTAGCGCTGATTTGCCATTCCAGGTTGCTTGGTTGGCCAAAAAGGGCGTATCCGTTTTTTCCTGAATATATTCAGGAAAAAACGCATACGCCCTTTTTGGCCAAGGGCATCATTGTCGACGTTTTGCCACTTTTCATGTGCTTTAAAGGTGATTCGAATCTACCTCCTGAAACCTGTTTCCTGCAATTCTGCCTTGCTTTCAAATCCTCTTCGTTGCCTTCCCTCAATATATTTGTGTACGAGAGTTATCATTTATAACTCAGCAGGTTTGTGAATTGCAGTGCCCCTGAGCTCCATTTTAAAACTGTCTTTTTTGGGAGCTGGCCGCAAAAGCACGGGATTGCCTCAGCCCCTATTCTGGTTCCTGGCGGCAGGCTGAGCCTGTGGTTAATTCTTCTTCCTGATGGGAAAATAGAGTGACCTGTGCCTGTCCCAACACCTAGATCTAATCTCTCATTGGTTGCCCCTCTTCCCGTTCATCCTCAGGACAAATTGCAACCTGTAGGGAACAGGAGCTTAAAGGTGCTGATTCTCCAAGTAGGGAGATTGCTAGTAAATTAGCTGGAAAGGCGAACCCGAGCACAAGGAGATGAGAAATGAGCTGCGTTTTAGAAACCTTTCAAAATCACACGGTATACCATCTTCTGGGTTTCTCATGCATGTTTTCGATGTAGGAAGATGCCCTTGAACCTGGAGATTTGGGACCCATGGAATGGGTACCACGCAGTATTACTTTAAAGGTTCTGCGTTTGCTCACCCAACCTCACCAAACCTCTCAGCCCCAAGAGTGTCCACCCTTATGTCTCATCCAGCTGTGGGTCTAGATATGGTCAATCCAGGTTGCATCACAGCCTCTGAACGAATTTTGTAAGAATTTCTCTCTCTTTCACTGTCTTTGTTTTACGGGTTTTTAAAAGTAATTTATTTTTTTAATGGGGTTTAGCTGCTTTTCACGGTTGTGTTTATGCGGCTTTACACCCACTTGACTCACTTCCAGAGAGATATCAATACATAGGTTTTACAATTCTTACTAGTCACATATATTCTTGTGCGGTGAATAGGGGGTGTTGAGTCCAGTTCACTGAGCAAGGAGTAGGTCTTGTCTATTACATATTGGGTGTATGGAACGGTGTCTGAGCGAATTTGAAACCCTTGTTTTATGCATCACCCCACCTCACCTTTCCCGTTAAGCAGCCATAGTGTGTTTTCTAAACGTGTGACTCTGTTCTGATTTGTAATTCAGTTCAAGTGTAGCGGTTTTTATATTCCCTCTATAAGTGATAGCTTATGATAAGTGTCTTTTTCTGTGTGACTTATTTCACTTAGAATCGTCGTTCCTAAATCCACTCATCTTGCTTCTACTTGCCTTATGACATTGATTTCATGTCTGAGTGATATTCCATTGTACATAAGGACCACAACTTCTTTATCCATTTTTCTCTTTCCTGGGATATTTAAGGTGTCATGAAGTGGAGGTTCTTGTCAACAGAGCAGCCCTAAACTTTGGGGTGCCTGTGTCTTGCTGATTTTTAGTTTTCCCAATTTATACGCCCATGAGTGGACGTGCCCTATGCTCCCTAAGCTGTTTTTTTTCGATGTTTCAGGACACACCGTACACTTCTCCAGTGTGGCTGTTGGCAATTTACATCCCGCCCATCAGCGTAGCAAGGCTGCCATTTCTCCATGGCCTGTCCTGCATTTCTGGTTTTTACACTTTTTGCAGCATGTCCCTTTTGACCGATGGGAAGCGAGACTTCATTGTAGCGCTGATTTGCCTTTCCAGGTTGCTTGGTTGGCCAAAAAGGGCGTATGCGTTTTTTCCTGAATATATTCAGGAAAAAACGCATACGCCCTTTTTGGCCAAGGGCATCATTGTCGACGTTTTGCCGCTTTTCATGTGCTTTAAAGCCGATTCGAATCTACCTCCTGAAACCTGTTTCCTGCAATTCTGCCTTGCTTTCAAATCCTCTTCGTTGCCTTCCCTCAATATATTTGTGGACGAGAGTTATCATTTATAACTCAGCAGGTTTGTAAATTGCAGTGCCCCTGAGCTCCATTTTTCAACTGTCTTTTTTGGGAGCTGGCCGCAAAAGCACGGGATTGCCTCAGGCCCTATTCTGGTTCCCTGCGGCAGGCTGAGCCTGTGTTTAATTCTTCTTCCTGATGGGAAAATAGAGTGAGCTGTGCCTGTCCCAACACCTAGATCTAGTCTCTCATTGGTTGCCCCTATTCCCGTTCATCCGCAGGACAAATTGCAACCTGTAGGGAACAGGAGCTTAAAGGTGCTGATTCTCCAAGTAGGGAGATTGCTAGTAAAGTAGCTGGAAAGGCGAACCCGAGCACAAGGAGATGAGAAATGAGGTGCGTATTAGAAACCTTTCAAAATCACACGGTGTACCATCTTCTGGGTTTCTCATGCATGTTTTCGATGTAGGAAGATGCCCTTGAACCTGGAGATTTGGGACCCATGGGATGGGTACCAGGCAGTATTACTTTAAAGGGTCTGCGTTTGCTCACCCAACCTCACCCAACCTTTCAGCCCCAAGAGTGTCCACCCTTATGTCTCATCCAGCTGTGGGTCTAGATATGGTCAATCCAGGTTGCATCACAGCCTCTGAACGAATTTTGTAATAATTTCGCTCTCTTTCACTGTCTTTGTTTTACGGGTTTTTAAAAGTAATTTATTTTTATAATGGGGTTTAGCTGCTTTTCACGGCTGTGTTTATGCGGCTTTACACCCACTTGACTCACTTCCAGACAGATATCAATACATAGGTTTTAAGATTCTTACTAGTCACATATATTCTTGTGCGGTGAATAGGGGGTGTTGAGTCCTGTTCACTGAGCAAGGAGTAGGTCTTGTCTATTACATATTGGGTGTATGGAACGGTATCTGAGCGAATTTGAAACCCTTGTTTTATGCCTCACCCCACCTCACCTTTCCCGTTAAGCAGCCATAGTGTGTTTTCTAAACGTGTGACTCTGTTCTGATTTGTAATTCAGTTCAAGTGTAGCGGTTTTTATATTCCCTCTATAAGTGATAGCTTATGATAAGTGTCTTTTTCTGTGTGACTTATTTCACTTAGAATCGTCGTTCCTAAATCCACTCATCTTGCTTCTACTAGCCTTATGACATTGATTTCATGTCTGAGTGATATTCCATTGTACATAAGGACCACAACTTCTTTATCCATTTTTCTCTTTCCTGGGATACTTAAGGTGTCATGAAGTGGAGGTTCTTGTCAACAGAGCAGCCCTAAACTTTGGGGTGCCTGTGTCTTGCTGATTTTTAGTTTTCCCAATTTATACGCCCATGAGTGGACGTGCCCTACGCTCCCTAAGCTGTGTTTTTTTGATGTTTCAGGACACACCGTACACTTCTCCAGAGTGGCTGTTGGCAATTTACATCCCGCCCATCAGCGTAGCAAGGCTGCCATTTCTCCATGGCCTGTCCTGCATTTCTGGTTTTTACACTTTTTGCAGCATGTCCCTTTTGACCGATGGGAAGCGAGACTTCATTGTAGCGCTGATTTGCCTTTCCAGGTTGCTTGGTTGGCCAAAAAGGGCGTATGCGTTTTTCCCTGAATATATTCAGGAAAAAACGCATACGCCCTTTTTGGCCAAGGGCATCATTGTCGACGTTTTGCCGCTTTTCATGTGCTTTAAAGCCGATTCGAATCTACCTCCTGAAACCTGTTTCCTGCAATTCTGCCTTGCTTTCAAATACTCTTCGTTGCCTTCCCTCAATATATTTGTGGACGAGAGTTATCATTTATAACTCTGCAGGTTTGTGAATTTCAGTGCCCATGTGCTCCATTTTTCAACTGGCTTTTTTGGGAGGTGGCCGCAGAAGTGCGGGATTGCCTCAGGCACTATTCTGCTTCCCGGCGGCAGGCTGAGCCTGTGGTTAATTCTTCTTCCTGATGGGAAAATAGAGTGACATGTGCCTGTCCCAACACCTACATCTAGTCTCTCATTGGTTGCCCCTCTTCCCGTTCATCCTCAGGACAAATTGCAACCTGTACAGAACAGGAGGTTAAAGGTGCTGATTCTCCAAGAAGGGAGATTTCTAGTAAAGTAGCTGGAATGGCGAACCCGAGCACAAGGAGATGAGAAATGAGGTGCGTTTTAGAAACCTTTCCCGATCACACGGTGTACCATCTTCTGGGATTCTCATGCATGTTTTCGATGTAGGAAGATGCCCTTGAACCTGGAGATTTGGGACCCATGGGATGGGTACCACGCAGTATTACTTTAAAGGGTCTGAGTTTGCTCACCCAACCTCACCCTACCG
Organism: Eschrichtius robustus; assembly: GCF_028021215.1. NCBI lineage: Eukaryota > Metazoa > Chordata > Mammalia > Artiodactyla > Eschrichtiidae > Eschrichtius > Eschrichtius robustus. The sequence continues at coordinate 290,446 of NW_027175312.1, forward strand.
CTCAGCCCCAAGAGTGTCCACCCTTATGTCTCATCCAGGTGTGGGTCTAGATATGGTCAATCCAGGTTGCATCACAGCCCCTGAACGAATTTTGTAAGAATTTCTCTCTCTTTCACTGTCTTTGTTTTACGGTTTTTTAATAGTAATTTATTTTTATAATGGGGTTTAGCTGCTTTTCACGGCTGTGTTTATGCGGCTTTACACCCACTTGGCTCACTTCCAGAGAGATATCAATACATAGGTTTTACGATTATTACTAGTCAGATATATTCTTGTGCGGTGAATAGGGGGTGTTGAGTCCAGTTCACTGAGCAAGGAGCAGGCCTTGTCTATTACATATTGGGTGTATGGAACGGTATCTGAGCGAATTTGAAACCCTTGTTTTATGCATCACCCCACCTCACCTTTCCCGTTAAGCAGCCATAGTGTGTTTTCTAAACGTGTGAATCTGTTCCCTTTGTAATTCAGTTCAAGTGTAGCGGTTTTTACATTCCCTCTATAAGTGATAGCTTATGATAAGTGTCTTTTTCTGTGTGACTTAGTTCACTTAGAATCGTCATAACTAAATCCACTCATCTTGCTTCTACTAGCCTTATGACATTGATTTCATGTCTGAGAGGTATTCCTTTGTACATAAGGACCACAACTTCTTTATCCATTTTTCTCTTTCCTGGGATATTTAAGGTGTCATGAAGTGGAGGTTCTTGTCAACATAGCAGCCCTAAACATTGGGGTGCCTGTGTCTTGCTGATTTTTAGTTTTCCCAATTTATACGCCCATGAGTGCACGTTCCCTATGCTCCCTAAGCTGTTTTTTCGATGTTTCAGGACACACCGTACACTTCTCCAGAGTGGCTGTTGGCAATTTACATCCCGCCCATCAGCGTAGCAAGGCTGCCATTTCTCCATGGCCTGTCCTGCATTTCTGGTTTTGACACTTTTTGCAGCATGGCCCTTTTGACCGATGGGAAGCGAGACTTCTTTGTAGCGCTGATTTGACTTTCCAGGTTGCTTGGTTGGCCAAAAAGGGCGTATGCGTTTTTTCCTGAATATATTCAGGAAAAAACGCATACGCCCTTTTTGGCCAAGGGCATCACTGTCGACGTTTTGCCACTTTTCATGTGCTTTAAAGGCGATTCGAATCTACCTCCTGAAACATGTTTCCTGCAATTCTGCCTTGCTTTCAAATCCTCTTCGTTGCCTTCCCTCAATATATTTGTGGACAAGAGTTACCATTTATAACTCTGCGGGTTTGTGAATGGCAGTGCCACTGAGCTCCATTTTTCAACTGTCTTTTTTGGGAGCTGGCCGCAAAAGCACGGGATTGCCTCAGGCCCTATTCAGGTTCCGGGGGGCAGGCTGAGCCTGTGGTTAATTCTTCTTCCTGATGGGAAAATAGAGTGACCTGTGCCTGTCCCAACACCTAGATCTAGTCTCTCATTGGTTGCCCCTCTTCCCGTTCATCCTCAGGACAAATTGCAACCTGTACAGAACAGGAGGTTAAAGGTGCAGATTCTCCAAGTAGGGAGATTGCTAGTAAAGTACCTGGAATGGCGAACCCGAGCACAAGGAGATGAGAAATGAGGTGCGTTTTAGAAACCTTTCAAAATCACACGGTGTACCTTATTCTGGGTTCCTCATGCATGTTTTCGATGTAGGAAGATGCCCTTGAACCTGGAGATTTGGGACCCATGGGATGGGTACCACGCAGTATTACTTTAAAGGTTCTGCGTTTGCTCACCCAACCTCACCCAACCTCTCAGCCCCAAGAGTATCCACCCTTATGTCTCATCCAGCTGTGGGTCTAGATATGGTCAATCCAGGTTGCATCAAAGCCCCTGAACGAATTATGTAAGAATTTCTCTCTCTTTCACTGTCTTTCTTTTACGGGTTTTTAAAAGTAATTTATTTTTATTATGGGGTTTAGCTGCCTTTCACGGCTGTGTTTATGCGGCTTTACACCCACTTGGCTCACTTCCAGAGAGATATCAATACATAGGTTTTACGATTATTACTAGTCAGATATATTCTTGTGCGGTGAATAGGGGGTGTTGATTCCAGTTCACTGAGCAAGGAGTAGGCCTTGTCTATTACATATTGGGTGTATGGAACGGTATCTGAGCGAATTTGAAACCCTTGTTTTATGCATCACCCCACCTCACCTTTCCCGTTAAGCAGCCATAGTGTGTTTTCTAAACGTTTGACTCTGTTCCCTTTGTAATTCAGTTCAAGTGTAGCGGTTTTTACATTCCCTCTATAAGTGATAGCTTATGATAAGTGTCTTTTTCTGTGTGACTTAGTTCACTTAGAATCGTCATACCTAAATCCACTCATCTTGCTTCTACTAGCCTTATGACATTGATTTCATGTCTGAGTGATATTCCTTTGTACATAAGGACCACAATTTCTTTATCCATTTTTCTCTTTCCTGGGATATTTAAGGTGTCATGAAGTGGAGGTTCTTGTCAACATAGCAGCCCTAAACTTTGGGGTGCCTGTGTCTTGCTGATTTTTAGTTTTCCCAATTTATACGCCCATGAGTGCACGTGCCCTATGCTCCCTAAGCTGTTTTTTCGATGTTTCAGGACACACCGTACACTTCTCCAGAGTGGCTGTTGGCAATTTACATCCCGCCCATCAGCGTAGCAAGGCTGCCATTTCTCCATGGCCTGTCCTGCATTTCTCGTTTTGACACTTTTTGCAGCATGGCCCTTTTCACCGATGGGAAGCGAGACTTCTTTGTAGCGCTGATTTGCCTTTCCAGGTTGCTTGGTTGGCCAAAAAGGGCGTATCCGTTTTTTCCTGAATATATTCAGGAAAAAACGCATACGCCCTTTTTGGCCAAGGGCATCACTGTCGACGTTTTGCCACTTTTCATGTGCTTTAAAGGCGATTCGTATCTACCTCCTGAAACATGTTTCCTGCAATTCTGCCTTGCTTTCAAATCCTCTTCGTTGCCTTCCCTCAATATATTTGTGGACGAGAGTTACCATTTATAACTCTGCGGGTTTGTGAATGGCAGTGACCCTGAGCTCCATTTTTCAACTGTCTTTTTTGGGAGCTGGCCGCAAAAGCACGGGATTGCCTCAGGCCCTATTCAGGTTCCGGGGGGCAGGCTGAGCCTGTGGTTAATTCTTCATCCTGATGGGAAAATAGAGTGACCTGTGCCTCTCCCAACACCTAGATCTAGTCTCTCATTGGTTGCCCCTCTTCCCGTTCATCCTCAGGACAAATTGCAACCTGTACAGAACAGGAGGTTAAAGGTGCTGATTCTCCAAGTAGGGAGATTGCTAGTAAAGTACCTGGAATGGCGAACCCGAGCACAAGGAGATGAGAAATGAGGTGCGTTTTGGAAACCTTTCAAAATCACACGGTGTACCTTATTCTGGGTTTCTCATGCATGTTTTCGATGTAGGAAGATGCCCTTGAACCTGGAGATTTGGGACCCATGGGATGGGTACCACGCAGTATTACTTTAAAGGTTCTGCGTTTGCTCACCCAACCTCACCCAACCTCTCAGCCCCAAGAGTGTCCACCCTTATGTCTCATCCAGCTGTGGGTCTAGATATGGTCAATCCAGGTTGCATCAAAGCCCCTGAACGAATTATGTAAGAATTTCTCTCTCTTTCACTGTCTTTCTTTTACGGGATTTTAAAAGTAATTTATTTTTATAATGGGGTTTAGCTGCCTTTCACGGCTGTGTTTATGCGGCTTTACACCCACTTGACTCACTTCCAGAGAGATATCAATACATAGGTTTTACGATTCTTACTAGTCAGACATATTATTGTGCGGTGAATAGGGGGTGTTGAGTCCAGTTCACTGAGCAAGGAGTTGGTCTTGTCTATTACATATTGGGTGTATGGAACGGTATCTGAGTGAATTTGAAACCCTTGTTTTATGCATCACCCCAACTCACCTTTCCCGTTAAGCAGCCATAGTGTGTTTTCTAAACGTGTGACTCTGTTCTGTTTTTTAATTCAGTTCAAGTGTAGCGGTTTTTACATTCCCTCTCTAAGTGATAGCTTATGATAAGTGTCTTTTTCTGTGTGACTTATTTCACTTAGAATCGTCGTTCCTAAATCCACTCATCTTGCTTCTACTAGCCTTATGACATTGATTTCATGTCTGAGTGATATTCCATTGTACATAAGGACCACAACTTCTTTATCCATTTTTCTCTTTCCTGGGATATTTACGGTGTCATGAAGTGGAGGTTCTTGTCAACAGAGCTGCCCTAAACTTTGGGGTGCCTGTGTCTTGCTGATTTTTAGTTTTCCCAATTTATACGCCCATGAGTGGACGTGCCCTATGCTCCCTAAGCTGTGTTTTTTTGATGTTTCAGGACACACCGTACACTTCTCCAGAGTGGCTGTTGGCAATTTACATCCCTCCCATCAGCGTAGCAAGGCTGCCATTTCTCCATGGCCTGTCCTGCATTTCTGGTTTTGAAAATTTTTGCAGCATGGCCCTTTTGACCGATGGGAAGCAAGAATTCTTGGTAGCGCTGATTTGCCTTTCCAGGTTGCTTGGTTGGCCAAAAAGGGCGTATGCGTTGTTTCCTGAATATATTCAGGAAACAACGCATACGCCCTTTTTGGCCAAGGTCATCATTGTCGACGTTTTGCCACCTTTCATGTGCTTTAAAGGCGATTCGAATCTACCCCCTGAAACCTGTTTCCTGCAATTCTGCCTTGCTTTCAAATCCTCTTCGTTACCTTCCCTCAATATATTTGTGGACGAGAGTTATCATTTATAACTCAGCAGGTTTGTGAATTGCAGTGCCCCTGAGCTCCATTTTTCAACTGTCTTTTTTGGGAGCTGGCCGCAAAAGCACGGGATTGCCTCAGGCCCTATTCTGGTTCCCGGCGGCAGGCTGAACCTGTGTTTAATTCTTCTTCCTATTGGGAAAAAAGAGTGACCTGTGCCTGTCCCAACACCTAGATCTAGTCTCTCATTGGTTGCCCCTCTTCCCGTTCATCCTCAGGACAAATTGCAACCTGTAGGGAACAGGAGCTTAAAGGTGCTGATTCTCCAAGTAGGGAGATTGCTAGTAAAGTAGCTGGAAAGGCGAACCCCAGCACAAGGAGATGAGAAATGTGGTTCATTTTGGAAACCTTTCAAAATCACACGGTGTACCATCTTCTGGGTTTCTCATGCATGTTTTCGATGTAGGAAGATGCCCTTGAACCTGGAGATTTGGGTCCCATGGGATGGGTACCACGCAGTATTACTTTAAAGGGTCTGCGTTTGCTCACCCAACCTCACCAAACCTCTCAGCCCCAAGAGTGTCCACCCTTATGTCTCATCCAGCTGTGGGTCTAGATATGGTCAATCCAGGTTGCATCACAGCCCCTGAACGAATTTTGTAAAATTTCTCTCTCTTTCACTGTCTTTGTTTTACGGGTTTTTAAAAGTAATTTATTTTTATAATGGGGTTTAGCTGCTTTTCACGGCTGTGTTTATGCAGCTTTACACCCACTTGACTCACTTCCAGACAGATATCAATACATAGGTTTTAAGATTCTTACTAGTCACGTATATTCTTGTGCGGTGAATAGGGGGTGTTGTGTCCAGTTCACTGAGCAAGGAGTAGGTCTTTTTTATTACATATTGTGTGTATGGAACAGTATCTGAGCGAATTTGAAACCCTTGTTTTATGCATCACCCCACCTCACCTTTCCCGTTAAGCAGCCATAGTGTGTTTTCTAAACGTGTGACTCTGTTCTGTTTTGTAATTCAGTTCAAGTGTAGCGGTTTTTACATTCCCTCTATAAGTGATACCTTATGATAAGTGTCTTTTTCTGTGTGACTTATTTCACTTGGAATCGTCGTACCTAAATCCACTCATCTTGCTTCTCCTAGCCTTATGACATTGATTTCATGTCTGAGTGATATTCCATTGTACATAAGGACCACAACTTCTTTATCCATTTTTCTCTTTCCTGGGATATTTAAGGTGTCATGAACTGGAGGTTCTTGTCAACAGAGCAGCCCTAAACTTTGGGGTGCCTGTGTCTTGCTGATTTTTAGTTTTCCCAATTTATACGCCCATGAGTGGACGTGCCCTATGCTCCCTAAGCTGTGTTTTTTCGATGTTTCAGGACACACCGTACACTTCTCCAGAGTGGCTGTTGGCAATTAACATCCCGCCTATCAGCGTAGCAAGGCTGCCATTTCTCCATGGCCTGTCCTGCATTTCTGGTTTTGACACTTTTTTAGCATGGCCCTTTTGACCGATGGGAAGCGAGACTTCTTTGTAGCGCTGATTTGCCTTTCCAGGTTGCTTGGTTGGCCAAAAAGGGCGTATGCGTTTTTTCCTGAATATATTCAGGAAAAAACGCATACGCCCTTTTTGTCCAAGGGCATCATTGTCGACGTTTTGCCGCTTTTCATGTGCTTTAAAGGCGATTCGAACCTACCTCCTGAAACATGTTTCCTGCAATTCTGCCTTGCTTTCAAATCCTCTTCGTTGCCTTCCCTCAATATATTTGTTGACGAGAGTTACCTTTTATAACTCTGCGGGTTTGTGAATTGCAGTGTCCCTGAGCTCCATTTTTCAACTCGCTTTTTTGGGAGCTGGCCGCAAAAGCGCAGTATTGCCTCAGGCGCTATTGTGCTTCTGGGCAGCAGGCTGAGCCTGTGGTTAATTCTTCTTCCTGATGGGAAAATAGAGTGACCTGTGCCTGTCCCAACACCTAGATATAGTCTCTCATTGGTTGCCCCTCTTCCCGTTCATCCTCAGGACAATTTGCAACCTGTATGGATCAGGAGCTTAAAGGTGCTGATTCTGCAAGTAGGGAGATTGCTAGTAAAGTAGCTGGAAAGGCGAACCCGAGCACAAGGAGGTGAGAAATGGGGTGCGTTTTGGAAACCTTTCAAAATCACACGGTGTACCATCTTCTGAGTTTCTCATGCATGTTTTCGATGTAGGAAGATGCCCTTGAACCTGGAGATTTGGGACCCATGGGATGGGTACCACGCAGTATTACTTTAAAGGGTCTGCGTTTGCTCACCCAACCTCACCCAACCTGTCAGCCCCAAGAGTGTCCAACCTTATGTCTCATCCAGCTGTGGGTCTAGATATGGTCAATCCAGGTTGCATCACAGCCCCTGAACGAATTTTGTAAGAATTTCACTCTCTTTGTTTTACGGGTTTTTAAAAGTAATTTATTTTTATAATGGGGTTTAGCTGCTTTTCACGGCTGTGTTTAAGCGGCTTTACACCCACTTGACTCACTTCCAGACACGTATCAATACATAGGTTTTAAGATTCTTACTAGTCACGTATATTCTTGTGCGGTGAATAGGGGGTGTTGTGTCCAGTTCACTGAGCAAGGAGTAGGTCTTGTCTATTACATATTGGGTGTATGGAACGGTATCTGAGCGAATTTGAAACCCTTGTTTTATGCATCACCCCACCTCACCTTTCCCGTTAAGCAGCCATAGTGTGTTTTCTAAACGTGTGACTCTGTTCTGTTTTGTAATTCAGTTCAAATGTAGCGGTTTTTACATTCCCTCTATAAGTGACAGCCTTTGATAAGTGTCTTTTTCTGTGTGACTTAGTTCACTTAGAATCGTCATACCTAAATCCACTCATCTTGCTTCTACTAGCCTTATGACATTGATTTCATGTCTGAGTGATATTCCTTTGTACATAAGGACCACAACTTCTTTATCCATTTTTCTCTTTCCTGGGATATTTAAGGTGTCATGAAGTGGAGGTTCTTGTCAACATAGCAGCCCTAAACATTGGGGTGCCTGTGTCTTGCTGATTTTTAGTTTTCCCAATTTATACGCCCATGAGTGCACTTGCCCTATGCTCCCTAAGCTGTTTTTTCGATGTTTCAGGACACACCGTACACTTCTCCAGAGTGGCTGTTGGCAATTTACATCCCGCCCATCAGCGTAGCAAGGCTGCCATTTCTCCATGGCCTGTCCTGCATTTCTGGTTTTGACACTTTTTGCAGCATGGCCCTTTTGACCGATGGGAAGCGAGACTTCTTTGTAGCGCTGATTTGCCTTTCCAGGTTGCTTGGTTGGCCAAAAAGGGCGTATCCGTTTTTTCCTGAATATATTCAGGAAAAAACGCATACGCCCTTTTTGGCCAAGGGCATCACTGTCGACGTTTTGCCACTTTTCATGTGCTTTAAAGGCGATTCGAATCTACCTCCTGAAACATGTTTCCTGCAATTCTGCCTTGCTTTCAAATCCTCTTCGTTGCCTTCCCTCAATATATTTGTTGACGAGAGTTACCTTTTATAACTCTGCGGGTTTGTGAATGGCAGTGCCCCTGAGCTCCATTTTTCAACTGTCTTTTTTGGGAGCTGGCCGCAAAAGCACGGGATTGCCTCAGGCCCTATTCAGGTTCCGGGGGGCAGGCTGAGCCTGTGGTTAATTCTTCTTCCTGATGGGAAAATAGAGTGACCTGTGCCTGTCCCAACACCTAGATCTAGTCTCTCATTGGTTGCCCCTCTTCCCGTTCATCCTCAGGACAAATTGCAACCTGTACAGAACAGGAGGTTAAAGGTGCTGATTCTCCAAGAAGGGAGATTGCTAGTAAAGTAGCTGGAATGGCGAACCCGAGCACAAGGAGATGAGAAATGAGGTGCGTTTTAGAAACCTTTCCCGATCACACGGTGTACCATCTTCTGGGATTCTCATGCATGTTTTCGATGTAGGAAGATGCCCTTGAACCTGGAGATTTGGGACCCATGGGATGGGTACCACGCAGTATTACTTTAAAGGGTCTGAGTTTGCTCACCCAACCTCACCCAACCTCTCAGCCCCAAGAGTGTCCACCCTTATGTCTCATCCAGGTGTGGGTCTAGATATGGTCAATCCAGGTTGCATCACAGCCCCTGAACGAATTTTGTAAGAATTTCTCTCTCTTTCACTGTCTTTGTTTTACGGTTTTTTAATAGTAATTTATTTTTATAATGGGGTTTAGCTGCTTTTCACGGCTGTGTTTATGCGGCTTTACACCCACTTGGCTCACTTCCAGAGAGATATCAATACATAGGTTTTACGATTATTACTAGTCAGATATATTCTTGTGCGGTGAATAGGGGGTGTTGAGTCCAGTTCACTGAGCAAGGAGCAGGCCTTGTCTATTACATATTGGGTGTATGGAACGGTATCTGAGCGAATTTGAAACCCTTGTTTTATGCATCACCCCACCTCACCTTTCCCGTTAAGCAGCCATAGTGTGTTTTCTAAACGTGTGAATCTGTTCCCTTTGTAATTCAGTTCAAGTGTAGCGGTTTTTACATTCCCTCTATAAGTGATAGCTTATGATAAGTGTCTTTTTCTGTGTGACTTAGTTCACTTAGAATCGTCATAACTAAATCCACTCATCTTGCTTCTACTAGCCTTATGACATTGATTTCATGTCTGAGAGATATTCCTTTGTACATAAGGACCACAACTTCTTTATCCATTTTTCTCTTTCCTGGGATATTTAAGGTGTCATGAAGTGGAGGTTCTTGTCAACATAGCAGCCCTAAACATTGGGGTGCCTGTGTCTTGCTGATTTTTAGTTTTCCCAATTTATACG